>NC_059142.1:41076038-41379069 GCF_020740605.2 Lemur catta | reverse complement strand
TTTCCACACCGATCTCAGGAGACCCCCCACCACCCTCCTGCCTCCGGATGCCCTCCATCCCGGCGCCTACCTGCCTCCCGAATGAGCTTCCTGGCCTTGCGCTCACTGAGCGAGCTGACCTGGCAGGGCTGGGCAGGGCCAGAGACAGGTTGCAGGGTCCGCAGGCGGCTGGCGCAGCAGTACACGGCCAGGGCTGACAGCTCCGGGGAGATCTGCTTGGCCTGGGAGACCAGACCCAGCGGGGTCAGCTGGCTCCAGCCCCCTGGCACCTACCCTCCTCCCCTTCCCCCCTCCCCCCCCACCCCTAGCTCTGCAGTGGGACTAACCCAGGCCCAGCCCTCGAGCCCACTCACCCTCCGCCTCTGCTCTGCAGCCTCCTCCTCCTCTTCTTCCTCCTCCTCTTCCTCCTCCTCTTCCCGGTCTGACAAAGCCCGGCCATCCTCACTCCGAGCCGCTGGTAGCTTCTTCCCCTTCACCAGGACCCGGCCCTTCAGCTGCTGTAGAGGCCAATAGGGAGGGTCAAGGACTCTTGCCCCTATGGCAGCAGGTGGGTCATTCACCCTCCACAGTGTGAGAGGCAGGAAGGAGACACACAGACGAGGGATGTTTCTCATAGGAAAAAGTGGGGGACAACCTAGGAGGCCATCAACACGGGAGGGTTAATAAAGTTTGTCCCTCCAGACATCAGAATAGTCACAGCAGCTGCTGAAATAAATGAGGCAGCTCGGGGGTGGAGGAGGAGAAGCCCTCTTCAGAAAGCTTACGTGGAGGGAGTGAGTGTAGAACATGCAATCACAGGCCCCTTTCTGGCAACATTTGCAAGAAAAGATGTTTCTGCACGTGGGTGTGTTGTGTACATGCCGTGCAATTCTGGACGGACGCGCAAACTGTCGAAGATGGTTACTTCTTGCAAAATGGGACAGGGTGAGCCTGAGTGGAGGAAACTCATTTTCCATTTCACACCCTTTGTACAGCTTGATTTGCTTTTTACCATATGGATGTGATTTTCATACTAACAGAAACCAAATCTCACAAGGGTAAGGCAACATTCCCCGCACATTTGAGACTGGGGTAGGGGAGTTTTCTCAAGGAGTCTGAACAGGATAAATGTCCTGAGATGGCAGATACAATGTTCCGGGGTGGGAAGGAAGGGAGGAAGGCCACCTCGGGCCAGAGAGCTCAGGAAGTTTGTAAGGCCACTGGAAGAGGCAGTTTCCGTTGAGCTGGAATTCTAAGCAGGTGGCACTTGGTGTATGTAGATGGCTGGGAGGGGAGTTCCAGGTGGAGAAGACAGTGTCAACCAGCAGAGGGGAATGGCTGAGCCTGCAGGGACTCTGTGAGCAGGGACACAGCAGGCAGGGCAGGGCCAGGTCAAGGAAGGCCTTGAAGGCCAGGTAAGGGTGTGGGGTGGGCCCAGGCAAGAATGGAGAGCCAGAGGGCAGCAGAGGGACAAGACTGGGGGTGGCAGATGTCAGGTGATGGAGGAGCAGGGAAAGGTCAAGGCAAAGAGAGGTGAGGGGTCCTGGACAGAGAGGCGGCACAAGCAGGGACTCCACTCAGGCTGGAGACCTGGGGGACATCACCTCTGGAGACGGCAGCTCCTCAGGGTTCTGGGAGTCCAGCACCTGTGTCACCAGCATGTCCCCCAGGATGGTGCGGAGGTGGTGGGCCATGACAGCCTGCTGCTCCAGTCCGCAGTGGTTCTCCAGGGACAGGATGACAGGGTATGGGGACAGCTGTGGGGGGAAGGATAAAGTCTCAGAGCCACTCCTCCCTCCCCTGCCAGTACCCACCCCGCCCCCAACCCCTTCAGGACAGGCAGGCAAGGCCGGGCTCTGGAGAACCCACTGGAGGGGGACTGAGTGGATGGGATGTGGGACACACGTGGGCACCGTGTGTCCGTGGAGGGCAGAGGTCAGATCTGAGGCCTCGGGAGGCGTGGTCTGCTGGGAGGCTGAGGGCAGCTGCAGGCATGGTTTTCTATCATAAATGCTCTTTACATGTGAATGACATTGACCCTGTCAGTTATGTTGCAAACTTATCATTTGTTGATTTGTACACCTTGACAGAAGTTGCAATGTTTACGTAGAGGCCACTGGAGAGCTTCTTTTATCGCTAACTCTGAAAGTCATGATTAAATGTCCTTCCCTACCCCCAAGGTTTTCTTCTGGAAACCTTGTGATTTTAATACATTTATTAAATATGAAGGTGGGAGAGGAGGGAGCATGTTGTTCAGCTTTGTCCCACCCCATTGACAGTTATCCCAGCAGCACTTGGTGAATGAGTGGTTCTTGGGCAGGTGGTCGCTGGGAAGGCTCTGGGGCTGGGCGTGGGGGTCGCAGGGGCTCACTGTGAAGGCGTGGTCATGCACAGCTTGGACCACATCCCGGAAGAGAATCTTGGAGGTGAGGGTGTGGCCGTGGTAGATGACGGGCTCACCCCCGGGCCCCTCCCAGCAGTCCAGCTCCACGCAGCGGCATCCCTGGGCAAAGGCCCTGCGGACGGACAGAGGGACAGATGGCCAAGGTGGTGTGTGGGGGCCACAGCAACAGCAGGCTGAGCCAGGGAGGCCCCAGGAAGCCCAGAGTGAGGGTTGAGCCCCATGTCCCCTCCAAGCGGGGCTCCCATGTGTGTCCACCCCCACCATGGTACCTGACGTAGGC
Source organism: Lemur catta (assembly GCF_020740605.2). Taxonomy (NCBI): domain Eukaryota; kingdom Metazoa; phylum Chordata; class Mammalia; order Primates; family Lemuridae; genus Lemur; species Lemur catta. The sequence goes on along the minus strand of NC_059142.1, from coordinate 41,376,406 downwards.
CTCGGTGCTGCTGGGGCCCCCGATCTGCGAGTCGGTCAGGTAGGTGTTGTGGGAGGAGGAGATGAAGTAGTGGGCAAGGGGCTGGCTCATGTCCTGGAACACCTGCATGTGGGCCATGTCCAGAGCAGCCCCCTCAGGTGACAGCAGGTACATCATGAAGCCATCCAGTGTCATCAGCTCGTGCTGCTTGGCTACAGGGATAGGCAAGAGAGGGTGTCAGGCCAGCTGGAGGACCCCCATGTCCAGCCCCAAATTCCCTCCCCAAGGCTCATTCAACTGAGTAATGAGGACTAGACTATCTACAGACTAGACTTTACATAAGTTATGCCATTTAATCATCAACCAAACCCCGTGAGGAAGACACATTATTACGCCATTTTATAGATATAGAAGCAGAGTCTGGAAGAGGCAAGAACCTGCCCGAGATGGTGCCCACCGCCAGCCCACAGTAGAGACGGCTCGGCTGGGAGCGCAGCCCTGGCGGGTGCCAAGACCTGACTATGCAGACCCCCACCTGTCTCGTTGAGCTCATAGGTCTGGATGAGCTGCTGGGCGCGGTCCAACGTGGCGCTGTCCTCGCCCTGGTCCTCCAGGAACTCCAGCAGCTCAGGGGCGCTCAGCACGCGGTCCTCGCCCGAGTACCGATGGAAGATGTCCTCCAGCTCTGGGCGCTTCAGCAGCCGCCGCAGGAACTCCTCGATCTCAGCCCCCTCCAGCCGCTCATTGTTGGACCGGTCACACTCCTGGGGAGCAGGGGGAGACACTCAGAGCAGGGGACCCATTGACATGCCCTCGTCTAGCACAGCTGGGAAGGCGACATCCCCCTTTTCACAGGTGGAGAAACTGAAATCAAGACTCTGGCCCCTCCAGGTCCCACTGCTGGTAAATTGCAGGACCGCGTCTTAAGGAAGGTCTCAGGTCAGTGTCTGTCCCTCTGTACCATGGCCTGCCCCAGAACCAAGACGTGGGAGGAAAAACGGCAACCCTGGGCCACAAGACCCCCCCTACATGGACACATTACCATCCTCACGCTCACATACTCACACCCAGGGTAGAAGAGCGACACCTGAACGAGAACCCATGGAGCAGTCCCTGTGGAGCTGTGGCCCAAGTGTCCGGGTCCCATGGTCTTTGCTGTCTTTCAGGGTCATAGGGTGGTCACAGTCAGCATCTACGCAGGTGTCTGCCATGTGCTCCACTGGGCCTAGATGCAGGGCCCACCCCTGTGTGCCTCTGTGCCCCCATGCAGGAGGTGTTCATGGTCACGTGGGAGGTGCACGGAGGAGAGTGTGCGTGTAGTCTGTGTGCACATGTGTGTCTGCAGGCTGACTCCCCCCCGTGCTACCGGGTGCAAAAGGTGCCCTGCAGACTTAGAGAAGCGAAAACAACTTGGCTGCTCACTTTGGAGGGGCGGGAAGGTGCCACTCTACTGCTGGTGAAAGAAGAATTTCTGGATGGCCATTCCCCAATTCCATCCTGGCCCAGTGGCCTCAGGGGAGGGAAAAAAGGTAAATAGGCCCAGATGTTGCCATTCTGCAGGGACAGGCTGCTCCCTCCAAAAAGCTGGGGCAGGGGGCTAGCTGATGACTCAGCTGGGAGAGGCCAGAGGGGTGGCAGGGCCAGAGATCAAAGTCCAAGGCCATGGCCCACCTTGAAGAGGCGGTAGGCGTACATGTCATTCATGTCCACGTTGACCATTCTGAGCAGACTCTTCATCTCCTTGAAGCTCATCTTGCTGTCCTGGTTGGAGTCTGCCCGGTGCAGATAGGAGTGGATCCAAGTGTGGGTGCTCAGGAAATACCAGCAACAGGCGTCCCCTCCCCTGCCGCTGGCACCTGGGTCTGGGGGCTTCTCTGGTTAGGGGCTGCACTTTCCCCTTGGCCTGTGGACGCCCTGAGCACAGGAGCAATGGGACTGGGGCTCCCCAAAGGCAGGAGGGGCCCTGCCTCCACTCCTGGTGGGAGTTCAGCCCAAGCCAGGGCGTGTGTCCCCACGGTCAGCTGTGAAGACCGCGGCCTCGGTCCCGCTCTCAGACTGTGCCCACTAAGGGCAGGGGCCGTGCCTCCCCTCGGACTGGGGGCTGTCCCGGGACGGGGCCCTCCCTCCCAGCCAGGGCAGGATATTGGTCGAGCCGCTCGCGCTGGCTCATGGCGTCGAGGCGCGCGCGCAGCTTGGCCAGGCCGCGCACCCAGCGCTGCGCCTCCTCGGCCGTGGGCGCCGCCAGGTCCAGGTTCTTGCGGCGGCCCTTGAAGGCGATGGTGAGGCAGCGCGCCGGCGCGAAGGCGGCCCCGAAGCGCCGCAGGCCCTCGGACTGGTGGCCCTCGCGGACGTCCTCGATGTGCTGCAGGAAGACTGCGGGGAGGGCGGGTCAGTGTGGCCGCAGGGTCGCGACGTCCCCGGCGCTCCCCCGCCCGGCGCCCCCGGCCCGGCCGCTCACAGATGTGCTGGGACGGCGCGCGCGGGATGCGCCGCTGGAACCACACGCTCAGGCCGTCCTCCTGCAGCCGGTACAGCCGCTCCTGCTGCCACGTGCGCGAGCGGATCTTGCGCAGCCGGGAGCCCCGCAGCATGGCGCGCACGTCCTCGTCCTCCGTCAGGCCTGCGGGCGGGAGTGTTGGGGGGGAACGAGCGAGAGGAATGGAAATCGGAAAAGCAGAAAGCAGAAAGCAGTTATAGAAAAGCAATAAGGAGGAAATGGGTACAGAAAAATAAAAAGAGGGAACGGCTATTTCGGTCTTAAAGAATGGGGTAATTAGGCCATGGAAAAGGACCACTAGTCAGAGAAGGAGAAAACGCCGGAAACAGGTGATGGCGCTTTCCCCACCTTACGCACGTTAGAAAGTACGACTGAAACAGAGCCGTTCAGTCTTGTCCGAACATAGAAAGGAATTCAGTCCTCAAAACAGTGACACATAGTTGTGAATAATTATAACTAACCTTTACCTAAACTACTAGCATATAAAAGGAAAAACATAGAAGTTAGACAGTGTCTTCTCCACTGGCGGAGACAGACCCATGTCCCCTTGGGAAATGTACTTTCGCTTTGCACCCTTCAACTTTCCTTCCAATAACTTCTGCACGCATACTTGCTGAGTGTCTGTCATCTCTCTCTGTCTCGAGGGCCAAGGCTTGTGATTCTTTCAAGCCTGGAGCCCAAGAACTGGGCCAACACTTCAAAGTCCAGCTGTGGATAGGACCGTGACAGGAGGACGGTGCTGGCCTCACCCTGCAGGCCATCCCGGGACCGGCTGCTCCCATCTCCCAGCCTCCCAAACCCAGGCCTTCACCTTGCAGTGAGCTTCGCCGCCCCTCGCAGGCCTCCCTTCCTCTCCTTACTGTAACCAGCCACCATCACTGGGTTTGGCTTTAGGCTTTGGGGCCCAGGGTGGGGATGGAGGTGGGTCCCAGTAAGAGGCCTTCCCTCTCCAGTTCTGAGCAGTGGTCCCTGCAGCCCTTCAGCCAGTGCCTGGGACTCAGGCCTCACTAAAGGTCACCCTTTCTGCCACCCTCCTCTACCATGGCCTCCAGCCTTCAAGCCCAGAATCTGCCACCAACAGCCTTTTCCCTTGGTGTGAAACTGTGGCCATCAGGAAAGTAGTCTCACTATCTAACCTAAATCTTTCTTGCTGCAACCCAAGCACCTCTCTTCTGCTTTCCCAAAGACATGGGAGGACAACAGAGGCCACCTTGGCTCCAGGGTCACAGGCCACAGACTCCAGGACCAGCCCTGCCTGGCTGATCTCCAGGTGTCCTCTTTGTGCCCTGGTGGGGCCCTGCTGAAAGGAAGGTCTTCCATGACATTTGGTGATCCCTCTTGCTAGGCCACTGCCACAACCCCTACGACCCCTCAGTCCACATGCCCTCTCCAGCCACTGTCCACCTTCCTTAATAAAAGCAAATGCTCACAAAGCACCTCCTTCATGCAGGCCCTGCTCTTGTATTAACAGATGAAGAAACTGAGGCTCGGGGAAGCTTAAGTCGCTCGCCAGAGTTCCCTAGCGGGGAAGTGGTGGACACAGGCAGCAACCAGAGGTGGCACTCTAGCACCTTGGCCCTGGGCCCATGTGCTGCCCAGCTCTTCTGCTGCCCTTGTCTCCCTTCCTCCCGCTCCCTGCTGCCACCCTGGGCAGTGGAGGTGGGAGGAGAACAATTTAAATTCAGGGGCTGGGGGAGTCACTTCCCAGTTACATGGCCCTGGTGGCACTAACCCCTGACTGCTCTCAGCCTCATGTTCTCCATCCATAAAATGGAGACCACAGTAATATTTGCTGCAAAATCCAAAATCCAGGGCTCTCTCCAGTGTGACCAACACTGAGCCTTAAAGACATTTGGCCTTCCCCTGGCCCTAACCCCTCGAACGTGTGATGGCCAACCCTGGTGGTGCCACACCCTGCTCTGAAATGCCTCAGCAAGAGTCACAACTAAAGGTTTATGAGCCAGGGGACAATAGAAGAAGCAGGAACCAGGCAACCTGGAAAGTGCATGCCCTTTGGAAGGGGGAGGACTGCCAGGAGGGGCTGAGGGCCCAGAGTTTCCAGAGAACTGGAATCTGGATCTGTATGTGAAGCCACCAGATCTTTTAATCTTGGCAACTAAATGGAATTAAAAAAAAAAACCACCACTGTGTGGGCCAAACACAACACATCAGTGGGCCTCTCCTCTTCCCTTTATTTTAACAGGCCCCCAAGACTGGGTTTGGCTTTGCACTCCCAAGGCTCCTGCTTGCCCAGCTGTAAACTCCGACCTAAGGAATCAAGTCCAAATCCCTGGAACTCCCCTCTTGCTCTCTTTTGGAGCCTTTGTAGGATCGTTCCCCGTGTTCCTCCTCATATCGGAGTCCTTCAAGGACCAGCTCCGACACCACCTCCTCCAGGAAGCCTTCTTTGATTTGTCCTCAAATGAGAGTTCTCCCTCTCTGACCACCAACAGCACTTCTTAACTTAAAGAAAAAACAAAACCCACCTCTAATGTAATTTCAGGGGATTTTAATAAAGCTGAGGGCAGAATGAGGTCTTATCTCCTCCCTGCAGCACTCACCCCGGAGCCAGGCTCACAGCTAGTGTGTATTAATGGGGCGGGGGCAGGTAGACGGGCAGATGGGGACTGAGTGCAGCCTACCCCAGCCCTGGCCCATCTGTCTGATTTCAAGGCTGAGGCCTATGGGCCAGGGTTTCTCAACCCTAGCTGTTCGTGGGAATCACCTGGGGGAGGTTGCAAACCCCACTGCCCAGAGAGTCTCACCTGGCAGATGTGGAGTGGGAAGTGGGCTTCTGTATTTTAAAAAACCCACCTTGTGACTTTAAGGGTGACCATGACTGAGAATCAGGGTCTCAGGGGCAGGAGGAGAAGCGTGCCCTCCTTAGTGGGCTGTGGTCCCCTCTGGGGTCAGCATGTGGCTCTCTGGGTCAGTACCCCTTCAGTGCGCTCTGGTTGGGAAAGGGAAGCGGAACCCTCCTCTTTCCAAAGAGCTGGGTGTAAAAGGCATGTGCCAGGCTAAGGGACTCACCAGATCCTCCCCTCTGCCACATCTTGGCAACCTCTGAATTCTCTCATCCTGGGAAATGACGAGTGGGGACAGAACAGCAGTGCCACTATGGCTGGGCCCCCCTCTCCCTCAGCCGTGGGAAAGGGGACTGCTCGTTGCCATGACACCAGGCTCTGCAGCTGGGGCCACCTCCCCTAACCCAGCCAGTCCTCTGATGCCAAGCCCACGGTGAGGGAGGAGGGAGGGCTGGTGAATGACTAAGACGGGAAATGGAGGTGAGTCACTAGGGCCTGCTTTGTCCAGAGCCTTCCGCAAACAGGCCTTGGAGACGGGCAGCCTGAACACCTGACTGGGCCCCCACTGGCGCAGGTTCCCACAGTGAGGGGGCCCCTGCTCCTGGCCTTTACCCCCCAGCTCCCCAGGAACATGCTGGGGGAAGGAGTGACATTCCAGGCTGTCCGCCTGACTGGCACTGGCCTCTGGATGACCCTGCCTCCAGCCACACACAAAATGGCAAAGCCAAACAGAACAAGGGTGCAGTACCTGCTGGCCCAGCTGGCTGCCCCATCTCTCCACTGCTGGTGCTTCTGAACCCTGGGGCGGTCAGGGGCCCGGGTGTTAACAGAGGTAAGGCGGGGAGGGCAGCAGGAGGGCCCCCGGTCCTGGCCCAGACACCCAGGAAACATTCATAGGACCTGCCAGTCCCAAACCCACAGGTGTTGCCTTGACCTCATTCCTACCTGCTCTGAGCAGGTGCCCAAACCGCCCACCCCCTACTGTTTCCGTGGGTTTTCCATTTGTTCAAACCATCTCTGCCTTGACCGGCAGCTGTCAGGCCAGTGCCAGGCTACCTTCAGCAGAGTGGGTGGGAACCCTCGTGAGATAAGAGCAGTAAAAAGGAGGGCGAGCAACAGCCAAAAGGTGGAAACAGCCCCACTGTCCACCAACAGAGGAAGGGATAACAAAATGTGGTCTCTACACACAACAGATAGTATTCCGCCATAAAAGAGTGAAATCTGATGTACGCTACAACGCGGACGGACCTTGGAAACATCATTAATTGAAAGAAGCCAGACCCAAAAGGACAAATACTGTATGATTCCATTATTCGAGGTACACTGAGCAAAGAATTCACAGAGGCACAAAGTAGATTGGAGGTCCTCAGTGGGGGGACGGGGACAGGGAAATCACTGCCGTTTTTTTTTTTTTTTTTGAGACAAGAGTCTTGCTCTGTTACCCGGGCTAGAGTGAGTGCTGTGGCATCAGCCTAGCTCACAGCAACATCACACTCCTGGACTCAAGCGATCCTTCTGCCTCAGCCTCCCGAGTAGCTGGGACAACAGGCATGCACCACCATGCCCTGCTAATTTTTTATATATATTTTTAGTTGTTCAAATAATTTCTATTTTTAGTAGACATGGGGGCTCGCTCTTGCTCAGGCTGGTCTCGAACTCCTGACCTCGAGTGATCTCCCGTCTTGGCCTCCCAGAGTGCTAGGATTACAGGCGTGAGCCACCGCGCCTGGCCGAAATCACTGCTTAAGAGCTAGAGTTTCTGTTTTGGAAATAGGTAAGTGATGATTGCACAACAGTGTGAATGTAATTAATGCCAGTGATTTAATCACTTAAAAATGGTTGAAATGGCCAAATTTATGTTATGTATATTTTACTATAATTTTTAAAATTTAATAATGTAATATGCCAGAAGCCACTGTAAACTTTAAATGGATGGATTATATGGTATGTGAATTGATATCTCCATAAAGCTATTAAAGAGGCAGAGAGCAGCTAGCTGGCTGTCCCCGGCCACCAGGTCGGAGAGCAATGGAGCTGGCATGTGGTGGAAGTTGGGGAGTCGGCCCCAGAGGGCTATGTGTGGCCACAATGAGCAAAGGCACACGGAGCTTTCAGTCCAGGGCCTGGCCCATCGTGGGTGCTCAATAAATGAGAATAAAGAAGGAAACTGAGGCAGGGCTCTGGGGAAGTGTGTTAGTGCCCCAGGAGGGAAGGGGCACCAGGTGCCCCGGGGCCTCCACCAGCTGGGCCCATTTCCCGCCAGTTCAGTGTTGTCAGCTGGGCTTAGACACCTCCCCTGAGCCGCTTATCTCAGCCCACAGAGAGCGGCCAGGAGTGGTGAGTGCCGGGCAGGCCCAGAGGCTCTGGACGTCTACCTGCAGCCTGGGTAGTCTGGGGGGTGTGGGGCCTGAGCAGTTCTGTCCGGGTGGCCAAGGCTGGGGGCATGAAACTCCTCATTGCAGAGCTGGAATGGGCCCCCAAATCCCACCCTTTTCACAGACGGGCCGCCGAGCTGAGAGAGGGCAAGCCGTGTGTGCTGAAAACCGTGCAGGGTGCCCAAGGCCAGGATGGGCGCAGGGGCTATGCAGGGGCAGGCAGAGGCCAGAGCAGGCCAGCGGGGTGGGTGGGAGCTCTGTGTGGTCTCCAGGCGTGTACACGCAGGGGCAGCACACGGACAGCAGGGTGCCAGGGTGTACGTAGAGGGGGAGTGTGTGCACCTGTGCATGGGCTGGGAGGTGGGGCGGGAGGAAGGTGGGTCAGGCAGGGGAGGAAGATAGGCGGGCTGTGTGTGAGAGAGAGCCAGCAGGAATGCCAGACATGCCGGGAACAGCGACAGCCTCGGGCCAAGGCCAAGGCGGGAGGAGGGAAAGAGCAGTTTCCAGGTGGCTGGGGCTATGAGATGCTGGAAGAGGACAAACCACAGCCAGGGGTCCCAAACACCTGCCCACCCTAATCCATTAGCCAGAAGGCAGCCTCAGCACCTCAGGCACAAGGATGTCTCCCATGTCCCAGCTGGCTGCCACACCCAGGGCAGGACCCCCGAGGGGCTCAGTGCCAGAGTCCTAACATTCCTTGGAAAGTCAACAAAGTCAGGAAAGGCAGGCAGTGCTTCCCCTGGCCCTGGGCCGGACGCAGAGAGATGAAGGTGGCTGCACCCTTCCCTGCAGGGCCAGAACAGGCATGAAGCCTGGTCGGGGGCAGAAGCCAGGGTGAGGGAAGCGGGAGAGGGAAGGGGGCCACAAGGCCTGACAGAGCCAGGACCCCCGCCCTGCCTGGCATGCCCCTGCTTACCCCGGAGGGCTGCCCACCCCTCCCCACCACCCAGGCCAGGCACCTGCCAGGGCTGAGGGTCCCTCTAAAGACCCCACCTGCCAAACCCACCCATAGCAGCCCCACTCACCCTGCAGGAGGCAGCCCGGGCAGGCCATCGGGACAGCCCTCTTGCCCAGGGGCACTTGGTGGTGTGTGCAGGGCGGGGAGGGACAGGAGCAGGATTTTGCCCACTCAGGCCTCTGCCCGCTGGGAGGATTAGGGGCAGGGGTGGAGCGTGGGGCACAGGCGTAGATGGGGCTCTAGGGAGGTAGGGTTGCCAGAAAAAATTCAGGACACCAGTTCAATGTAAGTATCAGATAAACAAAAAATAATTTTTACTGTAAGTATGCCCCACATTATTTGTTGTTTATCTGAAATTCAAACTTAACTGGGTGTCCTGTATTTCATTTGGCAATCCTATGAGGACACCCCTGGGGCTGGCAGGGCCATGGGGGAGAGAGGAGTAGCAGGCCCTCCCCAGGTACAAGCTTCTCTTTCATTCATTGTGCTATGAGCACGGATTATGAACCACACTGCCTGGTTCCAAACCTTCTCTCAGCTACTTCCTGGCTTTGAATTCTGGGCAGGTTACCAAAAGCCTCTCAGCCTCAGTTTCCTCGATTGTAAAAGGAAGCTAATGGTACCTATCTCCTATTACTGTGAGCATTAAATGAGTTGTTATGTGACAAGTGCCTGCCACAGTGTTATAAAGGTGTTAGTTAGTATTCATTAGTCTATCATTGAAGATTAGGCTTTGACGGCAATCGCTGCCTGTCAACGGTGTGGCCTTGGGCAGTGACTTCTCCCCTCCACCTTGAGTTTCTCATCTGTAAGTGACCTAAGGTGAGGACAGCACCTTCCCCACGGGGACACCCAAGGATTAAGCAGGATCAGGCCTGTTGCAAGCTCAGCATCCCTGGGCTCTACATCTCTTCTCTCTTCAACTATTCCCTGCCAGGCCAGCGGCCCAGCCCAGAAACAGGGGACTAAAAGGGCACAAACAACTCCCATTCGACACTCAGTGTGGGGTGGCGGGTTCCTTCCTCCCCCTCCCTCATCTGATTCTCCCTGGTATGGCCCTAAAGGCCTTCTCTTTTCCTTGGGCCCCTCTGAGCCACTCCCTGCCCTAGTCTCTTGACCTGATTTGATATAAAATCTGTTCTCTGCTAGCCTGAGGGGTGTGGCAATGGCAGTGGCAGGGTGTGGTGGTGACGGGCAGTGGCTCTGGGGGCAGTGGAAGCTACCTGGTGATGGACCTAGACCTTGGCCCTGATGGCCCGAGGGGAGGGGCCCCAGGGTTGGATTTCATCTCCACCCTGTCCCTGGGCTCCCTGTGGCCTCTGCAGTCACTCAACAGGATGGGGCAGTGGTGGGGAGGGAGGGTGGCTGAGATGACATCCTGATGCCCACATAGTTCCCCACACTGTCACCCTGATGAGGTGCCCAGAGCTCCCGTGCAGCCTTACTCAGCTGACAGGTGCTGCATCCTGGCCTCGGCCATAATAATTATTTGTCTACACATGTCTCTGCCCACTAAACTGTGCATGCCCGGAGGGCAAGGCTGTGTGATATGCAGCTCTGTAGCCCAGCCCCAGCGCAGCGCCCTGGCCCGCTGACGGTGCTCAGCAAACATGTGTGGAATGAAGGGGCCCGCCGGCTCTGAAGCTCACCTCTGCCCCTGCCACGGTATCCAGGAGCCCTGCGGGGGCTGACTCCCAGGGCTACCTGGCCACGGCCCCCTCCAGTCCCCAAACCACACTGCTTCTTAGCCCAAAGAATGGCACCACCCCCCACCCAGAGATACCTCTCATATCGCAGATCACAGAGTCCAGCCCAGCCTACCTCCTGGGGGTTCTGGAGTCCATCTCGGGTGCCCCTGCCCAAGTCTGAGCCCCACCACCCCTGCCCAACTGATTCCCCAGCCCTCCTCCTTGAGTCTCCCTGTTTCCCCCCTGCCTCCACCCCACCCTCTGCTCCACACAATTCACTCTGCCTCAGCCCTTTCTGGGGCTCCTGCTGCCCTCTAGACAAGTCCACAACTCTACAAGGAGGGGTCTGGAGGACCCAGCCCCCACCAGCCTCTCCCCTTCACCGCTCCAGTCTGGGGGACAGCCAGGGCCCTCGCTGGCTCCCCAGCATCTCACATGCCCCCCTTCCACGGTCTTGTCCCTCCAATTCATGGTCTGGCTTCCCTGCAGGTGCCTCAGCTCTCCCAGGGCAGAAGCCCCGGGGCAGAGCACAGCACAGGCCCTCCAGAAATGTTTGTGGAATGCGCGCATGCAGAGATGCGTCTCATGCCTCAGTAAGCACGGGCCAGGCACAGTGCTCAGAGCACAGCACCCAATAAATGCAGGTTGAGTGAGTGAGAGGAGGGCCAGCACCAAGGAGAAGGCAAGACTGGCAGTCAGGACCCCCAAATTCTGCCCCCAGATTCACACGGGTTTCCCGGGTCAGCCTTGCCCTTCTGTTCCCTGTCATTAACTATTCTACCAACAGCAGCTCCAATACAGCACTTGGGCTGTACGGTCCCCTCTGTCACACAGTACTCTCACACCCATGCTCATGAGTCCTATTCTGCCCGGACCCTGAGAAGGTACCAGTGGCCAGGTCATGGGGCATGGCCTGGGGACCAATCAGACTTTGCCTTTGACTAGCTGTGTGATCATAGACAAATTCCTTGACGTCTCTGAGTCAGTTTCCTCATCTGAAATGGGGCTTTACCTACCTACGTCTCAGAGAGGTGAAGAGGATGACACGACACCAGGTATGTAAATCACCTGGTGGCGGCCTGTCTCTGAGACATGCTTCTTCATAAGCCACAGTTACTCCCTTCTCATCTAGTGACTTCCCCCAAGTCTGAGATGGGCCCCTTGACCTCCTGACTCCCGGGACAGTGTTCTTTCTCACTAGCTGCTGCTGCCCCTGCAGCAGGGATGGAGGGCTGGCTTGGGAGGCCAGCCTCTTCCACAGAGGCCAGCCGCAAACAGCTCTCATCCCTCCTAAGGGCCGCCAAGTCCCCAGGATGTTTCGGAGCTCCCGCAGACCCTAGAAGTTGCTGGGGAGGTGGGTGAGGGGCACCCCAAACCTTTATCTCCGCTCCACTCTCCCTGCTCTTAGAGACCCCGGTCCGCGCCCTCGCCCAAATTCGCGCTCCAGCACGCCCCGCGGGCGCCTCCTGGTGGGAAAAAAAGAACATCCTAGGCGCCCGCCTCGGCCTGGGGATCTCGGGTGACCCCAGGTGCGACCCCCGGCTGGATGGCTGGACAGCGGTGGCACTCCGCCCGTCGCCACAGCCTCCCCAAGTCTATGCAGCCTGGGAAGTTCAGAACGGCTCCCCGGAGCAACCTGTCCTCCCAGGCTGCGCCCCTGGGGACAATCCGCGCCCACCCCGAGCCCCTCTGCCCGACACTGACCCATCTTCTTCAGCGCCCGCAGCCCGGGCCTCTTGGTGCCGCCTTCCGAAGACGCCGGCGAGTGCGGGAGCGCGGCTGGCGCTGCGACTTGGGGCGACACCGGGGGCTCCTCAGGCGGGCGGCGACATCTCCTCCAGCGGCCGCACAGCATGGTTCGGTGGGGCCGGGGCCGGGGCCGGGGCCGGGGCCGGGCCCGGGGTCAGCGCGCTAGGACAGGGCAGCGGGGACGCCGCTCCGGCCCGGCCCCGGCTCCGTGCGCGGTCCCGAGCGAAGAAACTTAGTGGCGCCGGGAGCGAGTCGCAGAAGGAGCCGGGAGGAGGGAAAGAGGGAGGGACGAGGTTCAGGGAGGGAGGGCCAGGGAGGGAGGGGGCGGGGCGAGGACCGCGCGGGGGTGGCGCGAGGCGGCGGCCGGGACCCCAGGCCCGGGAACGTGAGTCCCCCGAGTCACCGCCTTCGCCCCTGCTCGTGAGTCCGCCTCCCCATCGTCCGAGAGGTCCTCGGATCTCGGCCCCATGGGTGGCCGGAGCCCCCAGTCTGGGGGGTGGGGGGAGCGGCCGCCAGAGGGGGCGAGGGCTGCCCTGTGGCACAGACACCCTCTCCCCTTCCGGGACCCTGGCTCAGTGCGGGCGCAGGACCCCACTCTACCCTCTGCGTGCGCGTCCCGCCGGCGGGCCTCAGCAGGGAGCCGGACTGGGGACGGGAGTGCAGGGCCGCCCGTCCTGGGCTAAGGGCCCCCGGGCCCGGAGAGCCCACAGAATCCCGGGAGCTGAGGCGCGGCCCGGCAGCGCGAGCCCGAAGGACCGGGCGCGGCGGCTGCGGGCTGGGGGGCGGGGGGGCTCTGGCAGTGACGTCATAGGATCTGCACCCCCGCGCGGGGCCAGTTGCCGCCCCCTCAGACTCCTACAGTCTCGAAGCTGACTGGCCTAGACAGCGCCAGGCGGCGCGGAGTCTGGAGTCCCCGTCAGCTGGTTCTGGGGCTCCGGAGGCTTGGACAGGTTGGAACCCCAGCCCGGCGCTCGATGGTCCCGGGACAGCCGCCGCCCGCGGTATAGCTGTCGGTGACGTCACCCCACGGGTGGGCGTCCGCGTGCAGGTTCCGGTGGCCGTGTCAGGTGTCACCTACTATTTGTATGAAACCACCGGAGTAGGGGCGCGAAGGGTGGGATGTCCAGGTGGCAGCGTTGTCCGCGGCAGGTGCCCGAGTCGGGCGGAGAGCTGGGCGCACACCGCCACTCGGTGGCCGCCAACCGTGTGGCATCCCGCGGAGAAAGCCTCTTCCCTAGGACTTGGATTTGCTACCTACTTGCCCCGCTCTAGCCCATTCTCAGATATTCCCTACCCAGAGACTACACATTCTGGATCGGGTCTCCACCTGGCTCTGGGGGCCTGAAATTTCTTCCTGAATGTCAAGTCTCTGCCCTTGTACTTTTGATCCTGCCATGTTTTCCTCCAAGAATAATATTCCTCATTTTTCTCCTGGCTTACTCTATTTTTTTTTTGATAAGCTAAGTTTTATTTATTTACTTTTTTTTTTTCGAGACAGGGTCTCGCTCTGTCGGCCAGGCCAGAGTGCCGTGGCGTCAGCCTAGCTCACAGCAACCTCAAACTCCTGGGCTCAAGCGATCCTCCTGCCTCAGCCTCCCGAGTAGCTGGGACTATAGGCATGTGCCACCATGTCCGGCTAATTTTTTCTATTTTTGTAGAGAGAGAGGTCTTGCTCTTGCTCAGGCTGGTCTCGAACTCCTGGGTTCAAGTGATCATCCCGCCTTGGCCTCCCAAAGGGCTTAGATTACAGGCATGAGCCACCACACCTGGTCTATTTTTTAAAGTTTTAAAATTATAAAAAAACAAATATATATATATATATATATATACATATTTTCCTCACAGCAGGGAGAGGCGAGGGGTGCACAGACAGAAGAGGGGTCCCATTCGCCATGAATGTCCATCCTTCGTCTGGGGCAGCGGGGGAGAACGTGAGGTCACCACATGGATCGTGCCCTTTATTTTTCATTAATATGAATCCATAATAGTTGTACCTATTTATAGGGTACATGCGATGTTTTGATATAAGTATACAAAGTGTAATGATAATTGGAGTATCCATCACCTCAAGCATTTACTTCTTTGTGTTAGGAACATTCTAATTCCACTCTTTAGTTATTTAAAAATATACAATATGTTATCATTCACTATAGACGCCCTATTGTGCTACCGGATGCTAGATCCTATTCCTTATACCTATTTTTGTATCCCATAACCACCCCTCTTTACCGCCCCCCACTACTCTTCCCGGCCTCAGGTAACCATCATTCTACTATCTCCATCGGCCTTACTCTTAAAGTTTCCAAAATTCAGCTGTGATGTCCCTGCTTCAGAATGCCTGACCCCAGGACATGACTCTTTTTATGCCCAGCGCCTAAGCGCCAGAAGAGCCAGGTGGGTGGCTCGGACCTGCCAGGCCTGGGCTCAGCGACAGACGCGAATTTCCACCAGGGGGCGCGAAGACTCCGCGACCTTTCACTATGTCCACCAGGAGGCGCTGCCGCCCGCCTCTGCACTCCGGAGCTGGGAAATCCGACTCCGGGATGAGCCCCGCCTGATTGGGAGAGGCACTGCGAAGCTATTTGCATAATCTTGAAAGGGAAGCACTGAGTGGGTGAGGTAGAGAAGCCGAATGTGAAACAGGCTCTTTCATTGGCTTAAATTTCCCCTCGTTCTGCGGCCCCATCCCGGCCAGACTGGACCCCGAGGTCAGTCGGAAGCCGCTGGCTAGTGGCGAGAGAGGACGCAGGTGTCCGGACAGTGGACGCGGTGACGTGAGGGCCGGGCCGGGGTGCTGGGGGCCAGGTTGGGAGACTGTTTACTTCGCCCTGACTCCGCCTCGTTTGCTCATTGGCCTGTCCAGGAGTTGGAGATGTGCACCTAGAGAGGCCCATCTGGGTACACATCCGGCACTGCGACCCTTGACACCTGCCTCTCCACCCACCCACTAAGGTCCTCGCTACCCTGGCGCCACCACGCTGCCTTGAGGTAGGGAAAGGAGTTTCCTCAGTTGCAACTTATGACTTCCCGGGGCATCTCTCTCAGGCCTTTAAAGAGCTCAGCTTGCCCCTCTGGGAAATGGGTCCGTGGCTTACCATGCCTGGTGGATCCCGGAGGGCTGCCCACACGAAGGCTTGTTCTTGCAGAGTCGCTCAAAAGTGGGGCCCCAGGGCTTGGATAAGCATGGGCACCGAGAACGAAAGCCCAGAGCCGGACTGCCAGACCCAGTTCCAGGCTGCAGTCAGCGTCATTCAGAACCTACCTAAGAACGGTGAGGCTGCGGGGACCCGCATTTTGGGGTTCAGGACAGCTGGGGTCTGACTCTGAAGAGGAAATGACCCTCGTCCCTACAGATTTTGCTGACAAGTCCCTGGCTGGTCTGTCCTGGGGGTCCCTTCTGCTTCCTGCCCCTGTCCAGATGCCATGGGTGGGACTCCCCCCCCCATCTCTGCTCTCTCCAAGGGTACTTCTCCCCTCACCTCGGTTCTCTTCGAGCTGGGGCTGATGCTCCTCCACTTCCCAACCCTCTGCCCAGGCACTTACCGGCCCTCCTATGAAGAGATGCTGCGATTCTACAGCTACTACAAGCAGGCTACCATGGGGCCCTGCCTGGTCCCCCGGCCTGGGTTCTGGGACCCCATCGGACGATATAAGTGGTGAGCTCCCCACTGGCTGGGCTAACAAGCCTCAGCTGTCAACCAGCCCTCTCACAGCCCTCTGCCCCCAGGGATGCCTGGAACAGCCTGGGCAAGATGAGCAGGGAGGAGGCCATGTCCGCCTACATCACTGAGATGAAGCTGGTGGCACAGAAGGTAGGGAGGGGCCGTGAGTCCTCTGTCCCCAAGCTCCCTGCCAGGTGGCCTGCCCTCACCCTTCCAGTTCTCACCCCCATTGTGTTTTCTACACATTGACACCCCTGTGGGAATCACCACCTTCATGTTGCTTCTGCCCAACCCTGCCTATCTCTGGTCCCTGACTGGGCACAGAGTGGAGATGTATGACAGGACAGGAGCAGGGTGGAGGTGGACAGGAGGGCCAGCCCCTCCCCCAATAGAAGCCCTCCCCAACAGGTGATCGACACAGTGCCCCTGGGCGAGGTGGCAGAAGACATGTTTGATTACTTCGAGCCCCTGTACCAGGTGATCCCTGACATGCCAAGGCCCCCAGAGACCTTCCTGAAAAGGGTCACAGGTTAGACCCCCAGAATGGGAGCTCCACATGTGCTGAGTGAACTGTCTTAGGTCTAGGGTGAGGGGGCTGCTCAGTTGGGGGGGTTGCCCGGTGTGGGGGGAGAGGGCTCCAGGTAATGTCCCTGTAAGGACCCCAGCCAGTGCCTTGATGGGGTGAGTCTCAGGGAGTGTCCACAGCCAATGGAAAACAGGGACTTGATGTCACTGGGAGGTGCCAGCCTCTTCCCAGCCCCACCTCTGGGTTCTATATCTTGGCAGGTTGCAAAAAGCAGGTACTGAATGGAGATGTTGGGGCTGTTCGAGAGCCTCCCTGCCTGCCCAAGGAACCAGTACCCCCAAGCCCAGGTTAGTGCTTGGGCAGGAGGGACAGAGGACCAAATGTAAGAGGGGTGGAGGGGAGAAGGTTGGATGCCACACTGTGCCCTGCACACCTCACGTCCACAGACCCTGAGACCTCCTATGTTCCTGAAGGTGGGGAGTTGGGGTGGAGTGTGGGGGTGGAGGGGCGACACGTACTGTGATTCCTGTTCCAGGCCCTCACTTCTGGGGCCCACCTGTGCATCCTGTGGCAGTAACTTTAATGTCTCCTGCACGGTGCACACCCCACCTCTCCCTCCATGTCCTCCCTCTGGGCAATAACTCTGCCTACCCCCTCCCCAGAGTCCCAGCCACCCAAGGACCCAGACTCTGAGGTTTTCTGTGATTCCCTGGAGCAGCTGGAGCCTGAGCTGGTGAGACTACCCCCTGTTCCCTCCCCTTCCTCACCCCACTGTGCCCTGCTTGCTCCTGCTCCCACCCTCAGACTTCTGACTGTTCTCTGCAGGTTTGGACAGAACAGAGGGGAGCCCCTGGAAGAGAGCCTGACACGAGGAACAGCCCCGTGCCCCCTGCACAGAAGGGTGAGCTCCTGCCTGACCTTTCACCCCCTCCTGCCCTTCCCTGGGCTGCCCTTTTCGGGCAGAGGGGAAAGTCTAGTGCTGGGCACTGAGGAGAGCAGCCTCTATCCAGGAAGGGTTGCCAGATACCTACCTGGATGGGCAAAGTCCCTGCCCTGCCTCCTCTCCCTGAGGGCCACCAGGTGCTGAGTAAGGACAGCTAGAATGGGAGTCCCATCCAGCTCTCTCCCCCACAGCCGCGTGGCCTTGGGAAGTCATTCTCTCTCCCTGGGCCTCCCATTTGGGAATCAAATGACAACAGTGAGTTCTGCCCTCTTCCCTTCTAGAACTTCCTGTGTGCCAAGTCCCATAGGGTCACTTTCATAAATATTATCTCCTTGATTGCTCCAAGCAAACAGCTCTGTGAGAGAAGTGACATCTTCCCTTAATTTTCAGATGAGAAAATGAGGCCCAGGGAAGTTATTGACTTGCCTGAAGTCACACAGATAATCAGTGGCAGTGCTGAGATTCAAACCCCCAGCAGCCCATTATTCAGCCACGTGGATGGACTTTGCAAGAGTCACACTTGGTGCAGGGACCGTGTTCTACTCCCACCCTTCCCTGGACCTGCCACAGCCTGCCCTCACCCAACCAGTAGCTAAATTGCCTCCTGAGTCCCCTTCCCTGTGTGTCTGTGCTCCGCAGAAGGGTTGGGAGGCAGTCTGCTGGGCTCCCAGGAATTGGACACATGGCTGGTGGGGACAGTTCAGGCACTACAGGAGAGCATGCGGAATGTACAGAGGAGACTGCAGAGCTTGGAGAGCATGCCCCGGCCCCCTAAGCAGGTGAGTCCCCCCTTGCTCTGGGGCAATATTGGGGCAGAATTCTCAGTGTCTCTATTCTGGGCTCCTCATCCAGCACTTACGTCTTTGTCCTCAAGCCTCCACCTGCCTACACCTTTGTCTGGAGAATGACGTGGCTCACGTTGCAGGCAGGGAGGTCGAGTGAAGCTTCCGCCTGGCAGGCAGGGCAGGAAGGGCCCATTCCTGTTCTTATGTCCCTCTGCCTGGAGAGAAACCGAGCCTGGGGACTAATCCCAGGAGCTGGAAGTGCCATGATGTGTCTGCTCTTTGCATTGGGTGTGGGGTCCCTGTTGCCCCTCAGTAAAGACTTCTGTTCGCAGATTTAGGGTTTGCCTCCAAACAGTTCAGCCGTGGCATGACCCCCGCCCCCATCCTGCTTGCTCCATACACCAGGCTCCTGGGCGCCTGCAAAATAAACAACAGCTGCCATTCCTGGAGCCCCAGCTACCAGCCAAACACTTACTTGCATTCTTTCATTCAATCCATACAATGACCCTATCAGATAGATTTTCTTTTCATCTCCCCTTTCATCTCAAGCTCTGAGAGGTTGAGTAATTTGCCTGAGGGCACACAGCCTGGGAGAGCCTCACTGAGCTGCCTTGAGAATTAGATCACACAGTGCCCAGCACAATATTATTAATATTAATATTATTATTAACATTAAGTGATGGAGCTGGGAGTGGACCCTGGTCTATCTCCCCCCACAGCTGGTACCCACCATTAACTCTGAGTGGGTCTGTTCTTGAGAAGCTGGGGGCGGTGGGGGCAGGAGAGGGCTGAGTTGCCTGATGTGGGGGATCTTTGGGGTGACCCCTAATCTCTCAGCACAGTGGGTGTCAGCTGTAGGGGCAAGGACTTCCTCAGATCCACAGTGGCTCACTTTTCGACACTGCCCCTCCCCCATGACAGGGCTTGCTTCCTTTTTCTTTTCTTTTCTTTTCTTTTTTTTTTATCTTTTATTAATTTTAAATGCTAAAATATTTAAAGTAGATTATAGACATCATGATGTTCCACCCTGAAGTACTTGGGTTCACATCTCTCAAACTAAGAACATTCTACCACCTAGCCCAAACAACATTTTATCACACACAATCATTAATTCCTTAATATCATCAAATACCCAATCCAAATTCAGATGTCCCCTGTTATCCTGAAATTGCCTTTTCCAGCTGCTCTGTTTGTCTGGTCTAGGAACACATACTGCATCTGCTTCCCCTGTCCTTTAAGTCTCCATTAATGGAGACCAGTCCTTTTCCTTGCTGTTGACTTGCTGACCTGACCAGGACAGTGTCCTATAGAATGTTCCACCTTTTGGGTCTGGTCATGACCTCATCGTTAGTTCCTTTACATTTTGTATTCCCTGTGAACTGGAGGTTAGAGCTAAGGACTTAGATTAGAATCAAATTAAACATTTTGGACCAGATTACATCAGGGGTGATGTTCTTCACATCAAGGAACACATGATATCTGAATGTCCCACCATTAGTGATTCTAGCATGGACTGCTGGCACAGATGAAGGTGTGGCAGTCTGATCCCACCATTGTAAAGTCATGTTTTCCTCCTGCAGCCAGGGAATATCCAGTTCCCCATCAACTCCATTTGCCACACAGTTTTTGGCAACGATTGCTAATCCTTGCCTGAAAAATTTATTTAGTGATTGCAAAAAAAGTTGACTTTTAAATTCTATTATTCCTTTAATATCTATTAGCTATCATTTTTCTGTAGTGTTTCCCTGATCATCTTGGGTTTCCCTGAAATACAGTGCTCTTTCTCTTTAATTATCTATTTTTAAAGTAAGGAATTGATTTAAAACCTACCTCAATGGTGACAAATTTCCAGGGTTTTTTGTGTTTGTTTTTGTGAGACAGAGTCCTGCTCTGTTTCCCCGGCTAGAGTGCCATGGCATCAGCCTAGCTCACAGCAACCTCAAACTCCTGGGCTTAAGGGATCCTCCTGCCTCAGCCTCCCAAGTAGCTGGGACTACGGGCACACCACCATGCCTGGCTAATTTTTCTATTCTTAGTAGAGATGGGGTCTCACTCTAGCTCAGGCTGGTCTTGAACTCCTGAGCTCAAGCGATCCTCCTGCCTCAGCCTCCCAGAGTGCTAGGATGGTTTTCTTTCTTTGAGTATCATTATGGACTCATGGATTTTACAGATTCCAGTCAAGTGCAATCATTCTTTTTGATGCTCAGAGTGTCACAACTTTGGCCAGTGGGGACCCTTTCAAGCTGGGTCCTTTGTTCTTATAACGTGACCCCAATAATGTTTAAAAGTGACCTTGCTTTCTCGAACAAAGTGTCCTACATCCACCCCTACCTTCCCTGCCCCAGACCTGGAATCTGCCACTTCTTCAAAGAGTCCTGGCTCCTTTCAGTAGAGAATGGTATTTAGAAACTAAATTCTGAAGGTTCTCATTTGAAATATGTGGTACATTCTTCACAATATAGGGTCTTCAAGTCATACCAACAGGGTAACTACTTTGTGGCCCAGAGGAGACAGCCTGGAAGCCCCTCCTTATGCTCAGCAGCCCCTCCCCCAGCCTCCAGTGTGGCACATTGGGTTGCCCTGGGGAGGAACATGTGGGAGGGAGCAGAGTTCCACCTGTCAGGGACACACTGGGGCTCTTCCCTGGGGCAGACTTGGGGGCTGTCTCCCACTGAGCTGGAGCAGGTTCCTAAGGAGGGCTGTGCGGAGGCCTGGGCTGGCCTCTCACTCCCTCCCTCTTGACAGCAGAGGCCAGGGCCCAGTGCTCGGCCTTGGCCCCTCAGGCTCTCGGGTCCCACGCTGCTCTTCCTCCTCCTGTGGCCCTTCGTCGTCCAGTGGCTCTTTCGGACTCGGAAGAGGTGACTCTCGATGAAGGGGTCTCTACAGCCGACGGAGGAGGCTGGGAGCCTCAGTCTTGCTGGCCCGGGGTTTCGGAGAACAGCATTAAGAATCCCTCCTCCCACCGTTGTCTGCCTTGGAAACCGCCCCCCCCGTGGGGGTGCCAGATAAGACCCCGCCCTTCCCTGCTGTTTCGCAAGGACCCTTCCTCGCCTCCCCCAGCCACCCGGGCTCTCCGGGAGGCTGCACCGTGGGGCACATCCTGGGTTCGGGGTTGGCCTTGACGCGGGGGCGGGGCTGCCTGGTCTCAGCCCTTGCCCTCCCCACTCGTTGGGTCATCTGACTTTCTTCCCACCCTAGCTTCTCCCCGAGGAGGTTCAGCTCTTGGGCAAGTTGGGACTTGGGCCGGGGCCTGGGAGGCTGATTGGCGGTAGGCGCAGGAGGGAGGCCAGGAGGCCGGGGAGTTGGCAGGAGAGGCAGGCCCCGCGGGAGCGGGGTGAGCACCGCTTTGCTCGCCTCCCTCCCTGGCGGCCTCCTCCCCCGACACACTCAGGACGTCTTCACCGAAGATTCACTTTACAAATGAATGTTTCATTAAATAAAATAAAATCATCTTCTGCCGTCTGGGCCCCCA
This sequence comes from Lemur catta, assembly GCF_020740605.2. NCBI lineage: Eukaryota > Metazoa > Chordata > Mammalia > Primates > Lemuridae > Lemur > Lemur catta. The sequence continues at coordinate 41,354,968 of NC_059142.1, read as the reverse complement.
CGGAGGGAGCGGGAAGCGGAGTCCGGGCGCGCGAGGCACAAGCCCCTTTCCTGTTCCCTCCCCCAAAGCTTCCGTGGACGCCACGAAAGGCCAGCGGTTGGTGTTTTTGAATGAGGAATATTTTCCCTCCTCCCGGGCAAGTGAAGGGAAAGGACGCCTCGGTCTGCAGGGGTAAGGGAGGGGGACCAAGGGCGCCCGGGCAGGGGTAGGGGGCCGTTGGAGGGCCGAAGGTGCGGCCCGTCGTCCCACCCGGTCGGGGTCCCGGGGTCGGGCCAGTTGCGCGCCGGGAGAGCTCGGAGGGGCCGGGGCGTTGGTTCGGCCCCCGCCCAAAGGGGAGGGCTGCTGCTCCAGCTCTGCGACCTGGATGTAGGGTTGGGGTCCCGGAAGTGTCGGCTGCCCCCTCAGCCGCTCGTTCCTGGCGTTCCCCACCCATTACCTCGGCTCCCAGGCCTCCCCAGGGAACTTTCTTGAAGACCAAGGCCCAGCCGGAGCCTCGTGTTCGCCCCGCCCTGAGTGGGGGGCAGGCCCCAGCGCGGCTGGGAGCCCCCCATAGAGGTGGGCCGATCGCCCGCATGTCTACAGACCTCCGGGTGGCGCCCGCTGCTTAGCTTTCGAACTTTTTCTCACCTGGGGCAGCCTAGGCCTCCCTCTGGCTAGTTAGTGGCAGCCGTGTCCTCTGCCTTGGGGCGCCCTGGCTCCAGAGACTCTGAGAGCCTCCTGATGCCTGGCGCCAGGGTCCCCACTCGCTCGCAGCAGCCCCAAGCTCCCCGCACCTGCCAGCACTTGGACCCCAGGACCTTCCAGCCCCTCGGTGAGAAAGAGGCAGTTCTGAAGGGCGCTGGCTGGAGACCCTTAAACTCTTGAGCTACCACCACCGTCAGCCCCTGGCCGTGACCACTGCCCCCACTGGAGGTCACCATCACTCTTTAGTCATCAGTTCTCTCAAGGGAGGGAGGGCATAGACACAACAAGGACCCTCCTGCTCCACAGGGCCTAGCCTAGGGGTCACAAGCAGAGAGGCTGGATAAACGCCTTATAAATAAGGATGGACAACAGCAGGGCAGGGGGAGAGGGACCACACCAATGCTGTGACTGAGGCATGGGGCTGAAGCCAGCTCTACCACTTGCAGAGTAGCTGTGTGAAATTGGTTAAAATTCTTAACTGCTCTGAGCCTGGGTTGCCTTGTTTGTGACACAAGGATGATCTTCACCATAAGGCAATCCTGGGGTTTAACAACTATCGCATCCCCGCATGGTGGCACACTTGTGTAGTCCCAGCTACTCGGGAGGCTGAGGCAGGAGAATTGCTTCAGCCCAGGAGTTTGAGGCTGCAGTGAATTATGATTAGGCCGTTGCACTCTAGCCTGGGTGACAGAGCAAGACCCTGTCCTTAAAAAAACAAAAAACAGAAGCAAAACCAACCATTGATGGGGCATGTAAAATGCCTGGCAAAGCGTTAGAACTCAGCAAATATTAAGGTTGCCCAGCCCGTTGTTTGATAGAATTCTAGAATTCCACAATCTATCAGTCTGGCCACCCCTCCCCCAGTATGACAAATGAGACCATACAGCTGAGCCCTGTTCAATAAACTGTGGCTGGGTTCAGCTGTACCTTCCAAATCCCTTGACTTGGGGTCCTCTGGAGTCTGAAAATGCAGTTAACTATTTGGAAGTCTCTGTCCCAAGTTCTCTGCAAAAATCCTTTTCCTCAGGGAGCACCCAGTGAGAGGGGCTCCCTGAATTCAGCTCTCAGGGAGCCTCCTAAGGGATGGATGAAGCCCACAGAGGAAGGCCTCTCAGATGGATCTGAATCCTTGAAGCCTAAGGAAAATGGGCGAGGATGGTCCATTTCAGAACACCTGGCTGGGCCCCAGAGGCCAGTGTGTGTACCCCTCCGACTGGAGATTGGAGGTGTGGCCACCACTGCCCCCACATACCCCACACTGCCCAGAGGCACCACTGAGTTCCCAGACTAACCCTTTCTTTGGACATGATGCTTGCTCTTCATAAAATGCCCTTCTGCATGCCACTTTCCCAGAAAAGTCTTCATCCTTCAGAGCCAGCCAGGAAGTCACTTCCTCCATGACACCTGTCCTCAATTTCCAACTCCCAAGCAGCTCAGCTCACAAGCTCCCACAGGGATTTTCCTCACTTGCCATTTTGGCTCCAGGTGGTTTGCTGGCCTCTCCACACAGTCCAGGAGCAACCTGAAGGCAAGGATGCCATTTTATTCATCTTTGTGCCCTCCTAGCAAATGTTAGCCAAATGAAGAAATGCAGGTTGAATTAGGTTGAAGCAACTGGGAAATGAGAAGGAACTAAATACTGAGTTCTTGAAAAAAGGGACGATTTAGTGTTTGTGACAGAAAGAAAAACTGCCATTAGTCGCCATGTGACCTTGCACAAGTCACTTAATTTCTGCAGTCTTGGAGTTTTCTTTTCTTTTCTTTTTTTTTTTTTTTTTGAGACAGAGTCTCCTCTGTTGCCTGGGCCAGAGTGCAGCCTAGCTTACAGCAACCTTAAACTCCTGGGCTCAAGTGATCCTCCTGCCTCAGCCTCCCAGAGTGCTAGGATTACAGGTGTGAGCCACTGTGCCCAGCCATGGAGATTTCTTATGTCTGAAATGGAGACAATAATTTCTACCCTGCCTAACTCACAGGGCTGTGGAGGGGTCAAACGGTTCTGGATGTGAAAGTTATAAAGTGCAAATCAGTTGGAACGTAAGGGATTGCTGTCAAGGAAGAAATAAGAATGGGTCACTGACTTGGTATGGGGAGAGGAAAAGTGGAGATGATGCCACGATTTTAGGCCTAAGTGACTGGAGTGGAGGGTTCTCTGGGTCCTCCCAGTCCCTGTCCTTTGGGCGCCTGCTTCGAGTCTGGAGAATTTCTCTCAAAGGAGACTGTGGCCCTACCCATGACTCTACCCCATGGTCCTGGGCCAGAATCCTCTGCCCCCAACTTTCGTCTTGCGCAGCGCCCACTGAGGAGGGGCCTCCGTGGATGCTACCCGCTTGCCTCTTGGATAGCCAGGGTTAATTATTCCAACTCATCAGTATTTCGAGCCCCTCCCCAACAAACAGGCTGACTGACTGGCCCGGACCCGCCCTGTCCCGGCTCATGAAATGCCCCTGGTCGAAGAGACCAAGTAGGCCCCAGGAGGCCATTTTCTTCGACAGAAGCTGAGGCCGGGGCAAAGCCGTCACCCCCACCCCCACGGCTCGCCTGCTCGCCTTCTCCCAGGAGAGCCCCTCAGTCGCGGATCACCAGTTTGCACTGGCCCCTGAGACGGAGGCGGCTCTCAGAGACCTAGGGCTGAGCCACCTTCCCCTGAGGGTCTGAGGCTAGTCCCGGGGTCGACGTCACCGGGACTCGAACCGGCCCTTTCGTCTTCCCAGGCCTAGCCGAAGTCTGCCGCACTAAACGCAGTCATACTGTCCCTTTAAGACGGCACTTTTTATTCTTCATTTGTTTACTTCTTCATGCGCTTTTTTTTTTTAACAAAAATGCGATCCAGTATCCTTCCGCAAATGTCAGACGCAGGCACTGACCACACGCCTTGAAGCCATTAATGTCAACTTAAGAATCTAGAGGTAGAAGCCGTGAGCCAACATCTCTCTTTATAGGACTGAATGCTCTTTTACACTTTAGGGACTACTTTTTAGGAATAAACCATTTTTGCTTTAGTTAACACAGGTTTGTGACCTTCAGAACTCTTCCGCGGAGGACAGAATACGATGATAGCCTTTACAACGCACCTTTTCATAAAAATATTCTGTGTGTGCTCTCACAGGCCATCGAATCTTCTCGTATTCCTGAAACAGAATGGTATGGTCCAGAACCCGCCCCATTTTCTCTGCGATTGGTCTTCCTTCCTCCGCCAGGCGTGTGACTCTTGACCAATGGTCGCTCACGTTTCTTTAGCGAGGGATAAGCGACAGAAGGCGGTGGCCTGGGAGACGCCCCCTACGCGTACTGAGATTGGCTACGTCGCACGGCGCGCGAGGACGGCGGGCCTGAAAGATGAGAACTACGACTCCCAGCTTCCAGCGACGAGAACCCCGTTACGCATGCGCATGGGCGGGGCGAACAGGCTTCTTTATAAAAGGGGCGCAAAGGCCTGGGAGGCAGCAGTTGGAAGTTGGCAGGTGGAAAGGCAGGTTGGGAGGGAAAGCCGGGGGAGGAGGCGGAAGAGGAGCTGTCGGAAGGGGGAGGAGGGAGGGAGGAAAAGAGAAGGCGGAGGAGAACTGAGCTGAGCAGAGCTTCGAGCCAAAGGGGAGATGAGTTTGTCCTCGGCTGAGGCTCCGGCCGGGCCTAGGGAACTGGGAACTCGGGCTTGAGCGACACCCGTGGAAGTGGGAGGAGGTGGCTCTAGGACTTTAACCCCTTGTGGGCTCTGCGGCAGGGGATTTAACCCTTTGTGGATTTGGCCCCTCGGAGGCAGCGTCATCGGTAGTTTTAACCCCTTCGGGGCTGGGTTTAACCCGTTGGACTTAACCCTCATCACCTTGCTCACCACCTCCTCGATCGTGGGGGCGCTCTGCGGGGAGGCTTGAGGCCCACCCCCTCCGCACGTTACGTACTGTTCCTGCGCTGCACCCCCTTGGACCCGCTTGCTGGCCGCGCTGTGGGCGCTTAACCCTTTGCTGACTTGAGCTCTCCAGGTTGCAATTGGAGTTTGCTGACGGAAGGACTGGCTAAAGGCATCACTGCAGGAATCACAAACTGAAGAGGACTCTGCTGGACATTTTTTCTTTTTAAAGAAAAATCTTTTTTCCTTAAGGACTTACTAGCCAAAATTTCTTAAACTTCGAGAAGAGGACTTTACTAGCCATGGCCGAGCCACTCTTGTCAGAATATCAACACCAGCCTCAAACTAGCAACTGTACAGGTGCTGCTGTTGTCCATGAAGAGCGAAACCCTGAGCGCCCCCCAGGCGCGAAGGAGCGGGTGCCCAAGGAGGACAGTAGGTGGCAATCGAGAGCGTCCCCCCAGCCGGGTGGCCCTCCAGGGCTGGAGGGTGAAGGGAGCCTGGAGCCCCCGCCGCCTCCCCTGCAGACTCAGGCCTGTTCGGAACCGAGCTGCCTGGAAGCGGGTGAGAAGGGCCAGAATGGGGACGATTTGTCCGCTGGTGGCGACTCCCCGCCAGCGGCGGGAGGGGAACCGAGGCCCGAGGCCGAGCTGATCGCCCAGTCTCGTCAGGACTCTGAGGCCAACAAGTTGGGGTCTCCTGCTGCAGGGGGCGAGGAGGCGTGCGGACAGCAGCAGAGACAGCTGGGCAAGAAAAAACATAGGAGACGCCCTTCCAAGAAGAAGCGGCATTGGAAACCGTACATCAAGCTGACCTGGGAGGAGAAGAAAAAGTTCGATGAGAAACAGAGCCTGCGAGCTTCGAGGATACGAGCCGAGATGTTCGCCAAGGGCCAGCCGGTCGCGCCCTATAACACTACGCAGTTCCTCATGGATGATCACGACCAGGAGGAGCCGGATCTCAAAACTGGCCTCTACTCCAAGCGGGCCGCCGCCAAATCCGACGACACCAGCGATGAGGACTTTATGGAAGAAGCGGGCGAGGAGGATGGGGGCAGCGACGGGATGGGAGGGGACGGCAGCGAGTTTCTGCAGCGGGACTTCTCGGAGACTTACGAGCGGTACCACGCGGAGAGTCTGCAGAACATGAGCAAGCAGGAACTCATCAAAGAGTACCTGGAGCTGGAGAAGTGCCTCTCGCGCATGGAGGACGAGAATAACCGGCTGCGGCTGGAGAGCAAGCGACTGGGCAGCGACGACGCGCGTGTGCGGGAGCTGGAGCTGGAGCTGGACCGGCTGCGCGCCGAGAATCTCCAGCTGTTGACCGAGAACGAACTGCACCGGCAGCAGGAGCGAGCGCCGCTTTCCAAGTTTGGAGACTAGACTGAAACTTTTTGGGGGAGGGAGCAAAGGGGACTTTTTACAGTGATGGAATGTAACATTATATACATGTGTATATAAGACAGTGGACCTTTTTATGACACATAATCAGAAGAGAAAATCCCCCTGGCTTTGGTTGGTTTCGTAAATTTAGCTATGATGCAGCTTGCGTGCTTTCTCCTGTTCTTTAATTATGTGAAATTGAAGAGTTGCTTTTCTTATTTTCCTTTTTAGAATTTTTTAAATGTGAAAGTAATTTGACCAAGTTATAATGCATTTTTCTGTTTAAAAAAAAAATCCCCTCCTTAAACGGAGCTATAAGGTGGCCAAATCTGAGAACCATTAAATTCATTTTAGTTATAATAAATTTAATATTTGTAAATGTAATATAGTTTCAGTGTGATTTCTAGAGCTAATTCAAAATAGTATTGATTTTATGTGATTGCATTTTTGGGGAAGAGAAATGAAATCTTAAATTTGTCAGTTAGCAAAAATGCCAATCTCGAATGGGAGAATTTTCAATTTGCTGATTTTTTTCCTTGAACGGGTTTTAGTATGCTACAATATATACAGTTCAGGCAAAATATAAAGATTTAATTATCTTCAATACTTAAATGTGCTTGCTTTCTAGTGCCTTGGTTTTCTTCATGCTGGAAAAATAAACCAGTGTTGGGTGTTTGCAGGAGTGGAAGGTGGCTACAATCGTAAGTTTAAAATTTAATAATTCTGCCTCTCAGCCATTCAAAAGTCTAATAAAAAAGTGTAAACCTAATTTGGCAGTCTGTTAGGTTAGACAGCTGTCAGCCTCATTTCATTCTTACAAGTTGGTTTTCAGTAATCTCTTCCTTCCTCCAATAAGGCTGGAAGGAGTTCTGGATGCCTGGAAGAGGCTCTTGCTAAACCTCTTGATTCTTAGTGCAAGCAATGGTTAGACTAGATAAATTTGTGGGGCAGCTCTTTATATTAAGATGTCTAGAGGTAGGGAATATTGGATTTATAAAGGAAATGAGGATTCCAAAGACTTACCCTAATTAATTGTCCAATGCTTAGTGCTCTATATACAAAAAAAAAAAAAAGAATAGGCACTGTCCACTTTTCCATGTGGGTCAAACCAAAATTAGAAATGCCCCCCCACTCCCCCAGTCTATGGCCATACCACCCTGAACATGCCCAATCTTGTCAGCTAAGCAGGGTCAGGCCTGGTTAGTACTTGGATGGGAGAAATGCCCCCTCACTGCAGATCAAATGTAAAGCTTCCAGTTAAGGAGCTAAGTGAGGTCCTAGAAGCTCAATGAGGAACGCTGCACATTCCCCATACAGGGGCTATTCTCAATTTCCTAACCTGTGCTGATAGCTGCTTAGGTTCTTGAGTAGTTCTGCTCTTGAAAAAGGGAGGCCCTGAGAACTAATTTCTGCCCCCAAATCAAAATAGAAATAGTAAGATTATTCCTTCCTGTCACTTGGTCATGTGACATAGCCTTTCACCTGCCCTTTGTCAGTATTTTCCCTGGGGCAACTGCATTGCTCAAATCACTGGCACAGGTGTTCCTCGACGCCTTAGAAACCATAGTGGGCCTTCAGTCCATGAACCCCATGAAATTATATGTAGACTTGTGTTATATATACATTTTTCTGGGGCAAGGTTTCAAGAGACTCATGAGATTGTCAAACTCCTTGAAGGTTAAGAACCCCTGCAGGAAAGGGGTAAGAAACCCTCCCACTGGGAAGACTGCTTGTGCAGCTAAACGGTGATAGCGGAGGTGCTGGGAACTTTAAGAGTAAAATGCACCTTATGACGCATAAGGAGCATACACAAATCAATCAAGGGAAACGATACCAGTAGGGCTGAATCAGGGCCTTCAAAGCTGGACTGAGTTGGTCCTTTTCTGGCACAGATGGTCCACTGGAGACAATGTATGATCGCTTTTTTCTTTGGCCTAAAAATTAAATGTCTATTTTGAAATAGTTTTCTTCGTGTTTTTAATTTTTCTTCTACTATGACATCATGCAGCAGCCCCAGAAAAACAGCTGCTTGGAAAGGCAGCAACAGTGCCCTCTGGCTTTACAGTGCAGAGCAGAATCCTCAATTTGACTGCACTGTAGGAAGCAGCAGTGATAATCTGATTTTAGATCCTCCTCTTAAAAAGAGAGATTTAACTATAAAGATGTTATTTTCCCTACTATTAGAAAAATTTCTAAAATGAATCTTGGGAAGACTAAATGCATTTATCATCAGAAAAAATACAGTATATGTTTTAACTTTCAGAAAACAAATTCAGTCCAGTCTTAAAAAAATACCAATATTTAGTTTTAAGTAATTCTCATAAATTACTTCGATTTACATTGAGTCATACAAATTTATGTCTGAATTTTGCTTTCTAAGGCACTGACATTTTACTGTATTTTTTGCATTTATGTTCTTAAGAGTGAGGTTTATTTGAAATTTCAGTGTTCTATCAACACTTTCTATGGTATTTCTGCACTTTCTATTGAAACACTTAACTAACATACTGCACTCCTACCAGAGAGAAGAGACTCTGAATTACCGATATTGGAGGGCTGTGATGACAAATGAGCCCTAAGCTCACTCTAGCCTTTCACTAACATCCTCTGCCAAGCATTTGAACTAGCTGCTCAGAAGACCAGGCTTACAAATCAGCAATCTTAGTTTGTACCCTTTTTCCTACTAGGGCCTGGGTATCCAACTTAGGAAAACTGCTTTCTAAACTTTGACACAGCTAGGGGGACAGCTTTTCTTGGGCTAGCCTATAACATAAAGAGCCCTCAGGAGACAGGGTTCTTTAGATTTCAGAGTTTTAGGACAGAATGCCAGGGAGTTCCAGATTGGTTTAGTTCTGAGAAACAGACTAGGGATCACGGTTTGTTTGGAGATGGGATCCTGCTCTGTCTGACAGGCTGGAGCACAGTGGCACACCCATAGTGCACTCCAGCTTGGAACTCTTGGGCTCAAGCGATCTTCCAGCCTCAGCCTTCCCAGTAGCTGGAACTATAAGTGCACACCACCATGCTTGGCTAATAGACTAGATATCTCTAAATACAGGAAACATAATAATGATTAGACAACACTAGGAGTCAGAAAACCAGGGTCCTAGTCATGCCTTTCACACGAACTAGCAGAGCAACCCTGGACAGAACTCTCAAGTTCTCTAGCCTCATTCTTTTCATTAGCAAAACAGAACTAATACTTGCTATGCCTACTTCAGATAACTGCTGTAAGGATTAAATGAGATAGCATGAAAACGTGCTACACAAAAGTCAGATATGGCTAAGTGTGGTAGCTCATGCCTGTAATCCTAGCACTTTGGGAGGCTGAGGTGGGAAGATCACTTTTTTTTTTTGGAGATAAAGTCTCACTTTGTTGCCCAGTCATGAGGGGAGTGGTGTGATCATATAGCTCACTGCAATGTCAAACTCCTAGGCTCAAGTGATCCTCCTGCCTCAGCCTCCTGAGTAGCTGGGACTACAGGCTCACACCACCACAACCAGCTAATTTTTCTGTTTTTTGTAGAGATGGGGTCTTGGTAACTCCTGGCCTCAAGTGATCCTCCTGCCTTGGCCTCCCAGTGTTAGGATTATAGGCATGAGCCACTGCGCCCCGCTGGGAGGATCACTTGAGGCCAGGAGTGCAAGACCAGCCCAGGCAACATAACAAGACCCTGTCTCTACAAAAAATAAAAATAAAAAAATGAGCCGGGTGTGGTGCTGCATGGCTATAGTCCCACCTACTTTAGAGGCTGAGGGAAGAGGATCCCTTGAGCCTAGGAGTTTGAAGTTGCAGTGAGCTATGATTGTGCCACTGCACTCTAGCCCAGGCGACAGAGCGAGACCCTGTCTCTAAATGAATGAACTATTGGTAATTATTGGTTCTGCTTAAGACCACAGCAGTTCCCAATTCATCAGTATTTTAATTTTCACTTAATTCAAAATAAAACAAAAATCCTTTGCTTGGAGAAATGTAAATAAATATACTTTGCCCTAATTACTTTGAAAGTTAGAGAAACCAAAGAGGGATTCCACAGAATTCAAAAACAAAATATACAACTGAATAGTCTATCTTCAGAAAAATCAAAGGCTAGCTATATTTAGTCACACATGAGATAATACATTACAGGCTTTCCCCTGGCCACTTACACCCATAACAGCTGGAAACAAATATTCACAATCGTGTGGTGGAAAAGTTGGCTAACCTTAAAACAGTACTTGTACCTAAGTACTTAAGTACACTTGGGTTTGTGGGGGTTTTGTTTGTTTTGTTTGTGTGGGGGGGAAGGAAGTAACTTTTTCATATTTGCACAAGTAAGATTATTGGAATAAAAATTCCACTTTATTATTCTTTCTCATGCAAAGTATAAATGCTTGATGCTAGAAATGAAAGCGAATTTTTAAAAGAAAGAAAATGTCAAATTCAGGCCCTGAACACCATAGAAACTGATGACCAAAGGATGATAGTCATACTTAGCAACTGGCAGAAAATATATGGTCCAAGACACAAAGATTCAATCTTTGGCCAATTTTTGCCAGTTGTCTTTCAATACTGGAAAGTCTACCACCTCATTTTGTTTCTTCTTGAAAAAACAAAGGCCGAGTTGAGACAGATCAATAATTTAGCTCTTACAAATTCTCCTGAATAAATTTGGGTGTTAGAGGAGGTTCAATTACAACAAATGATACAACACGGGCAACAACAAGAATAATCCTCATAGTTTACTAAGAAACCTTTGCACATCAACAAAATTCAAATGGTTGAACTGCTACAGGAAACTGTCAGTAAGTCTTTTGAAATAGCTAATGTGATCTCTTCCTCAATACAGCAACAGCAGTTACATTTGACTTGGAATTTTTTTTTTTGAGTAAAAATTCAGAAGGGAATTGTGTTTAAATTCTCATCTGAAACTATACTCTATATGAGATATCCACTGATTTTGCGTGAAGTATTGAAAAGACCTGGGTCTACAGTGAGCAAAAAGTATATTCCTGAAGGAAAATGTGGGGGCTTTAGAGTGCTTCATACAAAACAATTTGAGAAAATTAACACCTCTCTTGTAATCTACTCAACAGAACTTGTCCTAGCCTCCAGAGGGTCAGAGGAAGAAATCAGGTTGGAGTTCTGAAGCCTGCTGTGCTTATTTTTTGGAGACAGGGTCTCCCTCTGTTGTCTGGACTAGAGTGCAGTGGTGTTATCATAGCTCACTGTAATGTCAAACCCTTGGGCTCAAATGATCCCCCTGCCTCAGCCTCCTGAGTAGCTGGCACTACAGGCACATGTCACCATGCCCAGCTAATTTTTAAATTTTTTTGGAAAGATGAGGTCTCCAACTGCTGGCCTCAAGCGATCCTCCCACCGTAGCCTCCCAAAGTGCTAGGATTACAGGCATGAGCCACTATTCCCAGCCTGAAGCCTGCTTTAAACATGTATTTCTACATATCTAGATAACCCCAGAACAATTTTCAGTCAAAGGCAAAAGACCAAATTTAGGGATGGAGCATCTAATAGGTTAGTTCTATCTTCCTCTCTAGTTATTACTAAAAATGTGCTTAATAAAACAGCAAAACATTTGAACAATTTAAAAAGAGAAAAGATAGAGGGAATATGGTAGCAGCTAAACACAGGAGCATAAAACGTTCACTGTGAAAACCAAATAGTTCAGAAGCAAGCATCTTCATCTTGAAGAGGAAGAATGCTATCAAGAATCACTCCTACGTCTGTCATGAATCCTACTCACACATAGCCACTGGTCCCCATCAGGAGTTAGCCATCAGGTAAATGTAAAATGCCCACGACTTCACGGTAACAACTAACTGCTTGGCACCCTGGGAGACTGACCCTCATTCGGCCTACTTGAATAGCCACTCCTGTGCTGCTATGGACAACCAAGACCACAGTTCGGTAAGGCAGGCCTCCCAACTGGCCCAATAACCTTTGAAGCTGAAGTTGTGAAGCTCCCAAATAACAAAGTTATAAGGAGTATATGTTTACATAGCAGCACTTGAGGCTTAGTTACTCCTCAAGGTATTTATGAGGGAGGCCGCATTGATACCATTTTCAAATTAGGAAACTGCTGCATAGGGTTTGTAGAATTTGTTACAAAGCAAAAAGCAAATCATCTGAAAGGGGAGACCTGAGGAGGAAGTTAAAGGTCTGATTGAATATTAGATGAACAATAGACTCAACAACAAAATGACCAGTTTGGCCTCATAGTATCTGGCCTCTAGCCAAGCCAACCAAGTCAGTGGCAGCACACAGCAATAGAGCTTGGAGTTCCTAATTTCCAGTCCTGTGTTTTGCTCAGAAGATAATCAGGAGACCATTAATAAACTGGTTTTATTCCCAATTTTTCTTATCAAGGAATGGAAAAGCTTATGGGTCAACTTTAAAGACAGTAAAATAAATTTCTGTACCTGGAGCAGTATTCACCAATTAGTAGCATCCAAAGGTTTAACAACATTACTTCATAATGGAGAACGAATCACAAGAGTCTATCTCCCATTAAATTCTTGACAGAAGAACCACAGATAACTTCTAAAACCTCTTTCAGCTCCTATGACTGTCTAATTTCTACCAAGTTACTGTCAGCTTTTCCTAACTGGCATCTTCTCTTATCAGTGTAAAGTAAACAAAAATCAACCTATGGTAAGAATCAAGTGTTCTGAAGGTTCAGTTAAGAATAAGGGGTTCAAATTTGGGATTAAGAACCATAGTCAATGATGATCCTGTTTCTGCAGTTCAGTTATAAGACTTTTTTTTAATTTTCATTTTATTTTTTTTAAACCAGGCAGCCCCCTGAACCAGAATAGGTTCAGAGAGGCTCCCAGTTGTAAGACTTTCTCTGAGAACATCTGGGGAGCAGAGAGAGAAAATAGTTAAAGCTATGTGGAGTTGTCACTCTTACAACTGAAGAAAAATTACTTTATTAATAATAGGAGGAACAGAGCTTTAGTTCTGAAGAAACTTTCAAGATTCTTGCTATTAAGGCCAAAGGCTTAGGAATGATTTGACTAACTGTGATTGGTAATGAGATTCATCACAAGGTACCCACAAAAATATAAAGTTCATTGCCAGTCACTCTCCTTCTTCAGAGCCTACCTAGGCATAATTTTAACTGGCATTTTAGCAACACAACTTTTATTTGAAGATATCTCTGAGCCATAAATCTCTGGATTTAGATTTCAAGCAGTAGGAAACAAGATGGTTTAATTTGCAATTCAATAAAAGAACTTCACATCAAACTTCAATCTTTAAGAAGCTACAGCTATAATTTAGGGTTGAGTTTTATTCTTTTAAAGCGGGTCTCACCCCTAAAGGCCACATATATGAAATAGATCAAAACTGCAATTTCTATTTTGGTAGCATCTAAGATTTACAGAAGTGATTTTCAATTACTTGGAACTTCAAAATAGAGATTCCCTAGTAACAATGCACCAGTGGCACGCAAAATACTCCCCCATTTTGTTTAGTTTGTGGGAGAAAATTGTTTAAACTGGAAAGATTTTGTAGTCTTAAAAAGATAACATTAGAATTACTGTAGTTCGTTTTTCCTTCCAGGAGGGCAGCCATTTCTCTAAAAGTTTTGGCAAAAGTTAGCGCTCAGATTTCAACATGCAAGCAGATGTTCATGAAGCATCCGAAATTGGCCACTCCATTTCTATTTCTGGGCTGTGGCGACTCTGAATTATTTTGTGTCCCAACCCTGTAAAGGGCACAACTCCAAGTTTTGCCTTTGGTGTAAACTCTCAAGACAAGTGGGACAACACACTTTAGGAGTTTCCTAAAGTGGCTGGTGACGTGCGAGATCAGGTCGTCAGAGAATCGGAGCTAGATAGGAGAGACCTCCAAGCACTGGGCTCGTGAAGATTTCCACGTGCCCCTATCTGGCTGATACCAGGGGAATCGGTGGTTACTACGGTAGTTAGAAGGCTGTTTCTTTTCGCAGCCCGGGAGGCGGGTGTTCGGGGGGGAAGAAGGTGGGTGCACGGGGCTCTCCGCCCTCAGAGCCTCCAGCTGACTCTGCCAGGCCTGAGGGACTTGTGGCCAAACCTGCGACCTCGGCCCTCCCCCGCGGCGCCAGCCTCTGGAATCTGGCGTCGCCCCCACCCCGAGGGTCGAGGTGGGAGGGCCGCCACGCTGGGCCTAGCCGCCATACCCAGGCCGAATGGGGGTGGGGAGAGAAGTGGCAGAGCTCGGCCTCAGGATCCGCAGCCCTGTGGAAGGACGGCAGAGGAAAGTCGTTTCACCGGCCTCTACCCTGTTGGGGTCTCGGGAAACGCGGTAATTGCCGACGAAAACCGCCCTCTGTGAGAGGCGAGGCTGCGGGGCTGCCGAGACGGTTTGAGGACTGGGCTTGGCCAGGGAGATTCCAACCTTCACCCTCCCCGGTCCCCGATCCCACTTCCCCGCCGTATCCCGGCGCCGCCACTTCAGGCAGCCCACTCGGCCCGGCCTCTCCCCGCGCCCGGACCACCCCCCATGGGGTGCTCTCACTGCGCAGCGAGTCCCTCCGCTGCCTCCTCCCAGCCCAAAATGGCGGCGACGGCCACCGATCTTCTCGTCGCCTTCCTCAAGGCCTGAGGATCCCTCCGCGCTTAGGCCCCTCCCATCTTAGCCGGATCTATTTTCTGCTCGGTAAAGATTAACGCCATCAATGAACTTTTTAATTGAGCTGGAGGAAGGCGGGTCCCGGTTGTGCTTCCGCACAGCTAATCGTTGACGAAAGTGAGAATATTGGCGGACGATTTAGCCAATCAAAGGAGGAAGCGGTGCGCGCGCCATGCCTCCCGCGCAGAGGTAGATGGGTTTTGGAGTTCTCAGGTGTGACTGCTGACGTGACACAATCTTGGCCCGCTTTCCCAGGCTTGGAGAACTACAATTCCCGGTAGGCACCGCGCTGCCAGGCTGTCCCCTCCCCCTACCTTAGTGCCTAGAGCGGCTTGACCAGAGCTGCTGCAACAGCAGCGAGAGGTAGGGCTGAGGCTTTGGGAATGGCACAGACAGGCGGTCGCACAGAAAGACACACAGATGTAGTCGTGTGCATAGCCCTGACAGCGAATAGGTTAGTTCCACCTTTGCAAAACCTCTTCCCATGACTATTTCCCCTCTTCCAAGAAATCCATCCTTATCCCAGTTGGGTTTCCCTCCAAGCTGCATGTAGTGTGCAGACTTCTCCTTCCCCTTTGCTCTGTTTTCCGCTCTGAGAGGAAGGAGGCAGGCAGGCCAGGCCCCGTAGAAGAAAAGGCCTCAGCCCCAGGCTTGGCCCAGGGCCCAGCCATGCTTCTAGAGGCATTGCTTTCTCGAGCCTAGCCTGGGGAGGAGGCTGGGGGTGCAGGGCTGCAGTCCAGACTGGGGCCTCTGGAGGCATTGGGAAAGGACTCCTAAGCTTGCTTCATGTTGTCTTGTCAGAAATACAGACCTGCTCCACTCCCAGCTCCCCAGGCAGTGTCCTTTCCCCCTTAGGTTGTTGGGGGAACAAAGCTGAGGCCTAGTCCTAGCTGCCAGCCTGGGCCTCAGTGACTTCCATAGGATATAAGCCCTGGCCTGGGGCCTGAGGAACAGGACTGGGAACATGGCAGCCTTAATCCTGTTCTCCTGTTCCGGCCCCTTGCTGGCTGGAGGTGTGAAAAGCAGGGGGAGGTGTGAAAAGCAGGGTATGGCGGAAGCCCTCAGGGCCTTCATTTGAAAATGAGGGTGTACTGGTCTGGTGCTACAAAATGGCTGCCGTTTCCTGGGCAAACAATTGTGAGCAGCCAGTCTTCCTGAGAATTACTCAGGACTTAGGTTTCTGTTGTTGTCCAAATTAGGTGTCACTAGTTAAAAAAGGCATCTGCTGAAAGATTTGGAAGAAGATGGCCACTCCGAACCAGAGCAACTATAATACAGAGTCACCAGCAGCCCTGGAGGAGGCCAAGGTAAGTTCCCACCCTCTCAAGTACCTGAGTACTCTGAACATGGATCTTGCACCTGAGATCCTAGCTTCTTGTCTCAGATGTGTTGGTAGATTTGGAAAACCGGTGTTTTAAATGTGTCCCTACTATGTGCTAGGCAATAGGCCAGATGCTAAATCTATACTATCTCATGAAATCCTAGTGACCCTTCCACATAGGAATTATTTCCCCAGTTCACAGAAGCTAAGGTTCTGAGAGCTGAAATACCTTTTCCAGAATCATGTAGTCTATAAGCAATAGACCAGGGTTTAAATTTAGGGCCTTCTGACAACAGAACTTTGCCTTGATCTCAAGGTTAAAGAAATTGGTTGAATGTTTTCATTTTGTCCAGGCTAAAAACCAAATCTGAAGCAGGAAGAAGAGTTTTTGGTTTATAATTTGGAATAGAGGTGGGGGATAGGATGTAACCCAGGAGAGAGGAGAGAGGCAGATTGTATCAGGCCCTCAGAGAATACCACCTTCTGACCTGGCAACAGGAGCCCATACCATCCCAGCCCATGCTCTCTCTCTCTTGCTGCCCTACCTTATCCATTCTTCTCCCCTAGCCCACAACTCCCTATAGATGAGGAGAAAACTTAAGGTGGGAGTCAGAGGAGCTTCTGACCTACCTTGCCTAGTCACTTCAATGTTTCCTGGATTTATTGAATTTGGGATTCGTTGTATGTCAGGGCTAGAAGGTTCAAAGAGGGCAAATGACTCACTGAAGTCACACAACTTATCTGCAGTACTGGTGGTGGTGGTAGAGGGACAGTCTTTAGGTGGGAGGCAGCAGTTAGGGCTGGGGGCAGGGCTGGCTTGGGTTGGGGGAGGATCATTAGGGGACATTTACTAAGGGCTAGGAGCAAGTGAGTGATTGTGCACAGCAAACAAGCCACTCTGCCTTGGAGTTCCTGGTGGACTTGTTTTTCCCAGGTGGATCAGCAGCTCTGTCTCAGATGGCCCAAGCCACTGGTGGAGACAAGGCTTATCACTCACATAATTGGTGACCTCCCCCGCAGGTGAAGTAACACAACAAACACTAGACACACACACACACACACACACACACACACACACACACACAGACGTACCCAATATACTGCCTTTTCCCTGAAATTCTCTTCAGGGTCTCTAAAATGCACATAACATAACCCCAGCTCCTACAGGGCTACATATACCATATCCCACAATACACACCCTATGCTGTTAGGGACCTATTCTCAGATGTCTCTGAACCATGTTGTGTATTGTAAAACAACATACTAATGTTAGTAGTTATTATTAGAAATACCCCAAACCACAAACTTAGAGCAATTCATTCCCCATCCTCCACACTCAGTACTCCCACCCTCACCACAACAGAGATAAACAGATGCCCCAAACATGTGCACACTCTGACAGATGCTTTCCACCTCCTAGATAGATTCCGGAACTCTCTCACTGAAGACTGGAGGTTGGCCCTCCCTCTCCTTGGTTGGGACCTCTTTCCTGTCATTCATATAGAAGAGTGATACCAACTTCTGCCTGGAATAAATACACTGAGTCTTCTTTACCCTAGAAGGATAGAAAGGAGAGTCTTATTTTCCAATGTCTTTTGGATCCCCCTATCTTAGAAGCTTTAGGTCATTTAACAAATATTTATTGAGCATTTACCTTGTACAATGCATAGGGATATAGCCGTGAGTTGAACAGACAAGACACATTCTCGTGGGAAGAAGATGGATAGTAACTGGTCACATGCTAAATTCTGTGTTAACTGTGTGATGTAATAGAGAGTCACTGGGGAGGGGAGCTAGGAGAGGCTACTTTAGATAGGGTGGTCAGGGAGGGCCTCTCTGAAGAGGTGACATTGGAACTGAGCCCTAAAGGATGAAAAAGAGTCAGCCATGTGAGTAGCTGGCAGCAGCATCAGCTGCATGATTTGTGGGGTCCAGTGCAAAAAGGGCTCGTTGTCCAAAAATTATTAAAAATTTCAAGACAGGGACAGCATTAAGCCAAGCATGGGGGCGTTTCGGAACATGGGCCTCTGTGCAACTGCACAGGTCACCTGCCGTGAAGCCATCTCTGTCTAAAAGACAAGCTTTCTAGGAAGAGGGAAGAGCATGTGCCATTTGGGCTTCTAATCAAGCAAATGCATGAGGAGCCATCTTGTAGCCCAGTTTTCCCCCTCCCCTACTTCATTCATTCAGGCAGTATTTATAGAGCGCCTACTCTGTGCCAGGTATTGTTCCAGGCAATAAAATTACAGAGTGAGACACACAGGCAACATTCCTGCTCTCACTGTAAGTTTACTCAGAGAGGGTTGGGGGGCAGACAGTAGATAGGTAAGCTGGTAAACAAATGGTTGCAAAAAGGTGAGAGGCTAGAGAGGGACCAAGTTAGCTGGGTACGGGAAAGTTGGCTTCAGGCTGGGTGGACAGGACAGGCTGTCTGTGATCCAGCCTCCCTTCTCCACTCTCTTTAGACCTTTGGTGCTCCAGGGAGCCCCAAAACACTTCATGAGCCTGTTGACTCTGGTGGTTCCCTGCCCCTGACACCCCAGATGGAGAGCCACTCAGAAGATGAGGATCTTACCAGGGCTGGCAGTGGCCTGGGCTGGAATAGTAGGAGTCCCCGGACCCAGAGCCCAGGGGCCTGCTCAGCAGAGGCCGTGCTAGGCCGGAAGAAACACCGTAGGCGGCCATCAAAGCGCAAGCGGCACTGGCGACCCTACCTGGAGCTGAGCTGGGCGGAGAAGCAACAGCGGGATGAGAGGCAGAGCCAGAGGGCCTCGCGTGTCCGCGAGGAGATGTTCGCCAAAGGCCAGCCCGTGGCACCCTACAACACCACCCAGTTCCTGATGAATGACCGAGACCCAGAGGAGCCCAACCTGGATGTGCCCCATGGGATCTCCCACCCAGGCTCCAGTGGGGAGAGTGAGGCAGGGGACAGCGATGGGCGGGGCCGAGCCCACGGTGAGTTCCAGCAGAGGGATTTCTCTGAGACCTACGAGCGCTACCACACAGAGAGCCTGCAGGGCCGCAGCAAGCAGGAGCTGGTACGAGACTACCTGGAGTTGGAGAAGCGGCTGTCACAGGCTGAGGAGGAGACAAGGAGGCTGCAGCGGCTGCAGGTGTGCACTGGCCAGCAGCCCTGTCGCCAGGTGGAGGAGCTGGCTGCTGAGGTAGAAAGGCTGCGGACTGAGAACCAGCGGCTTCGGCAGGAGAATGAGATGTGGAACCGAGAGGGCAGCCACCGCAATGAGGAGCTGGGCACCTAGGGGGACCCAAGGAGAAAGTCCTATTTCATGCCCACTCAGGCCAGCTGGGTCTCAAGGAGGCAGGTGGCAGATGAAAACCACTCTCAGCACTCTGTGTCCCCTGAGAACAGCAAAAATAGGTTCAGACTTCCACCTCGTCATTTCCACAATTGGTTCTTTGATGTCACTACTTTTTACAGAGAAATTAAACGGTCTTGGTGAGACCAAATGGGAGTGGCTAGGATTGATTTCGCTAGGGCTGTTCTGAGAATCAAAACATTCATATGGGGTCCCAGTCCCCCCTTGTCCCAAGCCTGGGAGGACAGCAGACCTCTGGGTGGAGACCTGTCAAGGTCTCCAGGATAGCTGAATTCTGTTCTGTGTGTCCTGGAGCCACCAGACTGCTCTGAAGGTTTTTTAGGTGGGAGGGAGCTCAGTCAGGAGGCCCCAGTTTCAGCCAGAACCTGACACTCAAGACGTCAGATCGCTGTGAGGAGTGGGGAGCTTCCCCTGGAGGAGAGGGAGCTGGGGCTTTGGGATAAGGCCCAAGCCCAGGGGCTCCCCGTATGCTCCCTACAGTGTAGGGGCTACACAAGATCTGAGTGCCTTGTACTTCCTTGTCCTTGACAGTCACCCACCCCCACCCCTCCCAGCAAGGGGTTGGGCCTGAGGTTAGTCATCAAGAGTTTGCCCCCTTACCTCCTGGAATGACGATTAGAAAGAAGTAAGCACTCAAGGGAAGTAAGTATTGTTCTGATGGAAAATAAAGAGGCAGAGGGGGCAGTGCCTGGTCCTCAGCAGAGCTGGTCTGCCTGGCTCTCCTGCGTCCTGCTTGGCCTCTCCGAGCACCCTGCTCCTGTAGCCTCGTTGTGTGTGTGTGAGTCCCGCACCTCTGTGTAACACAGAGCTGGATCAGCCTGGGTAACGCAGATACCAACAACCCATACTGGGCTCTGACACCCTGTTTCTCCCATCACCCTCCTGGTGCCCTTGCTGGCCGGCATTGGGTGTCAGGTAGCAATGTGGATAACTCTGGTGATGATGGAGGAAGTTAGTCAACTCACCGACGAGCCTGTGTTGGTGCTGCCACCATACACAGGGAGGGCGGGGGCCTGGCCGCCCAGCCTGGCTTCCATTCCGGGCCCTCATTTTGATAGGCCACACAAGGCAGGAGAAGGCCCAGGCCTGGGAGCTTCTGGGGATGGAAATGTTGACAAAATCTTGTGTTGCCAGGACAACTTTCATTTCTGCCCTGCCACACCCAGGCCTGGCTGGCGCCTTCTACAACGAAGAACTGCAAGAACAGATTCTAGGAAAGGGTGGGTTTCATGAGGAAGCAAAGTCCTGCCCTGGGGGATCTGTCCCTGGGACTCTGGAGAGGGCTTTTACCTCTTTCCCTTTGCTCCCCAGACAGCAGTCAGGAAGGGCAGCAGGAATGATTGTCCCCACTTTGCAGATGGGAAACCCAAGGCTCAGAGAAGAAGTGGCTTTCCAGATTGCAGGAGAGCCACTGGAGGCCTGCCTTCCCCTGTGGGGTAATTGAGGGACCCAAAGGCCCCTTGGCCCATGCAGGCGGCCTCCCAGCTGCAGCATTCCTCAGCATGCAGCCTGGAGGGGGAGAGGAGGCCAGGACAAAGGTTGTTTACCCAGAGGCGCTTTTGTGTGTGTGTATGTGTGTGTGTGTGTTGCCCGTGTCTAAAAGGGAAGATTCCAGAGGGCCGCTGGGGCGGGGGTGTAGGCAAGGGTACTGGGGGTGTGTTGTGGGCTGGCCCTGCCAGAAGTGGGCAGGTGAGGAATTTGGCCCCTCTTGGCCCAGAAGCTGAGGAGCCTGGAGACAGGAAAGCTGCCAGCTGTTCCTCCCAGCCCCTCCCCACACACATAAAATGGCTGAAGGGCTCTTGGCTAGGGGAGCACTGAGGTGGGTTAATTTTCCCACAGCTGGTGGGGACTGGGTGGGGCTAGAAGAAAACAAATGAGAGGGTGTGAGCTGGGAAAGTGTCAAGGGGGCTGAAAGGGAGGGGTCGATGGCAGCCCCACCCCCATCTGGTCCCCTGTCCCCAGCACCTGCCCCCAACCCCAGGGTGAGAGGTGTGCAGGGAGATCATCCTGGGGCTCACCTAGGCTTCTGCTCTACCCCATTGCTGTGAGGGATGCCCCAGTTTACAACACACACCCTGAGCCCAGGGAGAATGGGCTTGGGCACAGCCTCCTAGGCCTCCTCCCTAGGCCTTTCCAGAGCTTCCCTCATGCCTTACGCCCATTTGCTTTCTAGAACCCTCTTGGCCACCGGGACCAGGGGAGGGAGGCCCAGAGTGGTTGCTGAAGCTTCTCACCACCCCTGCCTCACCTGGCCTAGGATCCCCTTTCTTCCCCCTCAGGGACTCCCTGAAAGTAACTCTGTATGGGGGAAAAGGTGGCCAGGTCCCATTGCCCTGTTGGGAGTAGGCAAGGATGGCACTGGCCCTTTAAGTGGGGGTGCCAGGCAATGCCCTCCCCTAGCCAACCCAATTCATGGGCACACTGAGCATGTGCAAAAGCTGTGCAAGTGGGGAGGGGAGGGAAGTCGGGGGGGGATAGATTCCGGAGGGAGCTTCTCACCCCCCTACTTCCGGTAGCTGCCCCCACCTCCTTCCTGGGTCTGACAAAGGAGCCCTTAGTGCTCACCCAATCCCATCCCCTACCCAGACCCCAGGGGTGCTGCCCTCTGGGAGTGCTGAAGCCCACAAAGGATGCCCCGGGGAGTCTCCCCTGCCTGGAGGTGGCACACGCTCAGCCCAGTGCCAGCCTCACTTCCCTGGTGTGGGTGGAGGCTAATCTTCCTGCTGCTTAACATGTTTGATTTCATTCCATTGGGGCTAGGGTTTTAAAAGAACCATCTACCTGTGATGCTGCTCTGAAAATTAAACAGCTAAAAAGCATGGTGTCCCTGCCCCCACCCACCAGGAGCTTCCAGTCTGAGAGGAAGCAAACAGCCAGAGGCTGCAAGTGCCTTCCCCAGCTCCCTCTCCTTCTGGCCCTGGGATGAAAGTCTGCTTCCTCAACCAGCAGCATCCCCCAGGCCTCCCTCCCCTGCAGCCTGGGAACCCCCTCCTTCAAACCTTGCCCCCACAACAAACTTACCTGTTTCTGCCACATCCCCCTGTCCCCTAGCCCTCAGCCCCGCCTGCACCTTGCCTGCCCTCTTAGCTACAGGTACCATTATATATATTTTTTGTACTGGAGGCGCAATTCATGTAACATGAAATTAATGCTTTGAAAGCGAACAACTCAGTGGCATTTGTACATTCGCAATGTGTGCAATCTCCACCTCTATTTAGTTGCAAACATCACTCTGAAAGGAAACCCTATACCCATTGAGCAGGTACTCCCCATTCCCCCTTTCCCCAGCCTGGCAACCACCAATCTGCTTTCTGTCTCTGTGGATTTACTCATTCTGGATATTGTACAGCTGAGAGGGGAAGACTTTGGTCTCCTGGTACCTGTGGAGGGAGCACTGGACCAGGAGTCCTGAGACCTGTGATCTGCTTCTCACTCAGGGGCCCCCTTTTCTCATTTATTCAAGGGGGTGGGAGGCTTCAGGCCAGTCTAGGATCCTGGGCCATCCAGGGCCTATCCCTGGCCAGGGGGCTTTTGCCTGGAACTGTGCTTCCTTGCCTGAAAACTGTGCTTCTCTTGCAGGTCCAAGCAGTGAAGGTGGCCCCAGGGGACAGTGTGATTAATACTGTGGGATTTGGGGTCAGATACATGAGATGAAGAAACTTGGGATCAGAGAGGTTGGGAAACTTGCCCAAGGCCACACAATTCCTGCTGTGCTGGAGTTGCAGCCGGTTCTGTCTGATTGTAGTTTGAGCCCTTGACCACTGTGCTCTCTGGTCTTCAAAGAGATAAAACAAGTTAAGGGCTTAGCAAAGTGCCAGCTGTGTGGGAGGTGCTCTCAAATGGAAGCAGCCATAAATTTTACTACTTTCAGGGCATTGCGTAATCATGAATAGCTCCATTCCAAGGTGGTTTTGGGGAGTTCTCACTCCCCCTTCCCTTATCTTTTGTGAGGGTTTCCTCTTTGGTCTCTACTGGCTTCTCTAGGATGACAGCTTTTGTGGGGGCTGGGAGGGACTGCCTGGATGCTGAACCCTTGGGGCAGGTAGGATGGGGAGTGCTGTCCCTCTCCCCACGAAGGAGGAGGATACGTCATTGTGTCCGCCCCCACTGTCCCCAGCTGAATTTGCCCATTTCTCCATGGCTGAATCTCCACCCCTGCCCCTCAAACAGGAAGTCCTTTGTGGACCCAGAGAAGGGAGGGGACAGCACAGGCTTTGCCTGGCAGGGGGACAGGCTGAGCAGCTGGCCCCCAGTTGGTCACTGTGTCCCTGCAGCCTGTGGGCATAGACATTCCAGAGACCACCTGCCCCAAGACCCTCTCTGGACCCCATTCAAGATGGGACACCCCCAGACCAGGCCTCAAGGCACCTGCTGTGTCCTGCCTCAGAGCAACCGGGATGGCCCCCCTCTCCTGCCCCTTCTCATCCCATGGCTCCAGGAGGAAGTTCCCAAAGAGACTAAGTTGTGAGGAGGACATTGTGACCCACATGGGCCCCCAGAGCCTGCCTCTGCCACAGCTGCAGAGAAGGAAGAGAAAGTTCTCCTTGGGTCTCCTCACAGAATTTCCCCTGGCTCTTAGTCCTTCCAGCCCCCTCCCCGGTGTCCTCCTCAGGCCCCCACGCACGAAGTTGCTGGCTCTTTGGTGACTCCTTTGCTGGACTCCCTCCCTTGTAGCCTCCCTTGTAGCCTGTGGCTCTCAGGCTGGCCAGCTGCCACTCTGAGGGCCACTGGGTCCCCAGGCCATGTGTCCTTTCTGGCTAGACTCCATTCCCTTGCTTCTTAGTGCCAGCCAGCTCCTTCTCTCTGGGGCTTCTGTGAAATAGGATCTTTTTTCTCTGGGCTCCTGGTCCAACTGTCTTCACTTGTAATTCACATTAGTTGTGTTTGTAGCCACGGGCCTTACCCACCACCCCCGAGTTCCCCCCGGGCAGCACTCCTCCCTGGCCAGGAGCCCCACGTCTGGGGAGCCTCTCACCTGCCTGCATCCCTAGAAGCTTCCAGGATGGCATGACTTCCAGTGATTAAATGCCAGACAGGGAGTCCGAGTGTTTGGGGAGCCCTGAGGGCAGACCAGCGAATGGGCAGAGCTCAGGTTCAAGTGGAAGGAGGAATTTGTAGCACTCAGCTCGGGGTCAGGCCATCTCTGGAGACTCCTGGGTACCATCACGGGATGTGCCAGGGCTCATGAGAAAGGGAGGCCAGAAAACATGCTGAGGACCCCTCCAGTAATCAGATTCTGAAATTCTGCCTAGCAAAGAGCTGTTGCTTCACTGCCCCAACAGCACAACGCCCCCCGCCCCCACCCTGGTGTGTGTGTGTGACAAGGACTTCTGCCCCAGCTGGGCAGGGGGCCTCTGCACTGGGGCTTTGGCCTCCTGCTAGTGGCATCCATGTGAGCAAAGGCTGTGTATGCGTCTGCTGGGAGCTTCAGAATCAAATGCTATCCTTGCTTCCTTTTTGGTGCCTTCTTATTTTAATTTTTTTTTTTTTGTTTCTTTTTCCTCAAACAAGGCTGCTGAGAAATGGCGCCTTCTTGATCATCCCTGCCCCATTTCTTCTCATTCATTCAGAGCAGAGGTAGGGAGAGAGGAGGCCACTCGGAGGCCAGGGCAGGGAGGGTTCTCTTGAGCCAGCTGGGCTTCTCCAGGGTCTTGGAAAGTGTAGAGGTTAAGAGTTCAGGCTGGTGTTGGACTGCCCAGGTTCTAATCCTGCCTTATTGTGCCTACTACTGCTCCCTGCCCCCCGGAGAAGAGGACAGACACCTTCCCATTGTCCTGCCTGGACACACACATGGCGAAAGATGCCAGGTCTTATTAGGAACACAAACAGCACCATTTGTTCGTTCAATAGATATTGACTGGGTGTATTAATTTCCCAAGGTTGCTATAACAAAGTACTACCAACCGAGTGGTTTAGAACAATGGAAATGTATTGTTTCACAGTCCTGGAGGCCAGAAATCTGAAATCAAGGTGTCAGCAGGGCCATGTTCCCTTTGAAAGTAGCAGGAGAGGGATCCTTCCTTGCCTCATTTTAGCTTCTGGTGGTTTGCTGGCAATCTTGGGCATTCTTCTACTTACAGGATGCATCATCCCAATTCCCTGTCTTCATATGCTGTCTTCCTTCCACGTGTACCTGCCTCTGTGTTCAAATTTCCTTCCTCCACCTCCCGCCCCCTTTTTTAGAGATAGGGTCTTGCTCTCTTGCCCAGACTGGAGACTGCAGTGTGGCAAGTGATCCTCCTGTCTCAGCCTCCCAAGTAGCTGGGACTACAGGTGTATGCCAGCACACCTTGCTAATTAAAAAAAATTTTTTTTGTGGAGATAGAGTCTCATTATGTTGCCCAGGCTGGTCTCAAACTCCTGGGCTCTAGCAATTTTCCCAAATCAGCCTCCCAAAATATTGAGCTTAAAGGTAGGCCCTAGATTTCTTTTTGTAAGGATACCAGTAACCTCATTTTAACTTGATTACCTCTGTAAAGACCCTATTTCCAAATAAGTTTACATTTGGAGGTACTGGGGGTTAGGACTTCAACATTTTTTATGAGGGGCCACAGAAAGTTCAACCCATAACACTGGGTGTCCATGCTGTGTCAGGCACTGGGGACATCGCAGTGAGCTCAATGCATACAGTTGCTGCTCTCCTGGAAGACTTACCCTCTTTTGTGGTCTTTTTACATGTAGTCTTCTTTTTAAACAATAGCTCTCATTTATGAAGCACTTTGGATCATAAGTCACTGCAACTTCAAACTCCTGAGCTCAGGCGGAGTTTCTTCTGCCTCAGCCTCCCGAGTAGCTGGGACTACAGGCATGTACCACCACGCCTGGCTAATTTTTCTATTTTTTGTAGAGATGGGGTCTTGCTCTTGCTCAGGCTGGTCTTGAACTCCTTAGCTTAAGCGATCTTCCTCAGCCTCCCAGAGTGCTAGGATTACAGGTGTGAGGTCCTCCACACAGCCTTGAGCTTGATTCTTTTCTTTTTTTTTTCCCCACCTCCACTGAACCACAAAAATGATGACGAGTTCTCCTCTTTTACCTCTGTCTGGGCTTCTTACCCTCAACTTGCTCCCCCAGACCCAAT
The DNA here is from genome assembly GCF_020740605.2 of Lemur catta. NCBI lineage: Eukaryota > Metazoa > Chordata > Mammalia > Primates > Lemuridae > Lemur > Lemur catta. Next base: position 41,328,710 of record NC_059142.1, on the reverse strand, counting down.
CAGATGCCCATCTCAGGCCTCCCCACCTGCCAGGATGCCTAGTGCCTCTTACTTGTAGTCCATCCTTCTGCTTGGCCTCTGGCTCCCTCCCTCCCCCCATCCTATTTTGAGCCTTCTCTGCACATTCCCAATGTCATCCCTCCCCTCTCCAGCCCATACACACAGCCCTGTGTCCCGGGGCTCGGGATCCCCATTTTCCTCCAAGGGTCCTTCAACTCTTCCTGCCTTACCTTTGTTTCCTCATTCCCTACCCCTTTCTGGATGTCCCTCCCGCAAATATGCTTGCACTTGCTTGTCACCTGGCCCCCACTTCTCCTGGACTCTTCTCAAGCCCAGGCTCTGTCTCCAGCCTTCTCTGCAAGGATGAACTTGAGCTTGATTCTTGACAAGGAAACAGTAGGAGGTAGGGATCAAGGTGAAGGTGTAGACTGAACAGGATCTTTTTTGAAAATATGATGAAATATTTCAGACACAGAAAGGCATATGTAGGATAATAGAATGAACCTCCTGCTTAGGAAATACATTAAACATAGTCCTCAGGGTCTTCCTCTCTGGTCGCCTCCTCCCAGACAACCACCCTCTTGAATTAGGGTCTTATCATTTTGAGCTGAATCTTGGGGGAGGAGCAGGGGTTTGCAGTCAGGGGTAGGAAAGGACATCACTAGTCAAGACAATTGCAGGGCACACACCCAGAGGAAGGAGCTTGGGAGGGAGGCGATGGGCATGGCTGGCAAACTGAGTACCTATTGCGGAGGGGCTCAGGGCAACTTTGAGGAGGTAGGTTAGTAGCCAGCCCACCCTTCTCTGGGTCCTGGCTTCTATTTTCCCCCTATCATTGTCCTAATCACAAAGAATCCTAATGATCTGTTAGCTTGACTCCGAGATCCTGAGGGTGGGGACCTTCTTTGTCATCTTTGTCACCCTGGTGTCTAACACAGTGGCTGGCACAAATGGCTTTTTATTAAATATTATATTGATAAATGAGTAATTGTTTAATTGATTTCAGCCCACCTGATGGGGAAGTGGCTGGTTGCATGAGGACAGTCTGAATGAAAAGTCTGAAAGAAGGCGTTTGTGATGAGATGCGTCATTTTATCACCATTCAGGATAGTAACACCTCTGCCTTCATCAGTGGTGCTCAGTAGAGACCTTGCTCTAATGCGAATCAGCACGGGTGAGAGATCTGCTGTGCAGACAGGTGTGCGATGATGTGATGGCCAGATGGGCTTCTCACAGCCTCAGCCACCGCCAGCATCATTCACAACGCTTCAAACCATCAGCTCTGATTGGAGTTAAACGAATAATCAGCCTCCCACGGAAGTAGGACCTATTTCTCTTCCTCAAAAACAATCCTCAAAGCCTATGAATCCGCTTCAGCCTGCTCATTATGTGGTTAACTCTGCTTATGCTGCAGAGGCAGCTGGCTTGGCGTTCTTAGAAGCCCCTCTCAGGGCTGGGCACGCTTCGGTGGGTTTTGAGTGGTGAGAAGTGCTTTTCTCAGAGGCCGCATTCCGCATGGGGCCTAATAAACAGATAAAATGCGTCTGCAATTAGTGGCATCTCTGCACTCAAAGACTTAATGTGCTGAAGGCTGTTTGTTGATTCTCTTGCACCATTCAAATCTATGTGCCACAAGCTGTTTCGACCAGACCTTGGCTTAGACAGCCCCCTTTTCTGTCCCATGGAGGGGACAATGTGCTCATATAAAAGAGACAAATGAATCAAGCTACGTGTATCATATAGACAAATCTTAAAAGGTTTCGGATAAAGAGCAAGTTATTAAAAGATTTTAGCAGTATTGATTCATAGAAATTGGGTCACCAGATTCTGGATTTGCAGAATTCTGATTAATGAAGTCGTTTGGTTCCTTCTCTGGGTCCTGTAACTCAGTAATTCTGTAATTCAGTTCAGAAAGAGGGTGCTGAGTCAGGTTGGGGCCTCCACTGTTGCTGCCCCTCCCCAACTGCCCCCCATTTGCAGCAAGGTAGGGAGTGCCCTGGATTTGGGATTTGGCATAGGAAGGCCTGACATCAAACCCTGGTTCCAAAGCTTTGCTCACCAAGTGATGGAGTGATCTTTCATTCACCAAACATTTGATGAGTGCCAGGTACTGGGTTGGTGCTAGAGAGACAAAGATATAATAAATAAGACACACTTTTCTCCCTTCTCCATTTTGTTTTCTTCTTTTCTTTCTTTTTGAGACTGAGTTCTTTTAATTACAAAATATGTCAATCAGAAAAGTATACAGTATTCAAAATAAGAAAATGAACACCCATGATACAAACCACCCGGCTGAAAGCTATAGTCCTAGCCACTCAGGAGGCTCAGGCGCCCAGAAATTTGAGGTTACAGTGAGCTGTGATCTCATTGTACCAGCCTGGGCAACAGAGCCAGAGCAAGACCCCGTCTCTAAACAATAAAAACAAAACCAAAAACAAAACCAAAAACCCACACCCAGCTTAAGAAATAAAGCTAGAAAAGCTTTTGAAGTCCCTTCTCTGCCACTAAAAGGAAACCTATATTCTCTATTTGGTGTTTATTCCCCGCCCCGCCCCCCCCCTGCATGTCTTTTATTTGTACTGTCTAGGTATGTATGCTTAAACAATATATAATGTTTTTTTTTTTTTTGAGACAGAGTCTCACTCTGTTGCCTGGGCTAGAGTGCCGTGGCGTCAGCCCAGCTCACAGCAACCTCAAACTCTTGGGCTCGAGCAATCCTCCTGCCTCAGCCTCCCGAGTAGCTGGGACTACAGGCATGTACCACCATGCCTGGCTAATTTTTTCTATATATATATGTTTTTAGCTGTCCGTATAATTTCTTTTCTATTTTTAGTAGAGACAGGGTCTCGCTCTTGCTCAGGCTGGTGTCGAACTCCTGAGCTCAAACAATCTGCCCGCCTCGGCCTCCCAGAGTGCTAGGATTACAGGCACGAGCCACTGCGCCTGGCCAATGTTTTTAAATTTCTATAAATCATACTACCAAAATCTTTTTTTTTTTTTTTTTTTGAGACAGGGTCTTGTTCTGTCACACAGGCTGGAGTACAGTGGCATAATCATAGCTCACTGCAACCTCAAACTCCTGGGCTCAATCTATACTTCTGCCTCAGCCTCCCTAGTTGCTGGGACTAGAGGCACATGCCACCAGGCCTGGCTAGTTTTTAATTTAAAAAATTTTTTTATAGATAGGGGGGTCTTGCTGTTGCCCAGGCTGGTTTCAAACTCCTGGCCTCAAGTGATCCTCCCACCTTGGCCTCCCAAAGTGCTAGGATTACAAGTGTGAACCACTGCACCCAGCCCTACCAAAATCTTTTAATAACTTGCTCTTTACTTGAAACGTTTTGTTTTAAGATTTATTTATGTGATACACATGGTTCAATTCATTTGTCTTTTTTATACTAGTGTAAACTTTCTATTGAAGTATAACATTTATACAAAAGTAGATAAATCATAAGTGTACAGCTTAATGAATTTGAACAGTCAACAGACCTTTGTACCACCCCTGACAATGAAGAAAAAGCACTGTCAGTACCCAGAACCCTCCAAGCCTCATTTTTATTATTTATTTATTTATTTATTTATTGAGACAGAGTCTTGGTTTGTTGCCTGGGCTCAAGTGATCCTCCTCCTGCCTCAGCCTCCCAAGTGGCTGGGACTACAGGCACTGGCCACCATGCCTGGCTAAGTTTTTGTTTCTATTTTTAGTTAGCCAGCTAATTTTTCCTATTTTTAATAGAGACGGGGTCTCACTCTTGGTCAGGCTGATGTTGACCTTATGTCCTCAAGCGATCCTCCCAGCTCGGCCTCTCAGAGTGCTAGGATTACAGGCGTGAGCCACCACGCCAGGCTCAAGCCTCATTTTTTTTTTTTTTTTTGAGACAGTGTCTCACTTTGTTGCCCGGGCTAGAGTGAGTGCCGTGGCGTCAGCCTAGCTCACAGCAACCTCAAACTCCTGAGCTTAAGCGATCCTCCTGCCTCAGCCTCCCCAGTAGCTGGGACTACAGGCATGTGCCACCATGTCCAGCTAATTTTTTCTATATATATTTTTAGTTGTCTAGATAATTTATTTCTATTTTTAGTAGAGACAGGGTCTCGCTCAGACTGGTCTCAAACTCTTGACCTCGAGTGATCCACCCGCCTCGGCCTCCCAGAGGGCTAGGATTACAGGCGTGAGCCACCACGCCGGGCCCAAGTCTCATTTTTAATCACTGCTCCCCAAGGATGACCTCTGACATAGATTAGTTGGCTGTTTTTGAACTTTGTATGAAACCAAACATGGTATATGTACCTCTTTTGTGCTTGGTTTCTTTCCCTCAACAGTTTGTCTGCGAGCTTTATCCACGTTGTTATGAGTAGCAGTACTTTATTCTTTTGCATTGCCTTATAGTATTTCAATGCATGAATATACTAAAATGCATTCACTCATTCTGCTACTGCTGGACATTTGGGTTGTTTCCGGTTTAGGGTTATTGTGATTAGTGCTGCTATGAGTATCATTTTACGTCTTTTGGTACATTCCTCTTGGGTTTATATCTAGGAGTGGACTTGCGGGGTCATACTGTATGCATATGTTCAATTTTAACAGAAACTGCTAATGGTTTTCCACCCCCACCAGTTGACTATGAGAGTTCCTTTGCTCCACATCCTTGGCTAACACTGAGTGTTGTCTGCTTTTTTCATTTTAGCCATTCTAGTGGGGATGGACTTCCCTTTTTAAGTTAAATTTATTGTGCTAAGTACTTTATATGCATCTTCTTATTTTACCCATGTGTCAACTCCATGAGGAAGGTATTGCTGTAAACCCTGTTGTACAGATGAGAATTGAACTTGAAGAAGTTAAGGAATGCATAGTGAGGGCTAGTGCCGGCCCCCCAGCTTTACTGTCCCCAGTTGCTATGGTCTGGAGCCCCATCTGATAGGGTAAGGGGGTCCCAGCAAGACAAATTATTGGAAGCTGGTGAGACAAGTGCAGTTGGCCCCAAAGCAAATCAGATGAACCCCACTAGGCAGGTTAGGGGGAGTCACAGAGAATCTCTGTATCCAAGTGGATCTTTGGACAAGTACATTTAGAGTAATAGCACCTGTCTCTGAGGTCCTAGTGAGAATGTAAGATGCTTGCTTACATTAGGTAAAGCTCCTGGTACCTCACACAGAGCTGATGCTCAGCGAAGGGCTGTTGAAAGAATTAGTGAGCGTACATAGCATCAGGAGATCTTCACAGTTATACTCCTTCCTGGAGCCAGGGGATGGACCAAGTGACCTCTCTGGGCCCCTTTCTTTTCTCTCTTTTTTTTTTTTGAGACAGAATCTCACTCTGTTGCCTGGGCTAGAGTGTCATGGCGTCAGCCTAGCTCACAGCGACCTCAAACTCCTGGGCTCAAGCGATCCTCCTGCCTCAGCCTCCCGAGTAGCTGGGACTACAGGCATGTGCCACCATGCCTGGCTAATTTTTGTATATATATATTTTTAGTTGTCCAGCTAATTTCTTTCTATTTTTTTTTTTTAGTAGAGATGGGGTTTCGCTCTTGCTCAGGCTGGTCTTGAACTCCTGAGCTCAAATGATCCGGCCGCCTCGGCCTCCCTTTGGGCCCCTTTCATCCTCGGTCTGAGTAGGCCAGGGAGAGTTGGAGTAAAGGCCCAGCTGCAGATTCCAGGCAGGGAGAACTCCCCACCCCCAGCCCACGCTACTGCAGAGGGGCTATGGAAGCACCTCCTTTCTACACAGGGAAGAAATAATATCACAGGTCATTGTCAAGCCACCTCCCCACCAGCACCCTGTCACCTCTTTTCCATCTCTACCCTGATCCCTGGGCCTAGCAGAACTGCAGTCCAGGATCCACAGCTCCCAGAGAAAGGCCCAGGCAGTCGTGGGGATGGGCTGGGGAGGTGTGTGTTTTGAAAGCCTGAATTAGGCTGCTTAGGAGAAGGAGGGGGGAGAGGGGGAGGAGGGGGAGGAGGGTGGGAGGTGGGGCGGGAAGTGGGGGTGGGGAAGAGGGAGATGGGACGGAGGAAAGGGAAGGATGAATTTGCTTCTTAGACTCTAGGGCCAGGGACCAAAGCCTCTTCCTGCCTACCTCCCCTCCTCCACCTGGAATTATCCAAGAGGGTTGTCTTGGGGCATCCATGATGGGGGTGGGAATGGAGGGAAGCTGAGGGCCTGGGAGCGGGAGGCCAGATGGGGGCAAGGATGAGCGAGGCCATTCACACACCCTGGTGGGCTGGGTTCTGGAAGAAAACCCATGGGCTGACTAGTTAGTTACAGGCCCGAGCCCAGCCTCAGCCAGGTTCTGCCAGAGCTGGCTCAACAGCGGCACCTGCCGGCCGGGGCCCTCCCTGCGGGGCGGGGCGGGGCTCCCTTCCCCCGCCCTGGGAGCCCCGCGGGTGAGTCACTCCTGGCCTGGGTCCGCGGCCTCCCCAGCTGTCAGATCAGAAAATGTCTCCGGCTGAGGAATGTCCCAAAGCAGCGGGCCTCTGCCCTTCCGGTCGCCACCTGTGCCCCTAATACTACCCTGTTCACCCAGGTCGCGGATCGAGGGCCTATCCTAGCCCAGCTGGCAGCCAGCTCTGGGGAAAAAGAACAGGATGAAGGCCCCTAACTTTAGGAGGCTCCAAATTTGGGTAGATTTAGGAAAAAAATCTTATTTGGGGCCAGCACCGAGGCTCACACCTGTAATCTTAGCATCTTGGGAAGCCAAGGCAGAAGGGTCCCTTGAGATCAGGAGTTCAAGACCAGCCTGGACAAGAGCAAGGGCCTGTCACTGAAAGAACAAAAAAAATTGTCTGGGCATGGTGGGTGCACACCTATAGTCCCAGCTATTCTGGAGGCTGAGGCTGGAGGATCACTGGAGCCCAGGAATTTGAGGTTGCTGTGAGCTATGATGATGCCACTGCTCCCTAGCTTCAGCGACAGAGGGAGACACTGTCTCAAAAACAAACAAAAACACCCCAATTTATTTGGAAATAATTTCAAGCTCACGGAAGAGTTTCAAGAGATCCTTCATATACCTTACCCAGATTCACCAGTTGTTAAAATCTTGCGCCATTTTCACTCTCTCTCTATATATATATACAGTATATGAAAACATATTTTAATTTGTATATTAACTGAACTGAGAGTACGTGGCTGCCATCATGCCCCTTTACCCGTAAATACTTCAGTGGGTATTTCCTAAGAACAAGGACAGTGTCTTGCATAACTGCAGTTTGGGGAAATTTAACACTGATACAATACTTTTATCTAATCTACTGTCCATATTTCAATTTTATCCATAGGGTCCTTTAGAATATTTTTTCCCTCTAGTATAATAGGATCACACATTGCATTTAACTGTCCTATCTCTTTAGGCTTCTTTAATCTGGAGCAATTCTTTACCTTCTTTGTCTTTCACGACATTTTTTTCAGGGTAGACCTCCCCACCTTTTTCTCGTAATTCAGTGTTCCTCATTTGAGGTTTGCCTGGTGTTTCCTTGTGCATAGGTTCAGGCTCCACCTCCCTGGTGGGAATATAAGTGATATTATATTCCTGGGTGCAATTCTCCACCTTAAGGAGTTCATGGAACTCCTGAACCTCTGAGGATTAACCCTTGAGCTGTCTGTCAAAAAATCAGATCTTCAAAACAGGTTAAGAATGGCACCATTAATTATGCATGTGTTTTCTCTCTGCTGATGGGCAGCTTAGGCCATTGTTCCTCCTGTCTCCCCCTCCCACTGCCAAACTTCCCCTTGAAATTCAGCGGCTGCTGTTGAAAACATTCTTTTTGAAGGCCGCTAGGGACACCCTAATTGCCCAACTGAATCGCCTCATCCTCTTGACCTCATCCCAGGGCACCAGAGCCGCCCTTCTCCCTGAAACCTCCCAAGGCCAGGCTCTGCTTCCCCAGTCTCCGCCCATCTCCCTTGTCAACGAATGACCGAGTGCCAGCAGTGGCGTGCTGGCTGCTCTGGGAGGCGCAGAGGCGGACAGATGTGGAGTCAGCCCTGCAGGAGGTAGTTTGTCGGGACATTCCGAAGATCCTTGTCTTTCTCATGCACTCCCAGCGGCACACCGAAGACCTTCCCCCAGTTCCTGTTGTCAGATAGGTCTCTTGAGTCGTTCCCCACTAAGAGAACTCTAGTGGTTTCAACACTGCCTCTCTTCTTCAGCCACCCAGGAGGGCAGCCCTGAGTTCCCACCCTGACCCAGGCGATGCCCCAGCAGCATCATGTCAAGAGTGGGTCTGGGCTGTGAGCTCTTCCTGGGCAGGCCTGGGTCTAATCTGGCCCCCCATGAATAGTTAATGGAATAATGAGTACAGAGGTTCAGCTGATTTCCCAAGGCCTGGCCTTGCCCTTGGCTTTCATCACAGTGACCTCTCAGTTGGCTAGCTGTTGGGAGGGAGACCTTTGAAAACTGGCTGTCCCCAGTACAGGGGAAACAGTAGGGAGGGCTGGGCCCTAATTTTTGGGTTCTTGTCTTGATTCTGCCATTTTGGGGGACTTGTACAAGTCACCTAACCTCTCTGAGCCCTCCTCATCTGTAAATAATGGGGCTAATAGCACCAACCTGGGCACATTGCCATGAGACCCTTTTACCTGCCCAAGGCCTGGTGTTCAGCAGGTCTCAGTGAATGTTCCTGTAGTCGGCATTCTTTAAACACTGTGTGCAGGTGTAAGGCCTGGAAGCTCTGTGGTGCTTTCTCAGGCCACCCCTCCCCTCAGCTTGGCAGCCCTGGGCATCTGTACACCCATCGCATTGCCCTGCTGATTGCATGGGGACTCACCTGCCCTAGCCTGTGTGAGATTCAGGGCCCCGAAAGGAATGGCATTTGGGTCTTCTGGCTAGGATAGCCGAGGTGGTTAGAGGTGGTTAGGACAGACAGACAGACAGACTAATGATGGTCACAGCTGTGGTTCATAGCCTCTCATCTTGGCCATACACACCCAAGTGTGACAGGTGACCAAATGCCTCCCTGGCAGACTGTTTCAGAGATTAAGACACTTAAACTAAGATTAAGGTTTGGTCTTCCCTGCCTCTGTTGGCTGTCCCCTCAGGGGCAGCATGAAAAGCCAGAGGGCCAACCTGGGTTTGAATCTTGGCTCTGCCACTATTTAAATGGGTGACTTGAGTTAGTGCACATTAGCAGCCTCAGTGGCCTTGTTAGTAAAATGGAACTGGGATAATCTCCAATTCAGAATTGTCATTTGCATCTCATCCTTTGGGTTCCCCCTTCCCAGACCCATCGATTACCGCCAAACTCAGCCCTTTAGTCTTTACCCCTCTTCCTTTGACCTCAGAAATGACTACTGCCAAGTGTGTCCTATGGACACCTCCCCCACCAGCTATTGTTGCATCTTTATCATCATCATCAATCATCCTCATTTCCACTTTTAGGTCATTATGTGCTAAGGACTTTTTGACATTTTAAAATGCACAGGATTGTCTTTTAAATTAAATTAAATTAAATTATTTTTAGATACAGAGTCTTGCTGTGTCACCCAGGCTGGAGTGCCTCCCAAAGTGCTGGGATTACAGATGTGAGCCACCATGCCCAGACTTTTTTTTTTTTAAACAGGGGCTCCTTCTGTTGCTCGAGGGTAGAGTGCAGTGGTGTTATCATAGCTCACTGCAACCTCAAACTCCTGGGCTCAAGTGATCCTCCTGCCTCAGCCTCCCAAGTAGCTGGGACTACAGGCGTGTAGTCCAACTAATTTTTTAAAAAATTTTTTGTAGAGACAGGATTTCACTGTGTTGCCCAAGCTGGAGTGCAGTGGTGCCACCATAGCTCACTGTAACTTTGAACTCCTGGGCTCAAGCGATCCTCCTGCCTCAGCCTCCCCAGTAGCTAGGACTACAGGTATGTGCATAAAACCTAGCTAATTTTTAAATATTTGTTATAGAGATGGGGTCTTGTTATGTTGACCAGGCTAGTCTTGAACTCTGGTCTCAAGTGATTCTTCCACCTCAGCTTCCCAAAGTGCTGGGATTATAGGCATGAGCCACTGTGCCCAGCCTGTTATGAGTTTTTGAACTGAGACTTGCTTTATGGTCTTGTATGTAGTCACTTTTGCAAATGTTCTATGTGTGCCTGAAAACAAACATTTGCCAAGTGTTTGAATTGGAGTATTCAAAATATTCTATTAGATTAATCTTGTCACTTATATTGTTCAAGTCTTCTAAATCGTTACTGGATTTTTTTGTCTGCTTGATCTACCAGTTCCAGAGGGAGGTGATTTAAACCTTCCATTACATTGGTGGATTTGTCTATTTTCCCCACTATTTCTGTGTTATGATTTTTGAAGCTATGTTACTGGGTTCATATAACTGTAGAATGTAATATCTTCCTGATGGATTGGGGCAGGCAGGTATCCCTACCATCTTTCTCTGTAGGGTGGACTTTTTTCCAAGTCTACCCAAGGATACACCTTTCAGGCACCCTTGACTTTTCTGAGGGGCAGATTATCTCTGACTCAAACTCTCATTTTATGAAGTTTTGTTTTGTCTTGTTTGTCTTGTTGGATTTGTGCCTTTGGGGAATTTTCTTTTCTTGCCAGCTTGGCTTTGCATTGAAAACACACACACACACACACACACACACACACACACACACACACACACATTTCTTCTTTTATATATCATTTCTAGCTGTTTTATATAAGAAGAGTTTTTCTCAACATATAGTCCACCTTATTGCTGAAAATTAGTCCTTTTCATCAAGTCCTTTACATGAAGGACTGAGTCCTTTACAGGAAATTTCATTAAATATTCAAAATGATTCTATAAAATCCTGCCACCATTTTTTTCAGAGGAGAAAACTAAGGCTCAGGGAGTTTATGACTGGATTCAGATCCTAGCTCTGACATTTACCAGCTCCCTGACCTTGAGTAAGTCAGTCACTCAAGAGGACTTTGAGCTCAGACAGCACAATAACAAGGCCTGCCTTGCAGGGTTGCTCTCTGGCTTAGGATGATACATGGGAAGTACCTGTCTCAGCGCCTTCTAGTGTCGATGTTCAGAAGACATCAGTGACCCTGGCTGTCTAAAGGGAAGGGATGTGTATGTGGTATGAGGGGCTTGTTTTCTCTTCGCTGGGAAAGGTTGACAAGGACAAGTCAGTGTCTGCCTGAGTTAACTAGGGGACCATGAAAGGCACAGACCCCTGACCCCACTCCCCCAAAATTCTGCTTGTGATGCATGGCTGGGTTTGGGCATCTGTGTCAGCTGGGGTGTGGCTGATGCGGTGGCATTCTCCAGCCCATACCCCGGGGCTGTCCTCTGGTAAGTCACATGGAAAGGATGGTGTATTGATTACCACAGGTTGCCAAGAAGAGGGATAGAGCATCCTTCCTTGATTAGACAGTAAGCAATTGCTTTCATTCTAATTTAACTTTGAAGAAGTAATAAATGCATTTGGTTCAACAATCAAAATGAAATACAAAGAAATTCATTGGGAAGGTCTGTTCTCACCCCATCCTTGTCCCCTGGTTTCCCCAGCACCCTCTAGGTCACCACTGTTATTACTTTCCCTATGCAAATTCAAACAGATATAAACATTTATTCTTATTTCCACCTCCCTTTCTTACACAAAAGATGACATCCTATTTTATATAATATTTTCATTTTAAAATATATCCTGGAGATCTTTCCATTTTTCTTGGCATCTTCTTCTTTTTTTAATAGCTGCATAGTTCTCCATTGTGGGGCTATATCAGAATTTATTGAACCCTTCACTGTCCAGATACAGTAGCCACACATGGCTGTTTAAATTGAAATTAATTAAAATTAAGTAAAATTTAAAATTCATTTCTCCAGTTGCACTAGATATGTTTCAAGCACCCAGTAGCTATGTGTGGCCAGTGGCTACCATATTGGACAGCCCAGATAGAGAACATTTTCATCACTGCAGAAAGTTCTATTGGACAGTGCTGGTTTAACTGATTCCCTATAGCTAGAAACAACTAGTTTGTTTCCAGTCTTCAGGCATTTGGAGGATGATTAGGCCCATCCCTAGAATGCAGAAGAGCTGGGTGAAAGCTGCCCTGGGAATTCTGGGCCATCAACCTCAGATCTTGCAACCTGGGAGGCTCCTACAAGAGGAAGGCTTTGAGTTTGGGGCAGAAGCTTGACTACAGCCTGAAAGAGAGAGTGGTTCTTAAAGGTAGGCTTCCTGCTCAACCCTAACCTTCTACTCCCTCCGTCTGGGCTTGCCAAAATACAGTCCTTTTTCTTTCATTCAATATTTAGCAAACACTTCTTGAGTAACTACCAGGGATGGTGCCAAGTCCTATGCTGGGAATACAGGAATGGAAAAAACAGTCCTTGCCTTGGAGAAACCCCGCAGTCCAGAGAAAGATAAAGATCATCACCTGCTCTGTGACCAGGGCTTTCAAAGGGGCTTCACTTGAAATCAAAAGGCCTAACAGGCCACGTGTGGTGGCTCAGGCCTGTAATCCTAGCACTTTAGGAGGCTAAGGCAGGAGGATCCCTTGAGGCTAGGAATTTGAGACCAGCCTAGGCAACATAGAACCTGTTTCTACAAAAAATTAGCCAGGTGTGGTGGCACGTGCCTGTGGTTCTAGCTACTGGGGAGGCTGAGGCGGGAGAATTGCTTGAGACCTGGACTTTGAGGCAACAGTTAGCCAAGATTGGGCCACTATACTCTAGACTGAGTGACAGAGAGAGACCCTGTCTCTTAAAAAAAAAAAAATACAAAACAGGACAGGTGTGGTAGCTCATACCTGTAATCCTAGGACTTTGGACGGCCGAGGTAGGAGGATTGCTTGAGGCCAGGAGTTTGAGGTTGCAGTGAATTAGGATGATGCTACTATACTCTAGCCTGAGTGACACAGCGAGACCCTGTCTCAAACAACAACAACAACAGGCCTGATAATACCCTATATTTGTGAGGATGTGGGGCAATCTCATCCATCATTGGGGGTTGCAAATTAGTGTAAACTTTTTGGAGGGCAATTCTATGAAAATCTATCAAAAACTTAAAAGCATATAATCTTTGACCCAGAAGTATCTTATTTATTCATTTAGAGACAGGGTCTCTCTTTCTCTCACCTGGGCTAGAGTGCAGTGGTGTTATCATAGCTCACTGCAACCTCAAACTCCTGGGCTCAGGACATCCTCCCAAGTAGCTGGGACATAGGCACATGCCACCATGCCCAGCTCATGGCTAATTTTTAAAGTTTTTATAGAGACAGGGGTCTTGTTACATTTCCCAGGCTGGTCTTGAACTCCTGGTCTTAAGCGATCCTCCTGCCTTAGCCTCCCAAAGTGCTGGGATTACAGGTGTGAGCCACCAACAGATACATTAACACTATTAAGAGTGGTTATCTCCCGGGAGGGCAAGGAGGGGGAGGCCTATTGGTGGGAAACTTGGTTTCCTTAACACATGCTTTTGCACCTTGTTTTGTTTTTTTAAGAGACAGGGTCTTGCTCTGTCACCCAGGCTGCAGTGCAATGGTGTGATCATAGCTCACTGTAACCTCAAACTCTTGAGCTCAAGAGATTCTCCTGCGTAGCTAGGACTATAGGATCAGGCCACCATGCCCTGCTAATATTTCTTGTAGAGACAGGGGTCTCATTATGTTGCCCTGGCTGGTCTTGAACTCCTGGGTTTAAGCAAGTCTCCCAGAATGCTGAGATTACAGGCATGAGCCACCCCGCCCGCCCCTTTTTCTTTTTTTAGAGGTACCTACTGAGTAATGGTGGTGGGAGATTCCTGGGGAAATCTGCTGCTCAGTCACCTGAACTCTGAATTTCCCCAGTGACTGCACAATCCCTTTATCTGAGGTGACAAGGTGACAACAGTCCAGAAATGTCACCCCTGTGGAGACTCCATCCATCACCACTGGAGGCCTCGCCTTGTCTTGGCTGTCATACCGCCTGTGCCCAGAAGGGGGAAGCACAGACTCACCAACGCATTAGTTCCAAACTTCACCAAGCCTTCCCCACCTTTTTTTTTTTGAGACTGGGTGTCCTGTCCCTCTGTTAGCCAAGCTGGTGTGCAGTGGCAGGGTCATGGCTCACTGCAGCCTCCAACTTCTGGGCTCAATCGATCCTCCCCCTTGGCCTCTCAAAGTGTTGGGATGACCGCAGTGAGCCCCCAAGCCCAGCCCCCAAGGCTTCTTCCTTCTAGGAGTTCCTCCTCTGTGGACCTTGATAGGAAAGATACTTCCTGCCAAGCCAACGAAATTTATTAGGTAATAATTGATTACATTTTCCCCTTTACTTTTTTTTTTTGTAACTCAGTTCTGATCAGCATGCACGAGAGACATAACGTAGGCTTGCTGAGATGATAATTTTCCACATGAGAGGTCCTACATAGCCCAGCCTTATTTCCACCACCCCTTATATGTGTGTGTGTGTGTGTGGGGGGGGTGATGGTTGGCAATGGCCTGAGGACCCCCAGGGATTGAGGACACAGACTGGCAACTGCTGCATTAGCTTGGATTTTCAGCTGCAGGGCACACTGCTGTCCTTTTCTTTCACCCTTAAAGTAGTTCTGGGCAAGAGGAAGCATGAACGCCTGGTCCCATACGCTGACTTAAGCAGCCACTCTGCCAGATGTGTTTAGACTCTGTCCCTTGCTAGGCTGTGAGCAGCCCAAGGACAGGGACTCTTCTCATCTGCCACAGAATCCCTAGGACTGAGCACAGTGCTGGACACACAGCTGGTGCTAAGTAAAGGTTTATTGTTGAATTGAAAGAGACAGCCATTGAGAGATAGGACTAAATTCTTTAAAAAAAAAAAAAAAAAAGGTCCTAGTTAATCTCAAGGGCAAGGCCCCAAGAGCAAGGTTCTGGTCTGTTCCGTGATGGAGGAGATTGCAATAAGCAAGGAAAAGATCACTTTCCCTGTGTGCTCAAGGATAATCCTGCTTCGACTCACCTTGGAGGTCCCCGGGGCCAGGACATGAAACAAGTGACCACATCTCTCACCCACCTGGGTTGCTGGTGACCTTGGCAGAAGAAAGGCTTAAATCAGGTCAGCCTGGGGTCAGGGGCTGGCTTCTCTCGGGGTCTTCTTCAAGATGAGGTAGTTAACTTCCAGCTCTCGATTCAACTCCTGTCAATGGTTCTGAATTTAAGGGCAGGAGGAGGAAGTTGTAACGGGAGGGAACATTTATGGCTCCTGGCCTGCCCTAGAGAAAGCGGGGGCTCATACCGTGGGCCCGCCCTCCTCAGTGTAGGGAGTGTAGGGAGGGCCCACTGGGGATCCCCACAAATTAAATAGGGAATAAGAGGAGCAACTAAAACGCTCAAATTCCAGGCTGGAGATTGTACCCCAAGCCTGAGGGTCTATGTCCCTCCCCCTCGAATATTCTCCCACCCTGGATGAAACGGGCAGTTGAGGACCAGGACGGCAACTCCAGGGTAGTGTAGATTTTGGAGGTGGGCAGAGAGGAGGCTTGTTTCTGCCCTTTATTAGCTGTGTGCCCTTGGACAAGTCACTTAACTAACATTTTAGCCTCAGTTTCCCCATCTCCAAAATAAGGATATAAATACCTACCTTCCCTGGTCATTGTCAGGATGAATCAAAGCAGAGCAAAAAGCATTTCTGTTATTAGCAGACATCAGAGATTGTTATTCTCCAAGGTGAGAGGCCACCCTAGGTCCCTGGTGGTTACACAGGCAAAGAGATTTCTTTTCCCTCCTCTGCGGTGCCTGCTCCTTTCCCAGCCTTGCGGCTGGCTTTAATCCTCCCGTCCTCAACCCCCTGCTTCTCCTTGGGATTGCCTGGTGGTCCCAGCTTCTCGCAGCCTGCCCTTTTCCATGGGTGCCCCCATTCTACAACCACTGGGATGCCGGCACATGCGCACAGTTGGTCGAGATGGGCCAGGTGATGTGGGTCTCGTTGGCTTGGGTCCGCGCCTCCCACCCTGTTTTGGGGTTCCTGTTTGCAGATGTATCCCTCTGATCCTCAGCGCGTCTCTGGGCTAAACAGAGGAGCAGAGAAACAAGAAGTGGGGGGCCTGGAAGGGGGTTCCCACCTTCTCAGGCGGGGACCCGAGAGGGGGACGCAGCCCTTATGCCCCAACGCCGCACCGCCATGGGTCTCCAAGCCGCGCTCGCAGTTCCTGACAATCTTCCACTCTGAGGGTTGCCCCTCCGGCCCGGGTCGCTACCCCCTTCACTCACACCCCGCCAATCCTCCGCCCCAGGCGATGGGGAGAGTGCGGTTCTAGGACCCGGAGGCGCCGCCGAGCGCGCCGCCGCCTCGGCCTCGCCTAGGTCGCCTCCCTCTCCGGCAGGTGAAGCGGCGCCGGCCGCCCCTTCTGCGGCAGGTGAAGCGGGTCGGCAGCCCCCTCCCTGCCGCGCCATGGCTGCGGTGGTCCCCGGGCCGGCGCCCGGCGCCCGCCCCCTCCCTCCAGCCCGCCCCCCTGGGGCTGGGTGCGCAGCGGCGGCGGCGAACTGCGGTTTGCGCGCACGGGGAGCGACAGCAGAAGTTCAAAAATCGCCGAGGGGGGAGCCCGCGCCACAGCTTCCTGCCCCCGGCCCAACCCTCTGGCCCTGGCGGCCTGCAGCCTGACTTCCTCCCCCCACCCTGCAGCTCGCCGCCCGGCGTCCTCGGACGGGGCCGCCCCGATGGGACGCCGCGCCCCGGCCCCTGCGCGCCACTGAGCCGAGCGCCCGTCGTCGCCGACACCCCGCCGCCGCCGCGAGCCGCTGTCCCCTCGCCCCCCGGGCCGGGAGACTTGTCCCCGTTCCCCGGAAAGCTGGATTTCCGAGGCTGGAGGCGCCTGGCCGGCTGGGTGGGGACCACCATGGGCAACGCGGCCGGCAGCACCGAGCAGCCCGCTGCTCCCGCCGCGCCGTCCCCCAAGCAGCCCGCGGCCCCCAAGCAGCCGATGCCCGCGGCGGGAGAGCTGGAGGAGAGGTTTAATCGCGCCCTGGTGAGTGTGACCCGGCTGCGCGCAGGGCGCGGGCAGGGGGCGGCTGGGGCTCGGCACACGTCCCCGCCCCCGGGGACTCAGGTGCCGCTTGGAGATCTCCAGCTGCCCCCTCCAGGGGTGGGAGTGACTGTAGCTTTTTTCAGAGTGACTTAGCACTCTCCCCTCAAAACTTTCCTCTACAATCGCCTGGGCTCCCCCCCAAGACACCCCCTACCCCCATGCTCCTGGGTCTAAAGGTCTAAACAAAAATGTCCTGTGAGGAAGTTGGGAGCAGAGCACGCAAGGAGGTCCCGGGTCACCCTCTTCCCCACTGCAAACGGCCCGCCACCGCCACTGGGCACCTGTCTGGAGCATCCGCCCTTCTGTGCCTGGGGGTCAAAGATGGAAGGGGTTACAACCTCCCTGGAGCCAGAGACCTAGCGGAGGTGTTTGGTTCTGATTTGTTCGGTGCCGGTGCCGGGGCTGCTGGGAGTTGGGTCGTCAGCTCGTGCGGAGCGCAGAGCGGATGTCTGTGTTTCACCCCCATATGTCGGAGAGAGGCTGCCTGTGGGTCTTCTTTTGGGCATCTCCTCCTAGCCACTGAAGGGAGTAAGGTTAGGAAGCGTGGGATGAGTAGGTCACTCTACTCTGGCTTGGGGTGGAGCAAAGGTCTGGACCCTCCACCCTTGCTGTCACCTGCCTGGGGAATTGGGGAGGCCTGGGGACTAGGCCAGTGGGGAGGGAGCCAGCAGCTCAGGCTGAGCCTGGGAGCAGTCAAAATGTGCTTGGTGGGGTAGGGGCTCCGGAGAAGAGTCAGGGGTCCCCAAGATCCTGTGAGAGGTAGAGGTAGGGAGGGGGAAGGGCCACTCATTCTCACTTCCCCCTCCCTACCTGCACCCTGTCTCCTGCTCTCTTCTCTAACTAATTGCCTGGTGGCCTGTCTGCTGTCAGCCTTCCCTTGCTGGACACTGGGTGACAGGCGGATAAGGCTGTGCTTTTTCCCAGAGGCATTTATCTCCCAGTCTGAGCAGGCTGGTGCTGCAGGTCTGGGGGGTGGGGGGAGGCACAGGCAGCAGAGGCTGCTGGCTCAATCCTTTACCCCAACCTCCTTGACATCATTTCCCCTCCCCTGGCCAGTCATTAGGCCACACTTGCTAGATCCTCTGCATGGCCCCAAAGAGTAGCCTCCTAACAGTTCCTGAAAATCTTGGCTGCTGCTGCCTCCTGGGAGAAGGCCAGGAGGAGTCTGGAAGAGCTATGGGGTGGGTGGGGTCTGTCCTTGTGAAGGCGCCTTGCTTGATTATGGGGGGGACTCTGAAAAACACCTTGCCCCAGGCTGTCCCTAACTTCTCCCATCTCTCCTTGCCCCTCCTCCCCCTCCCCAAACCCAGGGCTGAGCTGAGCCAAGCAGCTGGGGGAGGGGGTGAGTGAGGAGACAATCTCTGGGGGCCTCTGGGGAGGCTGCATTGGTGGGGGTCCCTGGACCCCCTCCAGCCTGATTAGGGCACATGGGTCTGTCTCTGCCCCCAGGTGTGTCTGTGGAGGGGGTGGGGTGGGCCTCCAGGAACTCTAGCGGGGTGGAGCCATGTGAATAATTCAGACCAGTGGAAGATCCAAAAGTCAAGTGGTGAGGTTCTAATGCGTGGGTAGGACTTGATTGCCCTGCTAGGGTTTGTGGCTGTAACTGATTGGCTGAGTCTGACACTAAATGCCACTGGGAATCCCTGAGTAACAGGGCATGGAGGGGAAGGCCCAGAGATGGGTCTTAGAAGGTGTCCTGGTGGAGAAAGGGGTGGTGGCTGAGAGAAATCTAGGCAGCAGCACCCACTGGGACACACCCCCTGCCTGGTCCCCAGCAACCCCAATGTGTTTACATCTTCCTCCAGGGGAGGGTTCAGTCCATCCCTTGTCCTGTTGTGGGCAGGATGAACCCACCCTAAGGTCACTTGACTGAGAAATGGGCTCCTTTCACTCCCCACCAGCAGGGGCATGAGCCCTGCCCTGCCCAGGGTGACAGCCTTCACCTCTGTCTGAGGCTGCCCCGGGCTACAGCTCTGGCTAAACCCACAGGTCTGGCAGTGGGTATTGCAAGGTGTGTCTCCATCTGACCTCTCCTGCTCTGGCCAGAGCTGAGTCCAGCCAGACGGGAGCTGCAGGGAGGCTTTCTCCTATGCAAGGGTGGGTGGTGGTGGGCCACTTTGCCAAGAGGGCTGTGAGAGAGGGGGTGCCCCCAGTTTAAAATGGGGGTGGGGAGAAAGAGCAGGTTGAGCCAGGGTTTCCGGCGGCTGCCTTAGCAACAGCGGAGGAGCGATGGCTGCCCAGATCCATGGGCCTGTGAGATGGTGGGAACACCAGCCAGCCGGGCTCCAAGCTCTCACCTCTCCTACGCCCATGCCCAAGGCTGGGTGTCTTCCAGCCCCTTCATGCCTTCCCTTGCAAGGCATGCAGGGTCAGAGACTGGGGTGACAAGGCAGCCTTTCCAGGTCTGCCAGAGTACCATGCCTACAGCTGGGCACAGGACACCCCTGATCTGCCTGGCAAGGAGAATCCTACAACCCCGGGGCAGAGGGATCAAGGGAAGGTGGGGTTGGGGCGTGTGCAGTGGAGAGCAATGCTGGCATTTGAGAGCGGGCTGGGCCATTTGGAGAGGAATTTGCCTCATGGGTGCTCTTAGCTTGTTCCCAGGGACCTGGTGGGCATCTGGCCAGGCTGTGTGGGAAGGTCAGGATGGCCCCAAGCAGGGTGTGGGCTCTGGGAGGCCCCTTTGCCTTTGGGGCTAGTGGTGATGAGCTGGGGCCTGCAGCTGAGGCATAGCCTCCTTGGCCAGCCCCTTCCTCTGGGGCAGGGCAGATGAAGTTTGGGGGCCTGTAGCCATGGGGGTCGCCCAGACCCTGTGCCTCCCACCCCTGGGGTGTCTCATTCAGAGGATCTCAATGGGGCTGTGGCCATGTGGTCAGATATTAGTGTGGGCAGAGGCCATAGGGCGGCATTCCCAGCAGGCAGGGCTGGCACATGCTAACCCTGCAAAGCCGAGGATGTGGTGGGTATGATTCACAGTGACATCTGGGACCGGTTGGCACAGAGCTGGGTGAGATGGGCAGGAGCAGGTGGGCTGCTCTTGGGGCCACTTCTTCATTTTTCCAGGGAGTATGGAGCCCTGGAAGGCAACTTGGGCCTTCCTGCCTTTGAGGGAGCCGGAGTAACTCAGGGGAAAGGTGGAGAAGTTTCCTGGGGTTTGGGGTCATGAAGTTTGGGGTCCAGTTTCATCCTTGCCACTTAGCACCTGTGTGACTTTGGGCAAGTTACTTAACTTTTCTGAGCTTTTGGTTTCCCTTACCTATAAAAAAAGAATAACAATGGTATATGCCTGCCTCCTAGGACTGTTTAGGGGATTCTACAGAGAGCTTAGCACGTGCCTGGGACAGAGCAAGTGCTCAGTAAACTCTCCACTGTGAGGACGGGGACGATGTTGGAGCTGATCTGGTCATCTCCACCTCTGGCCCCTTTCTCGGTGCAAGAGCCCAGACCCTGCCTCCCCACCACCCCCACCTCCACTACCAAGAGCACCCAAGGTTGCTGTGCTCTCCTGAGGAGCCCCAGGTCTTTCGCCAGCACAGGCCAGGCAGCCTCCTTGCCATTATGCAGGTCAGCGACAGTGGGGCCTAGACTGAAAACTGCCTGGTGGCCGGAAACCACCAGAGGGAGGGCCCACCTCTCCTGGAGGGTGGGGCCGCCGTGGTGCTAACGGTAGCAGTGTGCACATGGGGAGGGGGTGGGGAGGCCTCCACTTCCCCCTGAGAGAGGGTGCGCTGGGGGGGTTCCCCAGTGAGTAAGAGCTCAGTGTGGGCAACAACAGGAAGCGTAGGGTACTGGGTGGCAGGAAGTGGGGCTGGCTGTTCCTGGTTCCTCAAAGAGGACCCGGGCCAGGCTGTCTGCAGAAGACCCCTGGGGGCCAGGACCCACATTTCTCATTGTCCCTGGAGCCAAGGAAACTGAGTCTTCTTACCAGCCTGCTATCTAGGTCACCTGTGCAAACACCGTAACCTCTCAGAGTTTCCCATTTGTGAAATAGGGATTATAATAGTGTCTACTTTGTCAGCTCGTTGTTGAGGTTTAAATGAGCTACTAGATGTAGAGCATTTAGAATGGCACCCAGCACAGAGTAAGTGCCTAAGGAGCATTTTTTATTGTTATTGCTGTTGTTGACAGTGTTGTTATTCTCCCACCTGCCGGGATTATGTGGGTGGTGCCTAGTGTCTTGGCTCCCACCCTGTTTGCCCTTGACCCAGTTGTGGGACCCTTGAACCCTGATGGGAGACGCTGTGAGCTTTTTGGGGTTCTCAGCACCTGATCCTAGGGCTGGGTCACACCACAACCTTCCTCCAAGCCCGGGATTGCTTATAAGAGCTCCAGAAAATCTATATGCTGGAATTTAAAAAAGTGAATAAAATTGATTGTTTTTGGAGATTCGCTGAGAGCTCTAAAACCAAGGGTTGAGACCATATAGAGGTAGGTGGGGGGTGGGGGCGTGGGGGGGATGAAGAGGTTGGGGCTGGGGGACAGACTGGGCTTCTGGGCCCATGGGGTTGAGGAACCTGTGTGGAGCTGGCCTGAGGCTGTGATTAGTGTCCAAGTTCAGGGGCATACTGGGGTTTGAGGGCGGGGCTGTAGGGAGAGGTGGGCAGGTGGGTTGGGATGTAAACTCAGCTCAAACTGAAAGTGAAACCGTGGGGTGTGGCTGTGTCCAGATGTGGACTGAGCCCCTTCAGTCTCCTGGGACACGGCCTCAGAAGTCAGCTCTGGGGGCTGGAGATGGGGCTCCTCTCACACCCAGGGCAGGACAGAGCAGAATGGTCCCACGTGTTCTAATAGAAAGATTCAGGGAATCAGCTCCTTTTCTTGGCCACACCCTAAAGATGAATCCTGTCTCCCTCCTCTTCTGACCCCAAGTGCTAAGGGCAGTAGGGAAAGCGGGCTGAAGCGTGAGTTAGTTTTGGCCAAGCCTTGGAGGCAGGTCTGTTTTTATGGATGTTTTCACAAACTTCTGTTCACCCTACAATCCCCCACCTTAAGGTCTTCTGTGGACTCCCCCCACCGTTCCTGCCTCTGTGAAGTGCCTCTTCATAGTGTTTGGTCACTGAAGAGTGTTACTGCATCGGAAGTCAGCTTCCCGGGCGGTCTGTGTTAGGCAGGAGAGAGTGTGGCCATTTTATGGAGGTGGAAGCTGAGGCTCAAAAAGGCAAAGAAGCAGGGTTAGTTGGGCCCAGAGCCTGGGTCTTCTGAGTCCAGCTGGGGTGCTTCCCGGCACAGCTGCCCCTCCGCCAGCCCCTCTCAGGAGGCAGGTGTCCCCCTGCACTGCCTGCCTTTCCCAACTCATTTGAGCAACATCAGCCAACCTCCCACTTGTCCCCAGCTCCCCAGTCCCCAGCCCACGGTGCTGCCTCCTTGCCGAAGGCCTTGAGTCTGGGGGTCTGTTCCTGTTTTTAGGGTGGCCTCACCCTACCCCAAGTGAGTGGCATCTGCTGGCCCCTCTCCTACTCCCTGGAGTGCCAGTCTCCTTGGTGGGCACAGCCACAGCTGAGGAGCAGCTGCTAATTAGTGCTCAGCGCTGTCAGAGCTATTTCTGATTTCTGAGCCTAAATTTAGCCTGTCTGGCAGGCTGGCACATGGGCCTGGGGGCCTGAGGAGGCCCAGGTGGGGAAGGGGCATGGGGCACCCTGCCCTCCGCCAATGTCTGGACAGGTGCCCCAGGCCCCAGCAGAGGCCTCCCCTCCCAGTAATGACCGTGGGGCTGTCTTGGGGGAGCGAGGGCCGTGGCTTGGAGTCAGCTCTAGGCTCCAAGCCAGCCCAGCTCCCCTCTTACTGGCTTCCTAACCTTGGGCAGGTCACTAAACTAATCTGTGCTTGCACCTGTGAGATGGGAATGATAACGGTGCCAGTGATGATGGCTCGGAGCAGTGCCCTGCGTGGTGTGCGTTATGGCGGAGAGCCGGCTACCATGACTGTTGGGGTCATTGTTACGAATAGTTACTGCCTCTAGAAGTGCCATTGGTGCCATTCCAGAACGAAACAGGTCCCCAGGGTGGGCGAGGGCCAGGAATCCCCTCTGAGGCTCAGATGCTCGCCCCAACCCCCCCAACCCCCTCCCCACCCCCCACACTACCCTCCCCCCGCACCACCACCAACTCCCTCCACTGTGCTGGCCACGGCTCCGGTGTCCCTGGCATTGCGGCCTCATCTCCTGCTTCCTCCTTTCTCCTCAGCCTGTTCCCCTACCTCGCTGGCCCCGCCCTTTGTCTCCGTGGGGTGGGGATGATTCAGAGAGGTCCATGGACAGATGGGGCAGGGAGAGACGGGCAGACAGACAGAGGAGACAGAGCATGGCCTCGCCTCCTCCCTATGCCCATGTGGAGCAGGAGCTGTCCTGGCCCTTGCAGGGTGGGGGAGGGCGCCTGATGAGACAGCGGTGGTTTCCTCCATCCAGGCTCGCTTTCGCAATGGGGAGAGGGATGACGTACCCCACCCCCAGCCGCCAGCGGGCGGGGGCCTGGCAGACAGGCAGCTTCACCTCTCAAGAGGGTCCTGGCCGGAAAGCTTGGGCAACGGGGGCGAGAGTGCCCAGCTTCCTGTTGTCTGGGACTGACCCAAGGCAGTGATTTTGGGGGTGAGGTCTGACCAGAGCCCCAGAACTAGGCCAAACACCCCAGAGAGGAAGCTGGCTGAGGAGTCTTGGGTAGGTGTGGCTCCTCTGCTCCAGCTGTAGCTTCACTTCGGAGCCACAGGACTGAGTGTTTGTCATCTGAACCACCAGGGCTGGTGACAGGAGCCTCCCCAACTCTGGGCTGGGGTTCCCTGGGGGCTCCCACATCCCCCTCAGAGACCCTGGCTAAACTCAGAGCTCCTTGAGGCCCTGACATATAGTAGGTCTACTAAAGTGGGGGGAACTGGCCTCATCTTTTGGGTCTATTAGGGAGAAACTCCAAGTCCTAGAGTCCAGAAAGCCCCGGTACTGTCGACATCTGCTTGATCCTGCAGCCCTGGGCTTGGCCCTCCACCTGCCCTGTGGTGACAGGGACACCACACCCTTGTTGTCTGTGGCTGGGGAGGGCCCAGGCAGAGGTCTGCTGACGTTTCTTAGCTCCTGAGGGGAGTCCCAGCTGCGCTGTCAGCACCACAGACTAGCTGCTGGCTGTTCTCCCCAGTGTCTTCAGCAAGTGACCTGTCCCCAAGTCCCCCACCCCTGCAGCTGTGACACACCTGCTCAAAGCTCCCTGCCTGGCTGACATGGCTGGCCCCAGCTCCCTCAGCCATCTCCTTCCTTCCTCAGCTTTCTCCCTAGGTGGGAGAGGACAGAGGAGAGACAGGGAAGGTGGCTGCCATCTGCCCTCCTTGCAAGAGGCTTTCTGGTGTTCGTGAGGCACTGGTGCCCTGGGCCTGGAAGGCATATATGTGGCGTCTGGTGCCATGTGGGAATGGAACACTGTCTGCTGGCCACGTGGCCACACTTGGGTCTGGCTGGAGATGGCTCCCCTATTAGCCTCCCACCCGAATGATGCCCCCATATTGCAGACAGAGCCTAGAAGTATCTGAGCTCCCCAGGGAGTTAGGCTGAGAACCCACGTGACTGCCTCCACGCCTGGTGGGCCAGGGAGGCGGTATTGGGGGTGGCAGAGCCCAGGAAGACTAGGATTCATATCCTAGTGCCACTTTCTAGCTGTTGGGCCCTGGGAAAGGTGCTCCACCTCTCTGGGCCTTGGTTTTCTCACTGGATGACGATACTGACCTCCTGGGGTAAGGGGTGGCACACCTGCTAGGGAGCTTAGTGGGTTCCCTGCAAACACACATTCTCCCCTCCACTTCATGCTGGGGTCCCAGGCTCAGGGGTCTTTACTTTGACCTTCCTGTCTCCAGAACTGCATGAACTTGCCCCCGGACAAGGTCCAGCTGCTGAGCCAGTATGACAATGAGAAGAAGTGGGAGCTCATCTGTGACCAGGTGGGTACCAGGATGGCTCAGCTACCCCTTTCCTCTTGCCATTTGGGTGCCCAGCCTTGAAGAGGCTGGGGCTGGCACGAGAGGGACACTACTGTGCTGCCCATGGGACTGAGACCCTGCCCAGAGGCCAGTGCAGCACCTGGGGTGGGTGCTGGGCCGTTGGCTGGACTTTGGAGTCCCCCTCTCTTGGATGTGGGCACCCCAGAGGCCTTGTGAGTCATGAGCAGGGCTGGCTCTGCCCTCTAAAGAGCTGGCAGGTCTTAGGGCCACTGGGGTCGCATTGCCACCCTGCTGCTGGGCTTCCTCAGCAGCCTCTCTGGACCCCCCCAGCCCTGTGCTGGACAAGAGAGGAGGTGACCCTGGGGGTGGACATCTTTGTTTGAGCCCCTGGGAGGTGGGGAGGAAGGGGCAGGAATCCCTGTCCTCCTTTTATCTTGGGTCCAGAAGAGCTGTGGTCAGTTAGCAACCATGGCCACAGGTTCAGCCCCTGGCTCTTGGTGCTCCATGCGGGGCCTGGGCTCACGGCCTCTGTGGCTCACTTGGCTGCCCCTGCCCTGCCACCTGCTAGGGCTGCGGCCGGCCGTCTGCGCAAGGCAACAAGAGGACCCACTCCCAGGACGGGTGGGGCCTGGCTGCTGCGGGATTCAGGGAAGGAGGGAGGCGGGAGCTGCCTTTGAGGCTGAGGCTGTGGAGGCTGGGGCTGGGGGTTGGGGAGCTGGGAGCCTCCCCTGGGAGCCAGGGCTGGGCCTTCGCCTCCTGCAAATGGAGCCGCATAGCAGGAGCTGGCTGGGCAGTGGGGGGTTGGGGTGGGGGGGGAGGGGTTAGGCCGTGGAAGAGGGTGGGGAGTAGAAGGGCTGTGGTAGGGGTCCCTGCTGAAGGGGCCTGGCCTGGCATCTCTGAGGCTGAGGGCTCAGAGGCCTGGGAGAAGTGAAAGTCTGAGGAGGTGGCCAGGTGCATCTGAGGGGTCTGGATTGGGAACAGGGGAGCCCCTCTGGGTAGAGGCCTGTGCTGTGGTCCCTGCCTCTGCCTGTGAGTGGGTGGGGCGGGGAGTTGGGCGTTGCTCCGTGAGCACAGGAGAGGAGCACACTCACAGGGTGCTTACCGGTACTTACCGACAGGGGAGCGGCCGAGCTGGGGGTGGAGTCCTGGGGAGGGGGCCTCAGCCTGCCTGGAAGAGCTGGGCCCCCCTCTCACAGGTGCCTGCAGGGTGGTACTCCCAGCTCTGGTCTGGGGAGGGCGCCACCTACTGGCCAGACTGAGTCCCCCAGGGCCGGGCCGGTAGCAGGACTGACCGTCCTCCACCCCAAGGCTGTGTCAGGGCTGGGAAGGGCAGGCTGAGCCCAAGGCTGGGGTCTTTTAAGCGTTTTGCTACATTGTTTGGGTTTATGCTTTTGGTACTTCAGAGGTGTCTTAAGACAGCCTGGGACCCCAGGTCAGAGCTGAGTGGGAGGAGAGCTGGTCACTTGTCCTGGGATAGCTCTGGCCGGTCCCCTGTACACCTCATTCCCTCTCCCCAGGAGCGGTTTCAAGTCAAGAACCCCCCCGCAGCCTACATCCAGAAGCTGAAGAGCTACCTGGATACTGGGGGGGTCAGCCGAAAGGTAGCAGCTGATTGGATGTCCAACCTGGGGGTATATGTCTCCCCTCTCTAATCTGTCTCTTTCCCCCTGTGCCTTCCAAGGTCTGAGCTGCTGGAGTAACTGTGTGTATAAACTTTTCTGTGGGCTTGCGTAGGTGCGTGTGTGAGTATGTGTGTGTGTGTTTATAGGGGCCCGAGAGTGCCCCAGGTGTGCACTTTTACAGGTTCCTCTGTATATCCTGCATGTGCTACAGGGACACACTTGCGTGTGCTTGTGCTGTGTGTGTACATGTGTGCACCCCATGTGTCCACGTATGGCTGTGTGTACCCGGGGTGCTTGTGTATGGTTGTGTGTGTGTGTGTGTGTGTGTGTGTGTATACCCAGGATGTTCATGTCTGAGCGTGTAGGTACCCTGCGTGCCTGTGTGTGTGTGAGTATGTGTGTGTGTGTGTGTGTATGCGCGCGCACGCCTTGTGTGCCCATGTCTGGGGCTGTGTGTGTACCCTGTGTGTCTGTGTAAGGGGAGCACACGTAGCCGTGAGTGCTTATTCTGCTGGACAGGTGTGTGGAGGTGGTGGGGGAGGCTGGACGTGAAAGGCCACATGTGTCAGTTGGGGGGGTGGGGACGCTGCTGCCTGCTGTCTCAGGACTTGGCAGGCCTGTCCCTGTGGGAGGCCAGGCTCCCACCCACCAGACTTCCCTGTTCTCGGCCCCCAGTTTAAGAGGCGAGTTCAGGAGTCCACGCAGGTGCTGCGGGAGTTGGAGACCTCCCTGAGGACAAACCACATTGGGTGAGCTTCCTCTCTGGGGCTAGGAAGGCTCTACCTCCTCCAGGCAGCCCTTGTGGCTTCCCCTTCCTTCTGCCCCTGCCATCGGCAGCAGACTGTGCCTGTGGGCCACCTCCTGGGAATGTCCCGGACAGCTTCCCCTCCCCCTCTCCTGCCCATCCTCCGGCCGGCACCTTGCAGCATGACTGGGGGGTGGGACCTGCCTGAGTCCCCCGGCATCCTCTAGCATCACTGAGTCTTCTGGGGTTGGAAGGGTACCCCAGGGGCCCTTGTGTGCCTGTTCTGTGCCCACTCAGGGTGGCACCTCCTTCCTGGCTGGAACTCAGGAAGCCCTGTGCCCCACAGGTGGGTGCAGGAGTTCCTTAACGAGGAGAACCGTGGCCTGGACGTGCTCCTCGAGTACCTGGCCTTTGCCCAGTGCTCTGTCACGTAAGCCCCCTGCCCCCAGCCCTCAGGCTGCTCCTCAGAGCCTTGTCCCCCGCCTCCCTGTGCCTTGCCCACCCCTCTGGCCAGTTCTAAGCAGCGCAGCCCAACCCCACCCTGGACCCCTGCACTTGGCCCTGAGCAATGCCCCTTCCTGAAGGCCTGCCCTGGATGGGGAGGGGCAGCCCCTCTCCTGCTACTATGCTCAGCTCCATGCCGAGAACACAGCCTCCTTTTCCCTCTTCTTAGTCTCTCTTGCAGATCTCTCTCCCTGCAGTTTTCTCTGTCCCCTTCTAAGTGCCTCCTGCAGTGTTGGCCTCCAGCCCCATTGCATCCCATCCCAGGTATGACATGGAGAGCACAGACAATGGGGCTTCCAACCCGGAGAAGAACAAGCCCCTGGAGCAGTCGGTGGAGGATCTCAGCAAGGGTCCGCCTGCATCCATGCCCAAAAGTCGCCACCTGACCATCAAGTATGTGGGTCCCAAGGTGGGGTGGTGGGAGAACGGAGAGTTCAGCCCCCACACTGTGGCATCTAGTCAGCCCACTCGTGGCCTGTGGGGTTGGGGGAGGTAGCCAGGCATTGGGGATCAGTAAGGGCCTCACACAAGGCTTGGGACAATGACATGTTAAGGAGCCTTCAGGGGTGGGTACCTACAGGCTAGAGTCTGGGTGGGTCTGGGATAAGGAGGGGGTTTCTGGGTCAGTGGGACCCCTCTTTTACCCATCTAATCCCCTGTTTTCTCCCATGCGGCCTCCAGATGCCCCCCTTCTCCCCGGTACGTAGCCACCTGGGGGCAGGTGCATGTCTGGCTGACTCCTGGGGGTGGTGGTGGGATGGGATGAGGTGTTTAACTGATGCCCCTGGGTTCAGCTGCTGTGGATACGTCCCCTCATCTTAAAGTAGGGCTCCTGTGGGGAGGCAGGGAGAAGGAAGTAGATGACTCTAGAGCATCATGTGGACCCAGCTTCCCACTTTGGGTCTCAGGGACCAATTGCATATTAAGCCCCAAACTCTCACAATATGTTTATTTGTTCATTCATGCATTTATTCCTTCAACAAACTTTTTTTTTTTTTTTTTTTTTTAGCACTTACTGTGTATTAGGTGTGTGGCAGGTTCCCAGGAGACAGATTGCCCTGCCCTTGGGGGCCTACAGTCTAGTGGGGGACAATTTAGTGTGACAGGCTGTCACGGAGGTGTGACTGGGAGCTCTGGGAAGGGAGGTGGCCGCTGCCTGGGGCATCAGGAAGGCTTCCCAGAAAACATGACCCTGGAACTGTATCTTACAGATGGATACAAGCTTTAGGCAGCAATGGGGGCAGCGAAGGGCATTCCAGGCAGCAGGAACGGCATGAGCAAAGACTCCGGCATATTTGTGCAAAGATGGGAAAGAGTGAGGTGGCAGGCGAAGGGGAGGACTGGCCAGGGGGAGGTGGGGCCTCCCAGTGTTGTTGGAACTGTGATAGAATTGTCAAGAGGACCGACATGCGGAAGTCACGGTTGGCAGTTCTGCAACAATGAAAACATCACACGTTTTTTAGCAAAGAATAACAGAGCACACTCATAGGGCACTTACTATGTGTCAGGCACTGTTCTAAGCTCACTTCATAGTCCCAACAACCCTAACAGGAAGGTACTATTATTACCATTCCTATTTTACAAATGAGGAAAGTGAGTCACAGGGAGATTGAGTAACGCATCTAGTAAGTGGCCAGCTGGGGTGTTCTTGCACCACGCAGTCTGAATCCAGAATCCGCCTCGCACACGAAGGTGGGCCCATGTGGCCGCGAGCGCCACCTGGTGGAGGTCCTTTCCTCGGCTATTTCCAAGCTTTGGCTCTTTTCCGGCTACAGGCTCTCCACCCCACCCAATTGCTGTTTAGGGTCTTTATTTCTGTGATCCTCCTCCCCACCTCCCGCAGCATGCCAGACCTCAGGCTTAGAGACCAAGAAATCCCGCCTGCCCTCAGCTGGCCTCTTTGGTCGTGTAGACGGGAAGCAGTGGCCTAAAGTCCCAGATGTGCCCCTTTACCCCAGAGGCCATCTGGGTGGTGGGGGAAATGGGGAGCTGGGGCTTGGGACTCTGACCCCTGCTGCCTCTTCCACCCCCTCACCCAGGCTGACCCCGGCCCACAGCAGGAAAGCCTTGCGGAATTCCCGCATCGTCAGCCAGAAGGACGATGTCCACGTGTGCATCATGTGCTTGCGGGCCATCATGAATTACCAGGTCAGCCAGTGGGTGTGGGATTGGGGGACCCAGGGATGGGGCCTTTCCTCACTGGGGGGGACTACACAAGCTGCTGAGGTTCTGCAACCAACGGTCTTTCCACCCTGGCCCCACTGGGGAGCGCCAAGAGCTCAGGCTGTTGAGGCTCATGAGTCTTGGGGAGAAGCCCATATTATTGCTACCTCCTTGTCAGGTCCTCTTGAGTACCCCTGGACACAGCTGGGGCAAGGATGTGCCTCACATGGGGACTTAGACACACCTACCAAGAAAGGCTGGATAGCGAGGCCACGAGAGAACAGCCTCTGGGTTATTTTGTTTGGAGGGCTGCGTGGTGAAGCTGGGTCCTCCCTGTCTTAGCTAGCCTTTAAGGACTCACTGGGTCCAAGATAACTGATGCTGGCTTTTGAAAAAAACAAAGATATTTAAAAAGAGGGACATGGCTAGGCTGTGGCTGCTGCAGAAGAGGTTGTGGTTGGAGATGAAGAACTTCCTAAACTTAAGGGCAGTTAGAGACCAGAATGGCATGGCACTGACTATGCTGGACATGCTAGGAGCCTTGGGGGCCTGCCTGGAGGCACTTACCTCTCCTCTCTCTTCAGTCTGGCTTCAGCCTTGTCATGAACCACCCAGCCTGTGTCAACGAGATTGCTCTGAGCCTCAACAACAAGAACCCCAGGTGAGGTCCACACCCCTAACCTTTTTTGACATCTAGACCTTTCTCCTACTTAACCCTTGTCTACTCTGTCCCCCAATCCTCAGGACTACTGCCCAGGCTCATTCCACCCCCACTGTCAGCTCCCTTGTCCTCCTCCTAGCTAGGCCCACACTCACCCTTGCTGTGGGGCCTGCCTGTTCTCAAGGTAGCTGCTCCTTCTCTCCCCAGAACCAAGGCTCTGGTGCTAGAACTGTTGGCGGCTGTGTGCCTGGTGCGGGGAGGACATGACATCATCCTTGCAGCCTTTGACAACTTCAAGGAGGTACTGGAGCCCCTCACCCAAACCCATATTTGCCCCTATGGTGTTGCTTGGAATCCTGTTGCTGGCAGTTGTGGCCTCTGCTGGAGGCAGCTGGGGACATTGGGTGGGCTTTTGGGGAACCCAGAGGACAACCCGGGATGGGGAAGTTCTGAAAGGAAGGTGCAGGGTCAGATAGGAGCACTGCCTGGGGCGACACGGACGACTGCAGGGATCTGCTGAAACTCTGACTTTCAGCCTTACCAGATCCAGACTGGACTTGACCTACACATCCTGGGGTTGCTGACTCTGGTTAGCAGGCTTGAAGCAGTAATGTGTGGGAATATGATGCGTAAGACAGGAGATGTTCATTCTTTCCTTTAATGAATATTTATTGAGTGCCTACTATGGGCACAGAACTGGGCACTTGGGACACAGCTGTGAACAAAAGAAATAAAGAAGGCAGGGAAAGGCAAAATAATACAATAAGTGAGCAAATTACACAGTGTTTTAGGAAATCCCAAATGCTATGGGAAAAGAAGTCAGGGACACTCTAGGGGAGGGGGAACTGGTTGCAGGGTGGTCAGGAAGGCTGCATTGAGCAGGTGAGATTTGAGTAAAGCTGTGAGGGAGGTGAGGGACTTGGCGTGGGAGTGAGCACATGCCAGGAAGTTGGAACAGCAGGTGCAAAGGCCCTGAGGTGAGAGCATGCCAGCATGCTGGGGTGGTGACAGTGGAGTGAGGGAGGGGACGAGAGGGAGTGGAGATGTTCAGCAGAAGAGTGACACAGCCTGACTTAGATTTAACTGGAGAGGAGCCTATAGAGAGGCACAGGGTGGCAGCCAGAATATGTCTTAGGAGGTGTGTCACTGGGGCCTCGGTGAGAGCCATTCCCCCCTACCCAGGTGTGTGGGGAACAGCACCGCTTTGAAAAGCTGATGGAATATTTCCGGAATGAGGACAGCAACATCGACTTCATGGTGAGCTTGGGAGCCCAGCGGGCTGAGGCCTGGGCCAGGCTGTCTTGGGGGCCCAGGTGTCTAGGCTCTGGACTCTGCCCCGGCAAAGTGTGAGGACTGAGTGATCAGTGGGGAGAGGGCAGATGTTGGGGGCAGGCTGGACTGAGGGGCCGTGGAGGTAAAATACTGGTGGGAAGAAAGCTGGGTTAGTGGAGTGAGAACTGTGGAAAGGGAGGGAGACTTGGGCGTAAACGGTGGGTGGAAGGCACTGAGCACCCCCCACCTAGAGGATCATAGGCCTACTTATGTCCCTGGCCCCCAGGTGGCCTGCATGCAATTTATCAACATTGTGGTACACTCAGTGGAGAACATGAACTTCCGTGTCTTCCTGCAATATGAGTTCACCCACCTGGGCCTGGACCTGTACTTGGAGGTGAGCCCCACACTGCCTCAGACATAACCACACACCCACTGCAGAGTATGGCTGAGTGGCTAGCAGCATAGGTGTTGGGGTCAGGCAGACCTGGGTTCAAATCCAGGCTCTGCCACTTCCTAGCCATGTGACCTTGGATAGGTCTCTTCTCTCTGAGTCTCAGTTTTATGATCTATCAAATAGGAGAATCATAGAAGATATTAATAATAGTGACTGTAAACGTATAGAACAGTGTCTGGCACGTAATAGTCCATGGAGTTGTTTTTGCAGGCACCGTAACAGGCTCAAGGTGGCCCTTGGGTCTGGCTGTGGGAGTGCCAGCCTCAGACAGGAGCTCTGACTCCAGCATATAATGGGAGCCCAGGGACACTGGGTGGAAGTAGGTGCTGGCTCATGGTGAATATGTCCAGGTCATGGAGGATTCCCTGCCCTACGGAAGGTGGGCAGAGCAGCTTGGTGCTTCCTGGCCCAGCCTGAGGAGAGAAACTGCAGCTCCTTGTCTGATTCCTCTGGGAGGTTTCCTGGAGGAGCGGGGCCTTTGGGACTGGATATTTGAAAGACAGGGCTAATAAAGGGTGGAGAACAGACCAGGGTGGTATATCCACACGGTGAAATATTATTGAACCATAAAAAAGGAATGAAGTACTGATATATGCTACGACATGGATGAGCCCTGAAGACGTTATGCTAAGTGAAACATATAATCACATATTATATGATTCGTTTATATGAAATGCCCATGAGTAAATCCATGGAGACAGAAAGTAGATTAGTGGCTGCCAGGGACTAGGGGAGGAGAGAATGGGCAATGCCTGCTAATGGGTATGGGGTTTCCTTTGGGGTGATAAAAATGTTCTGGAATTAGTGGTGACGGTTGCACAATCTCGTGAATATACTAAGAACTACAGAATTGTATACTTTATAACAGTGAATTTTGTGGTATATGAATTATATCTCAATAAAATATAAAAAAAGCAGGTCAGGGCTTAGGCCCCTTCCTCTGGGTCCCAGTGGGGGTGGGGTGGGTTGGAAAGACCCCCACCCCCACCCTGGGCATCACCCTGTTCCTTCCTTCTGGCGGACAGAGGCTTCGGCTGACAGAGAGTGACAAGCTGCAGGTGCAGATTCAGGCCTATCTGGATAATGTTTTTGATGTGGGAGCACTGCTGGAGGACACAGAGACCAAGAATGCTGTGCTGGAGCACATGGAGGAGCTGCAGGAGCAGGTGGCGCTGGTGAGAGCTGGTCCTGAACCCAGCCCCGCACAGACTAGGCCCACAGGACACTCACTGGCATCAGGCACTGGCTACAGACACTGTTCTGCCTGTGAGTTGGAGGTGGCTGGCTGTCTGCCTGGCCCCTGACTTTGGTCTGAATCCAAATTCTGAACGCTTTGTGTCCTTCTCAGTGACCTCTTTCATTGTGGGGGACCTAGGAGGAAGGCAGGCCCCCTCGTACCGAGGCTCGAGCCCCAGGCCCTTAACATGGGTGAACTGGGAGCCAGGGGCCCCTCCCAGCTTAGTCTCCTCCCCTCCACCCACCTCCCTCATCAGCGGTGCCTAGGTTTCCTCTCCTCATTTGCTTGGGTTCGAGCGCCGGCTCGGCCCACCCTTGGCACCCTGGGCTGAGCGGATGTGGGAGCCTCCTCCAGTCCTCCAGGCAGGCAGCCTGATGCCGCCCCCTCACCGGCGGTGCCAGTGCCCGGCCGCGGGTGGTAGCTCACCATGTGCTGGTGCCACAGCTGACAGAGCGGCTTCGGGACGCGGAGAACGAATCCATGGCCAAGATCGCAGAACTGGAAAAACAGCTAAGCCAGGCTCGCAAGGAGTTGGAGACCCTGCGGGTGAGGCGGCTGGGGGAGAGGGTCGGCCGGGGATGGGGTGAGGGAGGGGAGGGGCTCCCAAGACCCAAAAACAGGCCAGCAAGGGCTTCTAGGCTTGACGTCTCTCTCCACCCCGGGAAGAGGATGGGGGCCCTGTGCCAGGGAGCTGCCGGTAGGCACTGACCCCTCCCCTGGGGCTCTCAGGAGCGCTTCAGCGAATCCACCGCCATGGGTGCCTCCAGACGTGCCCACGAGCCTGAGAAAGTTCCTCTCCCTGCCCCGGCGCGGCCCTCGGCTCTAGAGCTGAAGGTGGAAGAGCTAGAAGAGAAGGGGTTAATCCGTATCCTGCGGGGGCCCGGGGATGCTGTCTCCATCGAAATCCTCCCGGTCGCCGTGGCAACTCCGAGCGGCAGTGATGCTTCAACTCCGGGGGCGCCCACCGGTTCCCCCAGCCCAGGTGCGCCGGAGCGTCCAGCTGGGGGGAGGGGACCAGGGTCTGGAGGGGCAGCCAGGGGGAGTCTGAGTTCCGAGAGGCAGGTTTGGGTTGTGGGCGTGGCTCAGGTAGGGGCGCATGCGTAGGGCGGGGGGGCGGAGAAAGACCACCCAAGCCATGAAATTGACACACCCCTCCTCCACCCTACCTTGCCTGGGCTAATGTCTCCCACCTGCAGTAGAGCCGGTCCCTGGAGCTGGAACCGGAGCCGCACCGCCACCTCCACCTCCACCTCCACCTCCGCCTCCCCCACTGCCCGGCATACCCTCCCAGCAGGAAGCCACGCCCCTGGCGCCCCCACTGGCTCCACCCCTCCCAGGCAGCCCCGAGCCCCCGCCCGCGCCACCGCTGCCGGGAGACCTGGGGCCCCCACCGCCCCCACCGCCGCCGCCTCCTGGCACTGAGGGTCCGGTGCCTCCGCCGCCCCCACCGCCTCCGGGAGGTCCCTCTGATGCCCTTGGAGGGCCGGCACAAGAATTGGGCCCAGGTGAGTGGAGTGGACCGCCTGAGGCCCAGGGCTGGGGGGAGATGGAGGGAGAGGCACCAGCCTTAGTGTCCTCTGGGACCGTTTGTTTGGGGGCCTCCTCTTGCCACCTGCCAGCCCTGTCATGCTTGCTTGGAGTCTGGTCCCATCACGTCCCTAGTGCTCACTACTCCCTCTCTGTCCAGGAGTGAAGGCCAAGAAACCCATCCAGACCAAGTTCCGAATGCCACTCTTGAACTGGGTGGCCCTGAAACCCAGCCAGATCACGGGCACCGTCTTCACAGAGCTCAATGATGAGAAGGTGCTGCAGGTGAGTGTGGCCCTACCTTGCTCCCCATGTGGGCACCACAGGAGAGGGGACTTGCCTGATCATGCTGGGCACTGGGGGTGGTCATCTCCTCCTCCTCATTTCATAGATGAGGCCTGGAGGCCCAGGGGTGGGCATTAAGCCAAACGGGATTCCTGCGTCTAGCAGGCAGTTTCCTGACTCCCTGGAGGCCTTCCCCGATCCCTGCAGAGAGGCACAGACCACCGGGGCCTCACCCCTCCTGACTGCACTTTCCGTTTTCCTGGCTCACACTGTTCCCTCTGCCTGCAGTGCTCTTTCCTTTCTCTTTTTCATGTCTGGCAGGTTCAGCATTTCCTTCAGCGTTAGTAGCCCCAAGTATGGGTCCCCTGGGTTGGGTGGTCGTGGTGGTTGTCCTCCTCCTTCTCCTCCTCCATGTTCCCTGTGCTTCCCCTGCATCTTGACCCTGTGGTCCAGCTGGGTCACTGGTTTATTTCTCTCCTGGTGGCTTGGTCAGGGGCAGATTGGTGGCTCTAGACCGAGAGCACAGTGCTTAGCCAGGAGTGTGCCAGACCTCGGCCCCACCCAGCCCCACCTCCTCTCCCGGCATCCTTAGGAGCTGGACATGAGTGACTTTGAGGAGCAGTTCAAGACCAAGTCCCAAGGCCCCAGCCTGGACCTCAGTGCCCTGAAGGGTAAGGCAGCGCAGAAGGCCCCCACCAAGGCAACACTCATCGAGGCCAACCGGGCCAAGAACCTGGCCATCACCCTGCGCAAGGGCAACCTGGGGGCTGACCGCATCTGCCAGGCCATCGAGGCGTGAGTGTCCCTGCCCAGGGCTTGTGGGCAGCCCAGCCACTCTGCTAGGTTTGGGTCTTCAGGCAGATCCTAGTACAGGAACCCCAACCGTGGACTGTCTTCATCAAGCTTCATACCAACCCTGGTCAAGGAACCTTGTCCCCATTTTGAGGCCAAGAAAACTGAGGCCATATTCTAAGTCCATGCCCCAGCTGGGATGTCTTCACGCCCTCCCTGCTTCTTTGCTCAGCTGTGAGCACTCAGGCTGAGGGATTTATACGGCTGGGCATCAGCTACTGATATATGGGAGACCCAGGCTTCTCAGCTCCCAATTTCCCTTGATCCCTACCTCTTGTTCTCTAAAGTTCACAAATAGAAAATATTGAAGTTCATTTATTCAGTCGGGGGTGGGGGAAGTCCTGTTTTCAGGGACTGGTGGGTATGCGTGAGACCCACTCTCCCCTCCCCTCCCCCACACAGGTACGACTTGCAGGCGCTAGGCCTGGACTTCCTGGAGCTGCTGACTCGCTTCCTGCCCACGGAGTACGAGCGCAGCCTCATTGCCCGCTTTGAGCGGGAGCAGCGGCCCATGGAGGAGCTGTCGGAGGAGGACCGCTTCATGCTGCGCTTCAGCCGCATCCCGCGCCTGCCTGAGCGCATGGCCACGCTCACCTTCCTGGGCAACTTCCCGGACACAGTCCAGCTGCTCATGCCGGTGTGGGCGGGGTGGGCAGGGCCTTGTGGCCTGGGCTGGGGCTGGGGAGGCAGCAGCCTGGGCTCCAACCCAGTACCTGGGAGTACTTGAGCTTCCTGATGGGAGAGGCTCCAATTTACCTTATCTCTTCCATTTCCCCAGCAACTGAATGCCATCATTGCAGCCTCAATGTCCATCAAGTCTTCGGACAAACTCCGCCAGATCCTGGAGGTGAGAGCCAGGGCAAGGTGCCAGGAGGGGGGGCCCCCTTGCCTGTTTTGGGTAGTGTGAGAGGGAGACCCAGGCCCTGCCCACCTACAATGCAGCAAAGATAATGTTCCTGCTTCTCACGCACATGCTCAGAAAGACAAAGCTAAGGCGGGGGTTGGGTTGGGTTTGGCTCCTGCAGCCCTGTCTGTAACAGCTCACCTGAGACCCTGCCCAAAGGCTGGGGCTTTCTCTGTGAGTGGCAGAGCAACCACACCTGCTCAGTGGCGCATTTGGGAATCAGTGGAAATAGCTGTTAGAAAGGCGATGACCCCACAGCCTAGGAGGGGATGCTGGCAGCACAGCTTGGGGTTAGACTAACAGAGGACAAAATTGGGTGTGCCCATGGTGTTAACTGTGCATATATGTGAGATGTGTACACACACATATCTGTGTGTTACAGACCTGAGGGGTCCATGCAGGAGTATAGTGGTGGCGAGTGTGTGGGGCTTGCTTTTTGGCACATTTTCTCCTTGTGCAATATATACTGCAGGGGTTTCCCAGCCCTCGCACGCTGCTGAGTCTCTCTTCCTGGCCTCTCCCAGATCGTCCTGGCCTTCGGCAACTACATGAACAGCGGCAAGCGTGGAGCAGCCTATGGCTTCCGGCTCCAGAGTCTGGATGCGGTGAGGAGGGGCCCTTGGCCTGGGGGTTGAGGGTTGGCTGGTGGCCTGTGGCTTACAACGGGTCCTTGTGCAGCTGTTGGAGATGAAGTCAACTGACCGCAAGCAAACGCTGCTGCACTACCTGGTGAAGGTCATTGCTGAGAAGTACCCGCAGCTCACAGGCTTCCACAGTGACCTGCACTTCCTGGACAAGGCAGGCTCAGGTACGGGGCATCTAGGTCCTTGAGGGGGATATTGGGGGGAGGGATTCAGGACTGGGCTGGTGTGGTTTAGGGAAGAGCAAAGGGACCACAAGATGTAACTGGGTGGGAGTTCTGCCTCTCCGATTCTCTGACCCTGTATTGCCCCACCCCCACCCAGTGTCCCTGGACAGTGTCCTGGGGGATGTGCGCTCTCTGCAGCGAGGCCTGGAGTTGACACAGCGGGAGTTTGTGCGGCAGGATGACTGTGTGGTGCTCAAGGAATTCCTGAGGGCCAACTCGCCCACCATGGACAAGCTGCTGGCAGACAGCAAGACCGCTCAGGTGGGCTGGAGCTGGCCAGCCCTGGAGGTGGGGAGGCTGGGCTGGGGGAAGTACTTGCCACTGGAGGACCAGGTGGTGGTGTGTAGCCAAACTTGGAGGGGTGTGGCCACTGCTCGGACTCCTTGGGGGGATGGAGCAGGAGCGAGGGGCCACTCTGGAGGAGCAGAGGTGGGGTGGTCAGCTTCTTGAGGGGTACAGGCTGCAAGGGTCTGTGCTGTGGGGCTGACAGGCTGTGTCTGCAGGAGGCCTACGAGTCTGTGGTGGAGTACTTCGGAGAGAACCCCAAGACCACGTCCCCGAGCCTCTTCTTTTCCCTCTTTAGCCGCTTCATCAAGGCCTACAAGGTCTGTGTGTCTGGGAGTGGGCTGGGAACCCTGCAGGTCATTGAAGCCTCTTCACGGGGCAGTGGAGGGGTGGGAGTTGCTTCTGTCTAGGGGGCAGGATGGGGAAGTAGGGAGGGCTGCCCTCATGGAGACTGCCTCGGCCCTCAGAAAGCAGAGCAGGAGGTGGAACAGTGGAAGAAAGAAGCAGCTGCCCAGGAGGCAGGCGCCGACACCCCGGGCAGAGGGGAGTCCCCAGCACCCAAGGTAGGCAGCTGCCCCAACTGTTCTAGGGTTTGGTGGGGTTGGGGGAGTCTCAGAGCTGGAGCTATTCATCCCCCTCAGTCCCCACCCAAGGCCCGGCGACAACAGATGGACCTCATCTCTGAGCTAAAACGGAAGCAGCAGAAGGAGCCACTCATCTACGAGAGTGATCGTGACGGGGCCATTGAAGACATCATCACGGGTGAGGGCTTGGCCAGGCCTTGGTTTTGTCCTCAGTCTGTCCTTCTGTGCTGTCCTCTGTCTGAACCTCCTGGGGGTCTGGCTGCCTTACTGTCTCTTGCTACCTTTTCTGTTTTTCTTTCCTTTTTCCTTTCTCTACCCTCCTCTACCCGCCCCCACCCTCAGTGCTCAAGACGGTGCCCTTCACGGCCCGCACTGGCAAGCGGACTTCCCGGCTCCTCTGTGAGGCCAGCCTGGGAGAGGAGATGCCCCTCTAGCCCCCCAGGTACCTGGAGGGCCTGGCCTCTGATCCCGCCCTGCCCACAGCCCTGGGGACCCTTGAGGGGACTGGGTCATGCTGCCCTCTCCTGGGTCAGTGCATGGCTGGGATGTGTTTTGGGGAGGGTCTGGCAAACAGACGGTGCCCCCTCATGCACACAAGCTGGGTCCTTAGAAGAGTGAGCCTGTGCCCTGGAGCCGCGTCCCAACTCTGGACAGACTCCTGAAGGACAAATGTGTCTGCTTTGGCTGCCAGATCTGCGGAACCAGCCCTACATCCGCGCAGACACAGGCCGCCGCAGTGCCCGTCGGCGTCCCCCAGTTCCCCTGCTGCCGGTCACCTCTGACCTCTCGCTGTAGCCAGCTACATCCGCAGGTGGATTCTGCAGGGGGGGGGTGGGGCCCTGGGCAGGCTAGGGCTCAAAGAAGGTGGTCCTCAGCTCGGCTGGGCCGGGCAGCCCCCTCCTCCGCTGTCTCCCGCCCTGGGCCAGCCTCAAATGGCCCGGTGCATCCTTCTCTTGCCACAGAGGGCGGCATCACTGGCCCCTTCCCCCACATGCTGCTTGCAGCAACCCCCCTCCCCTCCAGATAGCCATACTTAGCCTCAGCAGGAGCCTGGCCTGTAACTTATAAAGTGCACCTCGTCCCCCCAACCCCGAGGACTCTCCAAGGACCTTATTTTTATACGAGATTAATAAAGATGTTTGCAAAAGATCCGCGTCCTCTCCGCGCACGCCCCCGCCCCCCACCACGCGCAGGCTGTTTGGCTCAGCAAACGCTTTACTAGTTCACGCTCTTCACAGCGGGTCTCTGCAGACAGGTTGGCGAAGGCGAGAAGGGCTGCTTCTGCACGAGAGTGGCAGGGGAGGGAGCCAGCTTCCAGGGGCGCACGGACCCTGCGGGAGGGTGGCGGGTGAGCTCCGCCTCGGTCCGCCTCCCTGCCGCCCCACCCCGCGCGCCAGTCCCGC
Source organism: Lemur catta (assembly GCF_020740605.2). NCBI lineage: Eukaryota > Metazoa > Chordata > Mammalia > Primates > Lemuridae > Lemur > Lemur catta. Next base: position 41,288,489 of record NC_059142.1, on the reverse strand, counting down.
CTCATCCCTTGTCCTTTCGTCCCACCCAACCCCAGTCACACCGGGAGCGCTCTAGGATTACATCTCAGCGCATCCCACCTCCACGTCCCCATTTCTTTCGGTCCTGCCCCCACTGTTCCCCGCCCCACCTCGCCCCACCTCGCCTCTCATCTATATATCCCACCCTCCAGCTGTCACCTTGGCTGAGCCGCCCCGAGTTGGGTGGCAGCTTGGGACGGCCAGGCCGGTAGGGCTTGGGGAGTCGGACGCTGGGGCCCGAAGCTCGGCTCCACGTCCTGTGTTCTGGCGGCCTCCGCGCCTCCAGGTTCGGTATCTGAGCGTAGGGGCTGCGCGCAAGTGGGGCGGGCACCCGGGAGGAGGCGGAGGAGCAGGTGGTCCTGAGAGCCGGTCCTGGGGAGCCGGGGACAGGGGTAGGTTGTATGTGACTGGGGGAGCTCTCCCGCCGCGGGTCCCTGCCCCATGTCCCCCCGCCCCCCACCCAGCCCGGGGCGCACCCGCTTTGTACAGCCTGTGCAGCGAGCGCGCCAGCTCGGAGCTGGAGAGCCCACCGACGCGCGCGGCCTGGCAGAAGAAGGTGAGGCCCACGTGGGCGTGCGTAGGGCAGCCATGGCCGCGGGACCGTCCCCTCCAGCCTGGGTCCAGCCGCAGAGCCTGCTGCTTCTTGGAGTAGTAGCTGGGAGGAGAAAGGGGGCGTGGCCGCCTCAGACAGAGCCCGCCCCAGTCCTCTCCATCTCACGAGTGGGCAAAACCAAAGCAGGACAGGGAGCCATTTGTTTTTGGCGTGGGGCCGGTTGGGGCCCAGGAAACTGACTCAGAATTCAGAACTCGTCTGCCTGGGGCAGGAACATCAGGAGCTTCCTGCATGGGGCGGGTCTGCCCCTCCCATCCTGAGCCCAGGGGCAGGGTAAGGTTGTGCCCACCTCTTCAACTCCTGCACCGACTTGGAGGGCACAAAGCCCTGGCGCAGCAGCTTGAACAGCATCTCAAAGAACAGGGTCTGCAGGCCCTGGGGGTCACTGATGCAGCTGTTCCTCACCTGGCCTGGGGACAGGAAACATGGGGGAGAGTGAGGTGGGGCATCGCCCAGGCCAGGCCCCACCACTGCCCCACCAGCCTCGCGTCTCACCCATGCACTGAGCCAAGCGGTGGTTGTCAGTGAGCACACCCAGGAAGTCTTTGAAACTCACAATTCCATCACCTGGGAAGAGAGAGGCGGGGGTGCTATGGGTGCCTGCCCCTGGAGAAGGCCTGCCCTGCACATGCTGAACTTGCCAGCAGTTCCTGGTGTTAGAGAATCCAGATCTGCCTCTAGCCAAGGGTAGACCCCAGTTTGAGTGGGGAAGAAATAGCCCTTGCCCTGAGGGAGCTCCAAGTCAGGATGAGGATTAACACAGAAGCCATGTTTATAGGCCATGGGATAGGTATATTGATCAGGGCAGACTTCCTGGAGGAGGGAACTTTAGACGAGGACCAGGCCAGGGGTTTTGTGGGTAGGATGGCATTCTTTAGGAGAATGCCCAGAGGTGGGAGGGGACAAGAGGGCAGGGATGGGGCACCCACCGTCCAGGTCTGCCTGCTGCAGAGCCTCACACATCTCCCGTGGACTCAGCTGGATGCCCGCACTGCGCAGGGCGACTTTCATGCTGTGCATGTCCACGGCACCTGTTGGGCTGGAGCCGAACAGTTTGAAGATATCCTGGAAGGCTGAGGGCATAGAGGGGGTCAGGCAGCGAGGTGAACTGCACACATGGGAGCCCTGAGAGCTGCCCCACTGTAGCTCAGGAGGGACTGATGACTTGGGTCATTCCAACCCCCTGAGTATCATAACTTTTAATATAAAGAGTAGCAGTGGCTGCTGTGGGGGTACATGTTCAGTGCCTGTTCAACCCTTATGTCCAGAACTCATGTTTGTATGAAAAACATTCAAAGCTCATGTCCAGGGTCACATCGGGCAGTCTGGCTCCGAAACTACAGTGCTCTGGAGCCCTGCTGGGGCCTTGCATGTAGCAGGCACTGAAAATTGATGATGATGAATAAATGATTCTGCTTTGAGGGACCCCTGCCAATACCAGGACATAATCTTTGGGGAGCATTGGGACTGTGGTTTCTTCTGTCCTTACTGCTGACAGCTCCAGATCCCATTGAGATAGGGGAACCCAGATTTTTTCCCCCATCTCTTCTCCTTCCCCCTACCTCCTTTCCATCCATTCATCCATCTATCCATCCTCCTAAATACCTTCATTCACCTGTCCACCAATCCATTTAGTTTTCTTTTCCTTCCCTCCCTCCTTTACACACACACACACACACACACATCTCTGGGGCCATGCACATTTGTGAGCCCTAGGGGTTGTAGAGATGGATTAGACAAGCATGGAAGGAAGGTTACAAACACTAGCTTTTTATAGTGACCTCAGGGCAGGCAACCCTTCAATTTTGCACTGAGCACCTCCTAATTTTCTTCCCTACTCCCAGCCCTGGGGTCCTCACCTGCCAGCTGCCGGGATGTCAGGGGCATCAGGTTCTCATCTGTCAAGCTGCTGCAGGAAGAAGAGGTTGGAAAGGCCAGTGCACCTGCTGCAGAGAAATGCCAGGGCCAGGCAGGCCTTACCCCAAACCCAGCACCCCAGGCTTGGCCTCCAGTCCCTGCGCTCACCTCTGAGACCTGGCATCTGGGCCTGACTGTGCTGAAGGGGTAGCTACTGGGCCCTTGAATTCCCTTGCCCTCCGTGTGGTCTGCTCAGCCTTCCAGGCCATGGCTGCTGCTGGCTCCATGGGGGTCAGCTGGGTGGTATGCAGCCAGAGCCTCCCTTTCTGCATCCGACCGACCTGCTCCTCTTCTAGATCTCCTGTGAGCAACCTTCGAGGCTTCTGCGGAGGCCTTAGAGGCAGGGAGAGAACAGGGCAGAGGGGCCCAGCCCATTTGAGTGCTCAGACTCCAGGGGACCTGGGACCAGGCCTGTGGGCATGCAGTTCCATCTCCTCCCAGGATCCTGCTCCAGAGGCTGTACCTGCAGCCCTCTGTCTAGAGTATTCTGGGGGCAGGGCTGGAGCAGTAATTTCCCCCACCCCAGGTGAGGGAAAGGGACCCTTCCCCAGCCCTGATCACCTGTAAGTTCTCTGTGTCGACGGGGATCTCTTGGTCTTCTGCCTTCTGCTGCCTGAAAGGCAGAGTCACGGGCTCTTAGGCTGGTCGGTGCCCCAGACTGCCTTTGTGGTGGATTGTAACATCTTTTGCCAGGAGGCACACTCTCCCCCTAACCATGGGCCCACTTCTCCCTGCCAGGGCACCTATTGCTTTATTCTTTTGAGATTCTGCCTCCCTTAAGGCATCTGAATTTGTGACTCCACTTTGGCTGCTAAGTCAGGATGGCAGAGGCCCAGAGGGAGAAGTAGGCCCCACGGTCCCAAAGCCAGGGGATAGAAGGGCAGAGTCCAACCTACCACATTTTATTTTTTAGAGATGGGGATCTCACTGTCTTGCCCAGGCTGGCCTCAAACTCCTGGGCTCAAGTGATGCTCCCACCTCAGCCTCCCAAGTAGCTGGGACTACAGGCACATGCCACTGCACCCAGCATCACCTATCACATTTAAAATACTACTCCAAGAAACCTTAACAATCTTAAAAGAATAGAAATCATACAATATCTGCTCTCAGATCACAATGGAATTAAACTAGAAATTAATGACATAAAGATGGCTGGAAAATTCCAGAATACTTGGAAATTAAGCAACACACTTCCGAATAATACATGGGGCAAAGAAGAAATCTCTAGAGAAATTTAAAAATATTTTGAATTAAATGAAGATGAAAATACAGCTTGTTCAAAATTTGTGGGATGCAGTGAAAGCTGTGCTTAGAGGGAAATTTATACCATTGAATGCATATTTTAGAAAAGGAGAAAGATCTAAAATCAATAATTTTTTTTTAAAGAGAGTCTTGCTCTGTTGCCCAGGCTGGAGGGCAGTGGCAAGATCATAGCTCACTGTAATTTTGAACTCCTGAGCTCAAGTGATTCTCCTGCCTCAGCTGCCCAAAATGCTGGGATTACAGGCATGAGCTACTGCACCTGACCTAAAAATCAATAATTTAAGCTTCTACCTTAGGAAATTAGAAAAAGAAGAGCAAATTTAATCCAGAGGAAGCAGAATTAAAATAATAAAAACTAAAGCAGAAATCAATGAAATTGAAAGCAGGAAATCAATAGAGAAAATCAGCAAAATCAAAAGCTAGTTCTTTGAAAAGATCGATAAAATCAATAAGGTTCTAGCTAGGCTAACTAAAAAATAAGGAGAAAAGACACAAATTACTAATATCAGAAATGAAAGAGGGGACATCACTACAGATCTCATGGACATGCAAAGCATAATAAAGGAATATCATGAATCACTCTATGCCCACAAATTTGACAACCTAGTTGCTAGATGAAATGGACCAATTCTTCAAAAGACACAATCTACCAAAGCTCACAAAGAAATAGACAATATGAATAAGCCTGTATCTATTAAAGAAATTAAATTAATGACGAACAACTTTCCAAAACAGAAAGCATCAGGCCCACATGGGTTCATTGGTGAATTCTACCAAACATGTAAGGAAGAAATTATACCAATTCTCTACAATTTCTTCCAGATGACAGAAGCCAAAGAAATATGTCCTGACTCATTCTTTGAGGCCAGCATTACCCTAACACCAAAACCAGAAAAAAACATTATCAGAAAACTACAGACCAGTATCTCTCATGAACATAGATGCAAACATATTCAACAAAATATTAGCAAATTGAATCCAACAATGTAGAAAAAGAATTATACATCACAACCAAGTGGGATTTATCCCAGGAATGCAAAGCTGATTCAACTTCTGAAAATCAATTAATATAATCTATCACATCAACTAGTTAAAGAAAAACCACATGATCATATAAACAAATGCAGAAAAAGCATTTGACAAAATCCAACACACATTCATAATAAAAACTTTTAGCAAATAGAGGAGAACTTCCTCAACTTGATAAAGAACATCTACAAAAAACCTACAGCTAACATTTTACCTAATGGCGAGAAACTTGCAGCTTTCCTGCTAAGATCAGAAACAAGGCAAAGATGTCCCCTATCACAACTGTTTTTTAACATTGTACTAGAAGTCCTATGCAATAAGAAATTCACTGAGACAAGAAAATAAAAGGAATACATATTGGAAAGGAGGAAATGAAACTTTGAAGATGACATGATTGTCATCCACATGCAAAATATATATATATATATACACACACACATATATAGACACAAACCTTACACTCTCTGCAAAAATTAATTTAAAATGAATCATAGACCTAAATGTAAAACACAAAACTATAAAACTAGAATATAACATAGGAGAAAACTTAACTGAGCTTGGGTATGGCAATGACCTTTTAGATAAAACACCAAAGACATGTGTGGAATAACTAACTAACTCATAGGCTGGGCTTCATTAAAATTAAAAACTTCTGCTCTGCGAAAGACAGTGTCAAGAGAACGAGAAGACGAGACACAGTCTGGGAGAAAATATTTGCAAAAGACACATTTGACAAAGGACTGTTATCCAAAATATACAAATAACATAAAACTCAACAATAAGAAAATGAACAACCCAATTAAAAAATGGGCAAAACATCTGAACAGACACAAGATATACAATTGGAAAGTTAGCATATGAAAAGGTGTTCAACATCATATCACTACGGAATTGCAAATTAAAACGATGAGATATCACTACACACCTATTAGAATGCCAAAATCTAAAACACTGACACCACCAACTGCTGGAGAGGATGTGGAGCAGCAGAAACTCTCATTCTTTGCTGGTGGGAATGCGAAATGGTACAGCCACTTTGGAAGAGAATGTGGCAGTGTCTTATAAAACTAAACTTATCCTTACTATGTGATCCAGCAATCAAGCTTCTTGGTATTTACCCAAATGATTTGAAAACTTATACCCACACAAAAGCCTGCACATAGATGTTTACAGCAGCTTCATTCATAATTGCCCAAACTTGGAAACAACTAGGAAACAATTAAGGTGTCCTCCAATAGGTGAATGGATAATGAACTGTGGTACATCCAGACAATGGAATCTATGCAGAATAAAATGAGCTTATCAAGCCATGAAAAGACATGGAAGAAACTTAAATGTGTCCTACTAGGTGAAAGAAGCCAATCTGAAAAGGCTACATACTGTGTGATTCCAACTCATTCTGGAAAAGCAAAACTGTAGGGGCAGTAAGAGGATCAGGGATGGGGGAGGGAGGGATGAACAGGCAGAGCACAGGGGGATTCTGGGGCAGTGAAACTCTTCTGTATGACACTGCGCTGGTGGGCACACGTCATTACACATTGGTCTGGACCCATGGTGAGCCCTAATGGAAACTGCACACTTTGGGTGATGATGACGTGTCATGGAGGGTCATCAGCATCAGATGCACCCCTTGGGGCAGGGTGTCCATAGGAGGAGAGGTTGTGTGTGAGTGGGGACAGAGGCTATATGGGAACTCTTTGAACTTTCTGCTCAATTTTGCTGGGAACCTAAAACTGCCCTAAAAAATAAAATAAATAAAGTTTATTAACTTAAAAAAAAAAAACAAAAACAAAACTCCAGAAAGATGAGTCCTGAGAGCTGAAGGATGCTTCCGGCCGAGCCTCTCACAAGACACTCAAGTTTGCGTCATGCCTGTCCCGCCTTCCAGCCTCCTGCCCCCTTCTCAGGCCCGGCCCAGTCTTATCTGCTCCCTCCTTCCTAATCCCACTCTCCAGGCCCTGGGCACCTCCCTCCTCAGCTCCTTCCTAGGCTGGGCCGGCTCTTGAAGATCTGTAAGGCTGAGCTTTCGCTGGGCAGGGAGCCTGAGGCCCAGAGTGGGCCCGGGGAACCAGCCACAGCACAGACTCTAGGGCTCCTTCTCCCAGCTTCCCTGGCCACACCCGTGCCCAGCACCCACTCGGAATTCCCTTCCCTCCTTTGCTGCCGTCTCTCCTCTGCCAGGAGCTTGCCCACATTGCCCATCCTCTGGGCCTCCAAGGCCAAACCCCAGATGTGTGAGTGTGTTTGTGTGCATATTTTGGACGTGTGACTGCGTCACAAGGCACACAAGTGCATGGAATGTGGTGTGTGTGTGTGTGTGTGTGTGTGTGTGTGTGGATGTGTCACGTTACTGCATGTGTGATGTACCGGGCAGCTGGTGCTGTCTGTGGTGTGTGCGTGTGCATGTCTGGGTTGCGGGCGGCTATCCCCTACATCTTGAGGTACCTCCAGCTCCAGGCTGCAGCCTCCTGCAGGGCCAGTCCTTTGGCCTCATTTTTCCCCTCCTTCCAGCCCCAGGACACCACCCCTTCCCATGCTGCCCTTCCCGGAGGAGAGAGCAGGAGGAACCCCACTCAGACACGCCTTCTTGCCTACCCAGTCCCATGCCCAGCATTGCCTCAGATGATCCCAACACGGTGATCCCTGGCTTCAGGCCAAGAGGAATCCCCATTTCATGAGAGGGCGTCGAGGCCTCCCCTGGACTAGTCATCAGTCTCCCTGCCGGCCTGGAGGCCTGGCTAGGTGGGAGTGAAGTGGAACTGCCCCTGGGGAGTGGGCAGGGATGAGACAGACAGCTGGGACAGACTGCTGGGGACAGGTGGGGCTGGGGCAGCTAAAAATGGGGGTGGCATCCCTAAAAAATTGAGATCGGGATGCGGCAGCCAGGCGAGCTTACTGGTCCAGGAGCATTTGCACAAAAAGTCTGAGCCGAGGGCCAGCACTGGAGGCTTTACTGGTTTTGTATAGTCATTGCTCTGGGGTGGAGGGGGATGACAGCTTAAAATGAATTTGCAGCAATAATGGATTCCCTTTCTTGGTTCCCAGCACTGAGCTGCAACACAAAAGAGAAAGCGTCACTTGGGCCCTGGTGGGGGGTGTCAGGGGAGAGGGGAGAGCCCAGAGGCCTCTCGAGGAGGTCACTGGGGGTGGGGGGTGGGGGGGGCCTTGTGCTGCTGCACGCGGCTAGGCAAGCTGCAGTCCTGTTCTGCGTCCATTCGTCACCAGAACGCAAGGGGCGCTAGAGAGCTCCCTCATTCTGCCCTCCACAGGGCGTCCTGGCCCCCAGGGCTGGGGCCAGCAGGCACTCAGCAGGGCAGACACTAGCCTGAGCATTTCCCACGTGGGGAGGCACTGCTCCCTGGGTGGGAAGCTTCCTAAAGCCAGCACGGCCCTTCCCGTCGGAATCCAGGGCCCTGCCCTTGCCCTGGCGTGCTCACCCTCCATGGTCCCCAGGCCTCCTGTGGCCCTGGCCTTGGCACTGCACTGCAGCCCACCGGAACCTTGTTTCCAGCAGCCTTTATGAGGTCACCAAGGTTGAGGCATCACAGTCCGCCGCACCCCTGCCCGGCCCCTCATTCCACTGTCTCCCACCCCTACCTGGCGTGTGAGGAGCGGGGGCCCCCCACATTCCAGCCCAGCCCCCTCATTGGGGAGAGCTGCGTGGCTGGCCTCACTTACTTTTCCTTGGCTCCCTGCAGCTGGTCGGGGGATGTGGCTGGAGACTGGAGAAGCTTCACTTCCCCTTCAATAGTGGTCCTCTTGTTCCCCAGCTTGCTGAAGTCAAGGTAAGGGTGAGAGAAACTCTTGCCTTCCTGATTCCAAGTTTTCTGCAGCTCCCTGGCTTCGGGTGGTTTCTTTGGCAGTGTCTCCTTGGGCTTTTCCAGCTCTTGCTGGTTTGTAGCGGGCCGGACGGGCTCTGTGAAAGGCTCCACGGGCTTCTGGAGTTTAGCTTTGATCCTGTGCTCCAAACTGGGCAAGTCTGTCTTGCTGGAGGAGGCCAGGGCCAGGGAAGATGCAAAGTTGATTAGCTCTGCCAGGCTGATGGCTGGCGAGAGACTGGAGGAGGACAGGTGGGCGCTTGGTGGCGGCTGGGAGCTTGTGGCTGGAAGAGCTGTGTGCGCAGTGGAGGCATGGAAGTGCTTCTTGGAGCACAGAGTGTTGGTGGGGACGTAATGCTGGTGGCTGGTCATCTTGTCCGTACTGCTCTTGTGGAGCTGCTTGTTGATCTCCTGCTGCAGGCTGTGTTCTGAGGCCTGGGTGAACTTGTTTGCCCAGAAGAGGTGCTTGGAGGTCTGCACGGGGATGGAGCGATGGTCAGTGGGCACCGGTCTCTCCCCCAGGGAGCTCAGGTAACTGGTGTTTGAACTCACACTCCACGGTCTGAAGTTGTGCAGCATTGGCAGCCCTTCTATGTAGGGGTGGACGGACTCTATCCTGTACCCCTGCGTCCCAAGGTCTTCGTTGCCATTGGTCACCTTCCACTTGGCCCTCTCAGCTTCAGGCGTGGGTGCTGGCTGCAGCTCTGACTTCAGCAAAGCCATGAGCTCCAGTTCTGGGACCGGGTCCAGGTCTGGGTCCGGCTCCAGGTCCAGGTCCAGGTTCGCTTTGGGTGGGGGCTCCTGCTCTAGCAATTCCTTCTCCAGCTGAAAGGTTTTAACTCAAAGCTGAGGATGTAAGAGCTGGGGGTCCCTGCCCCTGAGGTCCTCCCTGGCCCCAGGCCCCTGTCCTGCCCCCAGCCAGCTCCTGGTCTCTCCCCGCCACACCTGCCTCCTCTCAGACACCTGCCTGTGAGGGTGGCGTGTGAGTGCCCACACTGGCCTGGAACTAGGGGCCCAGCGTTGTCAAGGGTAGGGGCTGGTTGGGGCTTAGGGACCCTTGCCTTCCACCACCCCATAAGAGGTGACCCTTCCATTCTCACCTCTATCTTTTCTTCTTCCTCTTGTACCATCCAGGGATTGTAAAACGGGTGTTGGTTTAAGTCATCCCTGAGACAGAAGGAGACAGAGTGGGTGACAGAGATCTGTGGGGTTGGTGAGTAGCTTCAGGCGGAAGGAGGTCTCTGGGGCCCCTCAAAGCCCCCTGCCTTGTACAGGGGTTGGCGAGATGCCCCTGCCCCAGCTCATCTACTTCCCTGGCTGTCCCCACTCCCACCAAGACGGCTGGAGCGGTATCCTCAAACTTGCCAGCTCGTCCCCCACCCGCAAAGACGGATCCAGTTGGTTAGAAGTCAGGCCCAGGAATGTGCCCTTGTCAAATGTTACAGGTGAGGTGATGCAGCTCACTTTGAGAATCCGCACCCAGAAAGTGGCTTCCTACGCAGGGGAAAGCCCAGGGCAATGTCCTCCCACCCACCTGCCCACCCCCGCCTTGGACAGCTCTGTCCTCAGCAGGCAAGGCAGTTCTAAGGGGTCAGGTGCCATCCTTGTCCCTGGGTGTACCCAACCACCCCCCAAGTCCTTGCCCAATGTCAGGGCTGACGGCAGAAACAGAAGTGGGGGTAGACACCCTTCCCCCTCCCCAGCCTTTTAGCCTGGATGCTGCCCCGGGCAGGTGTTGGGAATGGGTGAAATGGAGGGAGACCCGGGCTGGGGGCTACTACGTGGTGTCAGGGGAAAGGCTAGAGCCCTGGGGGGTGGGGGGAGGCCCTGCGATGGTGGCAGAGCAGTTCTCACCGCATGTCCACAATCTCCACAGACTTCTGGTCACAGCAGGGAAATCCGTTGGCACCTGGCAGGGAGAAGGAGGTGGGGGCAGGGAGCTGCAGGGGGGCACAGTCCCCGAGGGAACCGGAACCGGAGCCAGGACTGCGGTGCTGCTCCAGCCGCCTCCTCCCTCCACCCCTCCCTCCCCCCTCACCCATCCTGTCCCTCTCCAGTCACCAGTCCTCCCCTCCGTTGTCTTTGCCCAGCCCCATCTCCATCCTCTGTAAGGCGAATGCCAACAGCGTTCCTGCCACTTGACAGAGCGCTGCTGCAGCCCAGGCACATTACGCCTTTATCTCATTGAGTCAACACAAGAAATTAGAAGGTCATTTGCTTCAGGTCTGATCATTGCTGAAGTGAGGGCTTCAGCAGGTTTGACTCAAGAACCTCCCCTGAGCTCCCCTGCCCAGGCACTGGGAACTGTGTGGGGTCCATCACACCCAGGTGAACCTGCCTCCTCTCCTCCATGCCTGCTTCTCTGCCCAGCTGTCTCCACTCCCTCTGGGCCATCCAGCCCTGACCCCAGGCCAAGGCCCTCGTCCCAGGTGTTTGATCTGAGGTGGTGCTTGCACCTGCCTGGTGATTTATGAGCTTGGATCACCCTCTGCAGAGGAGACTGACTCCTGGGGGTGGTCCCCCTTTCCCTGGAGGCTTGAATCTTTTCCTGCAGAGGCTGCTGCTTCATCCTCTGGGGGTGGGGAGCCCCAGGCTGTGCCATTCTCTGCTGTCCAGGGCCGTGGATGGAGGGGCCATCATGGCAATCCTGCCATCACGCCAGGGGGGTCCCCATGAGTCTGGGGTGTGGCAGGAAGTGACAGCTCTGGCTCTGGCTGAGAAGAATGGCTCCCAGGATTATATGGGAAGGATGAGAATGTGCCGTGGCTCTTCCCAGAACTGCAGCGGCTGGGGAGAGGGGTCCTTGCATGGCTGGCCCTGGGATTGGGATTTGGGCATGTCCATGCTTTGGCCTGGTCCTGGGGGATCTTGGGTCTGCTGGGGGGGGTGGCTTCCAGGTTACCACCATGCATAGCTCCCTGAGGCCAGCTCAGTGGTCTCTTGAGAACCCTCCACCTCCTTGACCGCCATGCTCCCCTGGCTTCCTCACACGTCTCTCTGCCCCATCTCCAACTTCTCTGCTCCGAGCCCTGCTGTTGCCCAGGCTTCTGACCGCAGGGCCTCACGTTGAGGGAGTTCCCTTTCCTTTCCTAGTTTGCTTAGGTTTTAATTAGGAATAGACGTTGGATTTTGTCTAATGCTTTTTCTGCACTTATTGAGATGATCATATGGTTTTTCTTTTATATTATTAATATATTGTATCTGCTATGTATAACATGTTATATTCATAGTACATTAACATATGAGTAATGTTATATTATTCTGTTAATTCTTTTACATTCTGTTTATGGTGAAATAAATTGATTTTTAAACGTTAAATAAGGCTGGGTGTGGTGGTTCATGCCTGTAATCCTAGCACTTTGGGAGGCCACGGTGGAAGGATTGCTTGAGGCCAGGAGTTTGAGACCAGCCTGGGCAACATAGCCAGACCCTATCTCTACCAAAAAAAGAAAAAGAAAAAAATAGAAAAATTAAGTGGGCATGGCAGCATGTGCCTGTAGTCTCAGCTACTCATGAGGGTGAGATAGGAGGATCACTTGAGCCCAGGAGTGTGAAGTTGCTGTGATCTATAATGACACCACTGTACTCTAGCCCAAGCTATAGAATAAGACTCTGTCTCCAAAAATAAAAATAAAGATGTTAGACCAATTTATATTACTGGGATAAACCTCATTTGGTTATATTATCCTTTTTTATATATTGTTGAATCTGATTGGCTAACTTTTTTAGAATAGAATTTTCACGTATATATGGATGAGGTAGGTATACTGGTGTATAATTTTCTTTTCTTGTTGATAGTAATGCCAGCCTCATAGCATGAGTTAAAAAGTATTCTCTCTTTGAGTTTCTGCAAGAGTTTGTGTAAAATTGGTATCATTTCTTAATGTCTGGTAGAATTCACAAGTGAAGCTTATGAACTTGGGCCTGGAGTTTCCTTGTGGGAAGATTGTTAATTACAAATTTAACTTTAAAAGATAGATACAGGGCTATTTAGCCTATCTATTTCTTCTTTCTTGTTGTGGCAAAATATACATAACATAAAATTGACCATTTTAACCATTTTTAAGTACACAGTTCAGCGGCTTTACGTACATCCACACTATTGTGCAACTATTGCCATTCTCCGTTTCCTGAGTGCCTGTTTCTTCTTGATTGAGCTGCTGGAGTTTGCAGCTCTTAAAGAATTTGTCCATTTCATCTAAGTTGTCAAATTCACTGGCATAAGTTGTTTACAATATTCCCTTGTTATCCTTTTCATATGTGTAGAATCTACAGTAATAGCATCTCTTTCACTCCTGATCATTTGTGCCCTCTTTCTCTTTTTCTTGCTCAGTTTGGCTAGAGATTTACCAATTTTGTTGATCTCAAAGATGCAGCCTTTGGTTCCATTTGTTTTCTTTATTGTTTATTTACTTTCTTTTCATTGATCATCACTCAGACCTTTACTATTTTTTCTTTTGTTTACTTTGGGTTTCATTTGCTTTTCTTCCCCCTAGTTTTCTTTCTTCCTTTTTTCTTTTTTTTTGGAGACAGGGTCTTGCTCTGTCACCCAGCCTGGAGTGCAGTGGTGTCATCATAGCTCACTGCAGCCTCGAACTCCTGGGCTGAAGTGATCTTCCCAAAGTGCAGGACCACCGAGATAGGTATAGGGACTACTGCAATGGGGTCTTGCAGTGAGGGAAAAAGATTGGGTTCAACTCTCTGTTATTGACTTTTAATTTAATTCCATTGTGGTCAGAGAACATAGGAAGTATGACTTGAATTCTTTTAAATTTGGTTATGGCCCAGAATATGATCTATTTCGTAAACTTGAAAAGAATATTATGCAGTTTTTGGGTGGACTGACTGTACTATAAATTGTCAACTGGGTCGTGTTAGTAGGTAGTATTGTTCAAGTCTTCTTATTTTATCATTTATTGACAGAGGAATGTTGACATCTCTAACTATAACTGTGGATTTATCTATTTCTCCTGGCAGTTCTATCAGGTTTTGCTTCATGCATTTTTTTTTTTTTTTTGAGACAGGGTGTCACTTTGTCACCCAGGCTAGAGTGCAGTGGCATGATTACTGCCCACTGCAGTCTTGAACTCTTGGGCTCAAGCGATCCTCCTACTTCAGCCTCCTGAATACCTAGGACTACAGGCATGTGTCACCATGCCTGGCTAAATTTTTTATTTTTGGTAGAGATGGGATCTTACTATTTTGTCCAGGCTGGTCTTGAACTCCTGGCCTTAAAAAATCTTCCCACTTTGGCCTCCCAAAGCACTGATGTAATAGGTGTGAGCCACTAGGTCCAGCCTGCTTCATGTATTTTGAAGCTCAATATGAGGTACATAAACATTTATGATAGTTATGTCCTCTTGATGAACTGACCCCCTTATCATTAGGAAATGACCCCCTTTAATCTCTGGTAATATTCTTTGATCCAAAACCTACTTTGAGTGAAATTAATATAGTCACTTCAGCTTTCTTATGATTAGTGCTAGCATGGGAAACCTTTTATTTCCTTTTTTTAAACTTCTTTGTGTCTATATTTAAAGTGGATTTCTAATAGGCAGTATATATTTGATTTTTGCTTTCTTAATCCACTGTGCTAATCTTTGCCTGTTATTGTTAAATATTATTTTTGGGTCTAAATCTACCATCTTGCTATTTGTTTTCTACTTTTCCCATCTGTTCTTTTTTCTCTTTTCCTTTTTTAATGCTGCCTTTTGGATTATGTATTTTCATGACTCCATTCTATCTTTTTTTTTTTTTTTTTTAAAGACTAGGTCTTGCTCTGTTGCCCTGGCTGAAGTGCAGTGGCACAATCATAGCTCACTGTAATCTAGAACTTTTGGGCTCAAGCTATCCTCCCACCTCAACCTCCTGAGTAGGTGGGACTACAAGCATGCGCCATCACATCTGGCTAATTTTTAAATTTTTTGGTAAAGATGGGGTCTTGCTACATTGCTTAGGCTGGTCTTGAACTCTCAGCCTTAAGTGATCTTCCCACCCTGGCTTCCCAAAGTGCTCAGATAATAGAGTGAAGCCACCATGCCCCACAAATTTTATCTTTTATGTTGGCTTTTGTTAGCTATAACTGTTATTTTAGTTGCTTTAGGATTTGTAATATATATCTTTAACTTGTCACTGTCTACCTTCAAATGATATTGTACTACTTTTCATACAGGGTAAGAACCCTAAACAGTATACCTTCATTTTCCCCTCCTGGCCTGGCATTTGAAATAGATCTTACAAAAATGACAGAGAAGGTATAAATAAAATCCCAATGATGATGTAAGCAAGGGAGACCAACAGTCCATAAGAGAATTCATCACATTTCTAGAATACAGAAAGCAGAGGAGTGGTACTCACTGAAGAAGTGGATTCAGAAGCAACTCCAGCTGGGAAGGAGAGGGGGTCAGTAGGAAGAAAGTCAGCTAATCTGTCCAGGTGAGTCCCAGAGGGGCCAACTCAGAGCTGCTGGGCCTGATAGACAGGGAGTCACCGAGTGGAGTACTCATGGCATTCAGGTGGCCACTACCCAAGTAAGACATGGGGAGACTTCCACATTCTGGCATTAAGGAATCCCCAGAGATATGTGTGGTTCCTACCTGACCACCCTACAGTGACACCTGCCAGGCAGTAAGTCCTGCAGTCATAGGGTTCCCAATCTATTTTTTTATGATTTCACCCTAAAATCCTCGTTAAGCATTTGAGGAAACTGTCAACTTGCCCGCATGCAAGTGACAGACCAAGAGAAAAGAAGACCCCAGAGTAGCAGAGGTAACTTGAGAAATAGAAGGGAGCTTGGAGAAAAACTGTAATTGTCTTCAGAGATTCAGGAATGCTATGAAAAAAGAGTTAGAGAAGGAAGGAACTTTTGGCAAATAGAATTGGAAAATAAAACAGAGAGAATCTTCCCAGAAAGTGGCACCAAAATATCAAGACAGTGTGAGAGAAAAGGATCCATCGGAGGTCCGAGTCTGAATTCTAGAAAGGAGATCCAGAAAGAACAGAGAGCATGGAGAAGAAAAGAGAAATCAAAATTTCTCTGAGCTGAAGGATGTCATTGGCTTCAAAGGGCTCACTGAATTCCCAGCACCACTTATGTCAAAAGATCCTTGCTGTGAACGTTCATTACACCAGGAACAAAGAACTCTCAAATGTTTCTTTTTTTTTTTTTTTTTTTTTTTTATGAGACAGAGTCTCACTCTGTTGCCCGGGCTAGAGTGAGTGCCGTGGCGTCAGCCTAGCTCACAGCAACCTCAAACTCCTGGGCTTAAGCGATCCTCCTGCCTCAGCCTCCCGAGTAGCTGGGACTACAGACATGCGCCACCATGCCCGGCTAATTTTTTGTATATATATTTTTAGTTGGCCAGATAATTTATTTCTATTTTTAGTAGAGACGGGGTCTCACTCTTGCTCAGGCTGGTCTCGAACTCCTGACCTCGAGCGATCCACCCGCCTCGGCCTCCCAGAGGGCTAGGATTACAGGCGTGAGCCACTGCGCCCGGCCTCAAATGTTTCTAAAGTAGAAAAACCAGCCACCGGCAAGGGGAGGAAAATTATACTGGCAGTAGAGTTAGCAACACTGATTGCCTATAAAAATTCTGAGGAAAAGGGTGTTTAACCTAGAATTTTGTATCTAGCCAAACTATCATTTCAGACATGGAAACACTCAGAAAATTTACCTTCTCTCTCTCTCTCTTTTTTAGAGACAGGGTCTTGCTATGTTGCTCAGGCTGGAGTGCGGTGGGTATTCACAGGTGCAATCATAGCCCCATATAGCCTCCAACTCTTGGGCTCAAGAGATTCTCTTGCATAGCTGGGACTACAGGCACACGTCACTGTGCCTGGCTACCTTCTTTTTTAAAGGAAGTTATGTTATTTGAGGATGTGCTGGAGCTAATGAAGGCGTGGAACAAGAGAGCCAGGAGGGAAATAGTGTGTACACCCCAAGGAAGCAGCTAAGTCCCAGATGTTAACTGTACAGGGGCCTACAACCAGCTAAGATTGGTACAAGGCTGGGCACCGTAGCTCATGCCTATAATCCCAGCACTTTGGGAGGCTGAGGCAGGAGGATCACTTGAGGCCAGGAGTTCAAGACCAGCCTGGCCATATTAAGACCCTGTCTTTACAAAAAATAAAAAAATTAGCTAGGCACAGTGGCACACGCTGATAGTGCCAGCTACTCTGGTGGCAGAGGCAGGAGGATCCCTTGAGCCCAGGAGTTCGAGGTTACGGTGAGCTATGATCGAACCACTGGGTCACAGAGAGAGAGACCCTGTCTCTCTTAAAAAAAAAAAAAGATTGGTGGAGGAAGACAGAGGGTCCTGTGTAGTGGGTCTGAAAACCTGATAGAATGGTTGACTAGATATAGAGGTTGAAGGAAACTAAGACTATGATAAAACCAGAGTACAAGAAAAAGGCAACTAGAAACTGCAGGAAAAACAGAAGGCCATATAGGAAAGAAAAGGTAATTGTGGTACTCTCTCAGCCTCTGCAGTGACTAATAGTTATGTAGTCACAATAATGTAAATTGGTTATTAATTTCCAATTTTTAGAATCAACATATAGACAAAATTTGAAAAGCATGATTGTGGTATGGAACAATATAAATGTTACTGATCTTGATATTTAAAAAACTAAAAATACAGGTTAGCATTTCAGGGAGGTAGAAGGCAGGGAGGAAAGTTGAAGGGAAGGATAGAAGGGGAGGGCACCAAAAATGTTATCTTTGTGGGGTGTCAAAAGGTACTGTCTAAAGTTCATGATAAAAAATATAAGTATATTAAGTTTACAAAGTTATCAGCAGATCTAAAAACAAGTGATGTTGGGAGATGGCGGAGGGTGGTACCTTTAGAGCAGGAAGGTGGTAATATCTAGAGTTCATAAGCCAAGAGCGAGCCTGTGAGCTGAAGAGGTTAAGAAGGTAACTGGGCAGAAAAATAGTTCAAATGACCTAGCCGAGGTTGCTCTGAGGAATGAGACTAGGGGACGTGGTGGGGAGGACTTTTGCTTTTCACCAGTACTATTTAGCCACCTGCATATATTTCTTTGATAAAGTTAAAAGAAAATGTTGAGGCCCAGCTATAGGCCCAGCATTGTGCTGGGGGCTGAGGACACTGTGAGGAACACACACATCCCTGTGCCATCTTGCTTTCAAGCCTTGGGTGGTGACCACGGGAGACTCTCGAATCTCTATTTCTTACTCACATTTCTCCTGAGCTCTAGACCCAAACTTCAGTCGTTGATTGCACATTTTTCCCTAAAGGGAATTCAAATTCACCTTGTTCAAAACATTATGCATCCCTTGCTGGAGAGGGAGCTTGCGCCTCTCTCTGGACTGGCCCGTGTTTCCTCTGGCCAGTAGGACTCACCAATCCCTGGACACCTTCCAGACCCCATCCCATGGTTCTGAGTCTGGCACAAGGTGGCTGCTCAGCAAATGTCTTTGCAAAGAAATAAATTCCTTATGTCTGTCACCCCACCCGACCCTGCAGTTTATCTTCCATGTCTTACCTTGAGTTCACACCCTGCTGGTCCAGAGTCTAGCGTGGCCAGCACGGCTCTGCCTGACTCTTGTCTTTCTTTCCCGTCTCTCATCTCACAATCCCCTCACCCCTCATCCTGATTCCCCCTCCATCCTCTCACCAAACTTAGAAACCCAGGTCACGGCGACTCCCCCTCACTTCCACAGCTCCCAACCTCCCCACTTCTGCTGCTGACCTTGTACATGTCCCTCTTCCACCCTGACTGCCTCCCTCCTCATCTCCCGGCACCAGAGCCAACACATACCTAGAACTTCCTGCCCACTGGCACTTGGAACCGAGTGCTTTGCACACGTTTAATCCTCACAGCTACCCGGTGCACAGGCAGCCACCACTCTCCTCTCACAGAGGAGGAGACATGCGTAAGGTCCGCAGCTATCGAGAGCAGCACACGCAGGTGTGCCTGGCTCCAAACCCCGTGATGCTTCTCACTGTGCTGTCTTAAATCTCTTTAGGCCTCCACCTGGGCTTCTCCGTGACCCCTGAGTGAGCCTCCTACATCACACCTGCCTCTGGTCACGCCCAGACTCTAGTACAGCCTCAAAGATCCAGCCTGGTCTGACCTCTGCCATTGTTTTTCATTTCTTGGCATCCAACTCTCTATTCCTTGCCCCCAGCTCAAGCCACCCTAGAGCATAACAAACCCTTTTGTGCCTCTGTGCCTTTGCACATGCTATTTCTTATACCGGGAAAGCCCTCTTCTGGCAAAATCCTACTGATACCTGAAAGCCCAATTCAAATCACCAGTGTCATCTTCAATGTGACAAACCTAGCTGTCCAAGCTACATTTTTAACTTTAGTTAACCCATCAGACTCAGCGCCTAGCACAACAGTAAGGCCTGAAAAGGGTGCAGTAATTGCAGGAGCGATTAAGGTGTCTGTGTAAATTTCTTTCTCCATGAATTTCAGAAAGGGATGAAGCTGCTCTCTGGTTGTTGATTTCTGACCCATTTTCAATGCTAGTCCATGCCCTGGGAGAGACGGTCCCAAAAAGAAAGCTCCATTTCAGTGAGGGGAAGGGGCGACCCAGAGCATGGAGGGGCAAACATCTTCAGCTCACTGGCACAGAGAACAGCACATGCACCAAGGAGCGCTCAACATAATTTTTTGCAGACTGCTCCTTCCTGCAAAGCTGCAAGCATCAACTCGGGACAGTTGGAGGCGATTTTTTGGATGATCTGCAGTTTGAGGTAATTCATGAGTCGTTTCCTGTGCACAAGGCCACTGCTCCCTCGGTGGGCCCAGAACTCCTCCAAGAACCCGCTGAATCTGCGGCCTTTACGCCAAAGCGTGCATGGCGCGGGCTGAGGCTGCGAGCAACAGTCAGGGGGACCGGGATAGGTTTGGCTGGGGTCGACCTTCCTTTCAGGCGGGGGTTGGGGGTTGGGGGTTTGAGGGCTTTGAGAGCAAGGGAAGGGGCCCCGGGCCGATTCCTGGCCGCCCCCTCTGCGCCCCGCTCCGCTCAGCTCACTTTCACTTTCCCCGTCCGCCTCTGCCCCCAGCCCCCGCCCCCTGCTGGGTCGCGCGCCCCGCCGGCGCCCACCTGTCAGCCCCATGCTGACCGAGGCTCTGTCGGGGAGGCGGGAAGCAGGCTGGTGGCCGCTCCACCTCCAGTGCGCCCTTTGGCTGGGGGCTGGGGGGCGCTGGAGATGCCGGGGGCGCCGCCTGTGATGTTGCCACCTCTGTGACGTCCCTGCCGCGATCTCGCGGTCAGGGAACCGTGCTCAGTGGCGGCGCTGAGGGAGTCGTCCTCCAAGGGCTGTCTGCGCGAAGCCAGAACCCCTCCCTGAAGACCTCAGGACTCTGGCCTCCAGCAGCGGGCCCAGAGCGGCGGGGAGCGAGCGCAGCCACGGGTAAGCCTGGCGCCTGCGGGACTGCACTGTGCACCTGCTCTGCTCACACCAGACACAAAGCCACTGACCTTTCTGTGGGCCCAGGACCTCTCCAAAGACCTACCTGCTGGATCAACCCAAGGTGCGTGCGCACACACAGGCTCTTGTGCACAGCTTAGGCTGCCGTGTGGAGCTAGATTAGACAAGGCATCCTGTGTGTCCCTGCCCCGACCAAGGAATTCATTCCCAGAAAGTCATCACTGATCCCACACAGGCACTCAGCAGGCAGCTGGAAGGGGCAGGAGTCCAGGCCCACACCAAGCACAGTTCTCTGAAAGCCAGGCCTCATGAGCAGGAGCAGGGGGTAGGGCATGCGGTGTGCACCCCACATCCACGCCTGGCCAGTGCCCAGTGCCCCATCCCTTATGTCGCTTCTGGTGGTACTGGGCTGCCCGACTTGGACAATGGCACAACGTGTGCAGGCTTTGGCGTCCTCTCCCCCCTCCTCTCTGCCTGGCATTGTTTGGCCAGGGACTTCCCTGCTGTCACTGGGCAGGGCGTCCTGGTCTGAGTGGACAGCATCCACTGAGAGGAGGGGGGGAGAGCAGCCTCACTTAAGCGTTGAGACAGTCCTTGCCCAACACAAGGACACTGAAAAGACCCCACCAGGAAGGCCAAGGCAGGCAGCTGTTAGGGTCATTCAGCAAGCAGGCAGGCAAGAGTGGAGACACCCACGGCCTAGAAACTTGTCGACACCTCAAACTTTATTGCTTACGAAGAGTTCTCTACAACCCACACTCTGCAGTACCAAGGCTGCAGCTCTTCGTGTGCTGGGCCAGGGGTCTCTCCCTGGGAGCAGTCTGGCTCCGTGTGAACAGCTGGACAGAGGCTACCTTAGCAAGACTGGGGACGAGATTCTTCCTAGGAGTCTCGGTGTCCCCTGCCCCCAATGATTCACAGTTGATTTAATGCTACATGAGTCCTGAGCAGCTCCCCCCAGAGGAGAGGCTGGGCGGGGGCAGTGGGGAAGGAGGTGCTTATCTTACAGAAATCTGGAAGAGGGTAGAGGGGTCACAAGCACGGGGGCAGGTCAAGACTGAGTGTGTTCACCCCATCTCCTGGTCTGCTGGGCTCACGCAGAGCCACTGACCCACCCTCCTGGAGGGCGGCTGTGAAAGTGCTTTGAGGTCATCAGAGTGCAAAGTGTCGCTGGCAGTGCCCTACAGTAGGGGCAGGGCAGGGGGGTGCGAGTGTGACACCCGGCTGCGCTCCTGGGGTGTTGACAGTGGGGCCTGGGGCACAAGGGGGGCTTACATCCGCTGCTTTCTTTAGCAACTATCATGCTTCATCCACAGACCCTTCCTGTCACGTGGGTCTTGTCACCCTTCACCTTTACAGATGAGGGAGGTGAGTGCCAGTCAGTGGCAGTGCTGGGCCAGCTGCTCTAGGGCAGAGCAGGGCCAGCAGCCCAGGGGCACGTGCTGGGGACTGAGAACCACTCCATTGAAACATCTCCTTTGGTCCTTGGCTGAAGCAGAGTTCAACTCAGGACTGGTGTTGCAACAACCTGAGAAGTGCGGTGTGTTCTACCAAGACTTCCCAGGGTCGGGCATTCCTTCCTCCTAGATCCAAAGGAGTTCGGTGGCTAGGAAAGGCCAGGCCAGGGGGTCAGAGGCCCTCCCATTAACCCAAGGACAGGCACACCTGCTGCCCTGGTCCCGGACCAGACCTGGGTGTGGGCCCTTCGACATGTGACACTCTCACATCTGCCTGGGGGCCAAGGGGCTGAGGGGCTTGCCCACCCCTCCTGACCCAGGCCGGAAGCTGCTCTCCCTGACTGCCAGCAAGTGGTCACTGATCCAAACGGGTCAGGCCAACTGCACTGGAGCAGGGCGGAGATCGTCTTCATTCCCGAGGGAGTCCTGCCTTCCTCCTGTCTCCTCTCATGGCGGAGCGTTCCCTTGGCCAGTGGAGCAGGACTCAGGCGGGAAGTCGTGGGAGGTGTTGCTTGCCCCGACTTGGCTGCTGCGGGCCCCTGGTCCCAGGCTGAGCCTTGTCTCAGGGCAGCACCGAGAAGGCAGGCCGCTCGGGCAGAGCGGAGCCGCGGGGGAGGCGGGGCTAGGGCCTGTTCTCCAGCTGGCCGTGCTTCACTCTCCAGCTCCAGGCGAAGCTGCCATCGGGGGCCAGTGTGCACTGCAGGTCGATGCCCGAGTCTGGCACCTCCATGTCATAGCGAACAGGCTGCCCGTCTTTGGTCACCAAGCTGAAGGCTGCGGCTGGGATCTGGGGACAGAGCAAACCAGTGGGCTGAGGGAGGGGCGTGGGGCTCAGAAGCTACCTGGAAGTGCAGACATCTCGTCCCAGCCAAAGGGGCGGGCCTGAAGGCACTGTGTGCTGTCATTCTGAGGACCTGGAGAATCCCACCTGGCCCAAGTGTGGGTCTGAGAACCCCTCAGTCACCACTGCCGGTCTTGCCCTGAGACCCTGGAAGGCATCTGAGGCCATGTCCGACTATTCCCTGGAGTGCCATTTCTCCTATTCAAAAGCCATCTTCCTGGAGGGCGGTGCCAGGTGCACTGGCTTCTGGGGACTCTGCCCCTAAGTGTATACCTGCCACCTTACCTGGCTGCTGATGCCAGTTGCGATGTCTCCCACCTTGACCCGGTGGAACTCTCGGATGTGCAGGTGTTCGCCATTGAGAGACTGTATTTGGACTTTCACACCTAGGAGGCAGGCAAGGTGACGATCAGGAGAGCAGCTGCTCCTCCCCAAGGAGCTGGGTCCTGGCAGGGGCTGGGGAACCTGTCCTTTAAGTCACTCTGCTCTTTTCAAAGGGGAGCAGGTCTAACTGGGAGGAAGCGGCAGAGATGAAAGGTAGGCTGGAGTAGCCCTAACATCCTACACCTGCTAGCTCTTCCTGACCGTCAACACCTGGGCTATGGCCGCATTGCCACGAGCCGAGGTCGCCTCCGGGGGAAGTAGTATTCCAACCTGGATGCAAAGCAGGAAGGAACCGAGTGCAAAGCCTCTTAAATGAGATTATGGGCAACTGTGATTGTTCCCTGAGCTGAAGCAGCCTTTGGCCAGGCCATGGGGGCCCGATGCCCTAAGTCACGCTAGCCCTCAGGAATACGTGAGCTGATGAAGCCCTTGTTCCAGCAAAATCACAACATGACCTACGCAACCAAGCTTGGAAATTAAGAAATTCTATGTTGTCTTTCTCATCTTTTGACCTCAAATAGCAGAGGAGGATTCCGACAAACGTGTTGCCAAGTTCTCGATTAAAATGCTCTTGGGTCCCGTTCCTTCTTTTTTCCCTTCCCAGAAGAGATTAACTGCTCAGTTTCTTACTCTAGGGAGACAGCCTGCTCCCCTCCCCAAGCTCGGGGGCCTTCTGGGACTCTCTCAGCAGCCAGTGAAGGGACAATGGCTCTTCAGTGCCCCATCGGGAGAGGCTCGTGGGCGAGCCAGGTCCTTTCATCTCCCTTTCCCCTGCTGTGCCCGAGGAAGGGAGACAGGAACCCCTCAACCACTCCCTAGTCCCAGCAGATCAGCTGCCCTGGGAACTGTACCGTTGAAGTAGCTTGGGGTGTCAGTGGGCCGCCCCCGGGCCAGCACCATGTTCCAGCTGGAGCTTCGAGCCTCTGCCTGGCTGCTCCACGAGTGCACACCAGAGCTCAGGGTGTCCCGCGAGCTCTGCGAGGCCTTTGATGGGTTCTGAAACAAGAGGGGCACAGACTCAGGCCCCTGGGCTCAGGGAGCCATCCCGGCCTTGCTCTCAAGGGGCAGAGGGGCCCTGGGCTCTCTCCTGGGGTGACGAGCTGCTCATGGTCCATGCTGGAGCGGGGTAAGGAGTACTTCTGTGGGGGACCAAGGCCTACCCCACACTGTCCCTAGTACCGAATCCCCAGGACTGTTGAAGATGGGAAACCATGACCCGTCCCAGAAGGAAGGGGTGACCCCTGCCTCCCTTCCTTTACCCACCGCTTGCCCACAGCCCATCACCAGCTGGCCACAAAGCCACATGCTCGGTGTCAGCGCAGAGAGAACCACATGCCCAGAGCCATGGCCGACTTACCTTCTCACTGTCGTCTGACAGGGACAGGCTGTCGATGCTGAGGCATGAGAGAATCTGCTCCTGCTCCTCCAGAGAGAACGGCTGGGACAGGCTGTTCAGGAATAATTCTGCGGGAAGAGTGGAAGATGGCTGTGTTGTCAGGGGCCGTCCTGGTGGGGAAGGGGAAGGAGGAGCACAGCCCCGGTGGGCGGCCCGGCCTGAGGCCACCGCTGCAGCCGCCCGCACCTATTTCAAGCTGCTGCAGCTCCTGCTCGGGGAACGTGGCTCTCCGCTCTGGTGAGCTGGGGTTTCTGGCAGGGGCCGGGTCCAGGGAGGACAGAGGCAAGGGTTCCCACGTCCCAGACTCCTCCTTGCTCGAGGTCAGGGGTGGAGACTTGTTCGGCTCTGGGGGCTCCGGTGGCAGAGGAGGCTGAAGCTGAGGGGCTCCGGCTGTCGTGTCCTCGGCTGGCTGGGGCCCGGGGTCCCCTGGTGAGAGATCCCTTGGCTGGGTGTGCAGGGTCTGGTGGCAACTGGGTTGGGTTGGCGGAGGAAGTCTTGGTTCTGTATATTCTCCCCTCCACGGGCTCTTCAGGCCCCCCACTGTAAGAGAGAGTGCAGCGGTGAGCTGGAAACGTGCTGGCCTCTGACCAGCACAGCCAGGAACGGCTTTTCCCAGAGGGGCACTCTGCTGGGGCCACTATGGGAGACCCATTGAGGAGGGCAGTGTGGTGGCCTCTGGAGGAGGCCTCTTCAGTAAGATGGTCACACATAATAGGGACAGGACTGCATTTCTTTCTTTTACTCCATTGTCCTTCTAAGCATCAGTGGCAAATTCCAAAACTACAGCAATAGCTCCAGAGAAGGACTTTGTTAATAGGAAAGAGGAGACTTAAAATGAGCCCCGAGGCAACAACTCAAGAGTTTCCAGGAAAACTGGGTGCCCTGACCGGCCCCTCTCCTGCCCCATCCCCACAGTCTGTGCTTCCCGAGGGCACCATTTCTCTGGGTGGGGGCAGCTCAGCCCTGGGGCCATCCTTGTCATTGCATCACTGCCACCTGGCTTTGGTGAGGGGCTGTGCAAGGTCTCTCTTGTTTTTATTTCCTTTCATTCCTACCACCATTCCTTCCCTGCTGTCCCCCAGGTGACATTCTATTATGTTTGATGTAGCACTTTTGAATTGATTGTATTCCTGCAAAATGCGTGTTGTTTTTATTTATCAATTTTTAATTTACAAAGAAGACATTGCGTTCTAGGTCCTGTTCCATTGGTTCCTCTCCTCACTCAGCACTGTGGCTTTAAGATCTGTAGGTGAACTGCTGCTGGGTGCTCCCTGGGTACCCCCACCCTCTGCCTCTCCACTCTCCCAGGGAGGAACCCCCGATGGCACCCAGCTCCCCTCCCACAAATGAAGCTGCAGGGCACGCCCTCAGGTGCGCCCCTTCCTGGATCTGCAGAATTCCTTTGGCAGCGCACCAGAAGTGGAAGGGCTGGGTCCCAGTCTGCAGACGACAGCCTCATTGTGGCCAGGTGTCCTCCAGAGTGGCTGTGGCCTTGTCCAGGCGCCCTCCAGTGGTGCCTCCAGGCTCCGAGTGCCCCACACCCCCACCAACTTTGGTGCTACCAGCTTTCTGCTCTTTCCCGTTCAGATGGCTGGCGGGTGGTACCTGCCTTTATTTTGTAATCTCTGATTCCTAATGAGTTTGAGCCCTTTACACATTCTAACCCTCTTCCAGGGGCCCGGCACTAAGCCTTGCACGCACATCATCACAGTCTCCCCAACAAGCCCAGGCTGCTGGCATCCCCGTGCTCTAGATGGGAAAACCGAGGCTCCAAGAGGGAGAATGACTTGCTCCGGACCAGTGCCCGCCCTGCCACCTCTCTGGGCCTGTGGCTGTCTGCCCGCCGGGAGGGGGCCACCCTCTAGCGCAGGGCTCTCACCTTGCTGCAGCGCCCGGCTGACCTTGCCCCCCAGCTCTGCTGCAGACGCTCGGTGGCTGGGCTCTTTCTGCAGTCCCTCTTCAATGGCCTGGGCCGTGAGGGGGGCACAGGAGGGTGGGATCTCCCGCACAGGCGGAGGCTCACTGGCAATCTGGGGTGGGGGGCGAAAGGCAATAGGTGAGGCCTGCCACCCCCAGTTCCCTGTGCCAGCTTTCTGGTCTTGCTTTCCGCCCCTCGCCCCCACCACCCGAGGCTGTGCTGGGCTCTGTCACAAGGAATGGAGAGTCTGGGCTAGAGTGAGGGCTGGCACTTTTCCTACAAAAGGAAAAAAAGGATCCAGATAAGACAGGCCAGAGCCAGGCAGCAGGACGCCATGGCCTCTAGGCCCAGCCCGTCAGGAGGCAGGTGGAGGTGGCCCGGGCTGTGGCCAGAGGGAGCTCTCCCCGCCATGAACCCAATCAGTCCCTCAGCTGGGATCTCTCCTTGGGCCCCCAGTTTTGGGTGGCACGTATTTTAATCAGAATCCCATATTTATGACGAGGCCTCCCCTGCTCATGTGTGCCCCTGAAGAGCAGCCCAAACCAGCAGCTTCCCCTCCTGGCCGCCCCAGGTCTGTCACTGACCTTGAGGCAGAGCGGCCCCCGGAAGTACTGCGTCCAAGGGTGGCAGCCGTTGAGCATGTGCAGCATCATGCAGCAGCTGCTCCAGACGTCCACCTTGGCGTCACAGGGCTTGCCCAGCACCACCTCTGGAGCCATGTGGGTCTCCGTGCCAGGGATGTAGTCCCCTGAGAAGGCAGGTGAGACAGAAAGTCACCTGTGAACTCTGATGGGCAAGAGTCTGGGCAAGGCCCACCCCAGCTAATTCTGGTGTACCTTGGATGTGTCTCTGTTAAAGAACTTTAAATGCAGAAACAAAGCCTCCAAGTCAACCTTGCTGGGGAGGAGCTAAGCCAGGGACCCTGCTGGGGACCCGTACAAAGAAGATCATTCACGACATGGGCTCTGCCCTTTGAACCAAATCCTCAAAGTGCTTTTTTTTTTTTTTTGAGACAGGGTCTTGCTGTCACCCAGGGTAGAGTGCAGTGGCATCATCATAGCTCACTGCAACCTGCAACTCCTGTGCTCAAGCCATCCTCCTGCGGCTAGGATTACAGGCATGAGCCACCCCACCCAGCCTAAAGTGCTTTTTAAAAATGGGAAAGGGGCTGGACAATGAAAATTAAGTTGTAGAAGATAAATTATTGGTATGATATTCCTGAAATATTAGTAAGTGAAAAAAACCCCAATAATAGAAAACTTTTATGCTTAGAAGACTGGAAGGCTTGATGGTAGATGGTAACAGTGTTTTTTTCCCTGGTGGTTTATATTTAAAATTTTTGCTTAGATCTACTTCAAAGAATGTTAGAAAAGGTATTATTTTTGTAATAAGAAAAAAACCCTACTAACATTATTTTAAGGTGGAGATCGGGTGTCTATGTTCAATTTATGGCTTCAGAATTAACCAACACAATCCTTTAAACAATACACAGATACTTCTAAAAGATTGTTTTCCCTTCGGTCAAAATGAAATCATTTTATGCTTAATGCCATAAATGGAAAAAGCAGGGCACAAGAATTGTGTTATAATGGCCTTAACTAGGCACAGGAAAAAAAACTTGAAAGGAATTATCTAAAATATTCATGATTATCTCTCTGGGCAAGAGGAATGGTGAGAATTCTTTTTTTCCTCCTCTTTTATATGCTTAACTCTGTTCTAGCCAAGTATTTCACATTGGGCATGGATTACTTTAATAATCAAAAAAAGAAAAGTTAAAAATATATGTTTCATTAGCTGTGGAGCCCAGGCTTCTTGGTCAGTCTGCCCACTGTGCTTCTGGCCAGCTATGGTCAGAGGGGTGGGAGAGCTGGGGTCCCAGTCTGGCAACACAGCACCCCCAGAAAGGCCACACAAAATGGGGCATCATGGGGAGCATAGGGGCTCCAAGGCAGAAGGCCTGGAACCTAGGGAGAGTCACCCAATCTTTCTGTTCTCTTCCTTGTGAGAGGAGCATCAGAAATGAGCACCTGGGCCAGGCGCGATGGCTCAGGCTTGTGATCCTAGCACTCTGGGAGGCGGAGGCAGGAGGATCGTTTGAAGCTGGGAGTTCAAGACTAGCCTCAGCAAGAGTGAGATACCGTCTCCACCAAAGATAAAAAATTAGCCAGGCATGGTGGCAAGTGCCTGTAGTCACAGCTACTCAGGAGGGTGAGGCAGGAGGATCGCTTGAGCCCAGGAGTTGGAGGTTGCAATCAGTTATGATTGGGCCACTGCACGCCAGCCTGGGTGACAGAGTGAGACCCTGTCTCAAAAACAAAAACAAAACAAAAACAAAACCAAGCACCTGACATCCATTATCACATTTACACATAACAAAAGCCTGATAGTCACCCAGGGTGGTTGCAGGGCTTAAACGCATCAGCAGACATAAAGCGCTGGCATCTCCTAAGCCCACTGTGGACAGTGCGGAAGGCATGTGGCTAGTGCGCCCTGAGGAGGGCGGTGGGGGCCTTACCTGTGAGCAAGGACTTCCCCAGCCCGTCAGGTTGAAGGCACACAGCATGGCCAAAGTCGCAGAGGGCTGCATGGCTCCCGTCGCTGGACAGGAGCACGTTGTCAGCTGTCATGCAGACACCGGGGAGGAAAAGGAACAGGTGAGTCACGTCGGGCCCCAGCCCGCCCTGGCTCGGCTTGGCCTGGCCTCCAGTGAGGCAACTTTCTGGCTGTTCCTACCCGGCAGCTGCTGCTTCCGATTAGTTTCATTAGTCACGGAAGGGAGGAGGGAATGGGCTGAGGCTGGAAGCAGGCAGCAGGCAGGATCTCTGAGGTGAGGGGACAGGAGCAGGGTTTACTCCCTGGGGTGCTGCCCCAGCCCTCTGCCAGGGTTCTCTGTGGGTACCATCTATTGGAAACTACGGTGCCCAGCCAAGGGCTTGGAGAACATTCCCCTTCCTACTGGGCACAGCTCTGTCACCCTGACTCAGGCTCTGCCACCAGAGATGACTGGGCAGGCCTCAGAAGAACGGGGGGAAACCAGACAGGACGGCATGAGGGATGAGCCCACTGGGGACCAGGGCCATGTGGGCCTGAGCCTCACCTTTGACATCTCCGTGCAGGATCCTGCGCGTGTGGAGGTACTGCAGCCCCTCCAGAGCCTGGCCCAGGTAGTAGAGCGCCCGGTCCTCCGGCAGGCGGCCCTGCTGCTTTATGAGCTGGCCCAGCGAGCCACCTAGGAGACCACGGGCCAGGCTTTACATGGGGCTTTCCCAGGCCTCTGGGCCAGCCAAGGGCAAGAGCGAAGGGCAGCTGGTGGGAAAGCAGGCCTGTCCCGCAGATATGACAAGGTCAGGAGGTTAAAAATGGACTGACTGGCTACCAGTCAGTTTGGGCAAGATCAGGGGAGCTCTCGGCCCTGAATTCGGAGAGAGAGTGTGGCCTGGCTCCTTACCTTCCAGCAGCTCCATGAAGATGTTGACCCAAGGACCTTCCCTCACAGCACCATACAAAGGGACAATTCTGGGCGAGGTCAACCCCGCACATGCCATCAACTCCTCTGCCCGGAACACTTCGACCCGCACCTGAAAGTGCCCAGAGGCAGCTGTGAGTCGGGGTGAGGGGACCTGCTGGACCCTCAGAGACTAAACGGTGCACCCCACACCCTTGGTGTCAGGGGCAAGTTCTTGTCCTTAATTAAAGTTCTGCAGTGCTGAGCATGTGCAAAAACACAGTCACACAAAACCCACATTCCTTACCTGGGCTCCTGGCATGCTGCCCAGCCTCAAATCTGCCAGACATAGAACATTTTTTTCCCCAGCCCGAATGCCTGACACTTTCTAGGACATGGGGCCTTTTAACACCATCCACATCTACCCTGAGAAGCTGGGTTTCTGACAGGTGTCTCTGAGTCCTCGGCACCCCTCCCAGCACTTAACTCCTGCTCTGACTAGCTGTCTCTCTCCCAGAGGACTAAACGTGTAAGCAGGCAGGCAGTGTTTACGTTTGTTGTGCCTGCAGCTGCTTCCCCAGCATCTGGGCACAGGAAGAGGCTTCTGGGGAGGGGTTTGGCCCAGGCGGGTCTGGGATCATTCACTCCTTTCTGCAGGGACCAGCAGCTTCGCAGGAAGAAATAGGCCTTAGATACAAAACATCTTGGGCTCAGATCCTGGTTCAGCCATTTAAAACGAGCCAGCACAGTTCCAATCAACATGTGTTTCCCAGTGTGAACGGGGGGACAGTGGTGTCTGCTCTTGGGTAGGGTGAAGATTTGGAAGGAGCGCGGGTGGGAGCCCAGGAAGAGCTGGCTCCCCGCTTCCTCCAGCTCAAATCAGAGCAGGGGATTAAACACTTAGACTTCATGAACACGCTAGTCCTTCCTGGCTGCTGCTGGTTCTCGTGCAAGCCTTAAGTGGCATCACCAGGGGGCGCCAGTGGCAGCAGCAGCCTGGAAAAGACCTATCAGGGACGCCCCCCTAGAGTGTTGTTTGAGACTTGCTGACTCCGCAAACGGGAGCTCTGACAACGCCGGGGTTTTGGACCTTTGCCTATCAGTGGAAAATGCCTTTCTAATGTTACTTAATATCTGGCTTGGTTAGTAACCTCCCATGAACTTTGACTCTTTGTCAGCGTTTCCAGCTCTAAAAGGCCTGTGAACCTCAGTGGGAACTAATTCACCGACAGGACTGGTGTTAGCCAATGTCTTTAACGGTGCCACGCCCAGACTCAGTTAAAGCACCCTGGGACACCACAGAGACTCAGGAGGACACCAGATGGATATTTCACATTTGAGGGAACAGCCACACTCACACCATGTCAACTACTAGCTAGACACAGCTCAGCTGAGGCATGAGGTCACGCTATGTTCCTCTTGATAACAGATCTTTATGACGCTGGACTCCAGAGCTCCCGGCCGCCCGACCTCCCGCACACCTTTCCAGGCGTAGCCCGTGCTGCCCGTTGTACCCATACCCATACGAGGCGCAGCCCCAGGCAGGAGCACGGCCAAATCCAGGAGCCGCTTCCCTCCCCCGAGCCAGCTGCATGCTTGACGCTGGCACCGCTCTTTCCTCCTTGAACTCTCCCCTCTTGTTTTTAGTATTCTTATCTGCTTTATTCCACCAGCTAAAAGGGGGCTAATGGCAATCCTCCAAGTTCTTTTGAAGACTGCAGGAATGTAAACTATGAGAAAGGGACCGACACAGTACTGGGCACACAGATGTCCAGGAAATATCAGAGGGTCACCCTTGTTTTCACGTCACCATCGAGGTATTCGCCCCTTGCTCCATTTTCAATCTAAACGTGCGTCCAGAGCTGGAGGCTGCTCACCTTTTCCCCGTACAAACATCTGTCCCTGTCCCCCGTTACAAATCGAGTTCCTTCAGGCCACACCTGTGGATGCCACATCTCTGTCCCCAGACTCTGCACAGTCTCTGGCACAGAGCAGGTAGGTACTCGGTGACAGCTGGGTTGACTTGGCCACACTATTCCAGATCAGTGGCAGAGCCAAAAAGAGGCTCCCAGAACTCCACGCTCAAGCCAAATGTTCTAAAATGAACCGTTGTTAACCCTCTGTGGGCCACAGACCCCTTTAAGAATCTGGTAAGTGATATGGACCCTTCTCCATCAAAAATGTGGGCGTGTCCCCCCCTACTCTTTTGAATAAAGTTCCCGGAATTCACGGAATCCCTCCACTGACTAGGATAAGAACTTCTATATTAGATGCTGAAAAGCACAAGAGAGTTGTATATGTACCAACAAGGAAATCTGTCCAGTATACGCCATTACATGAAAAAAACATGGTACAGGATAATCTCGAATAGGATCTCATCTTTATAAAGAAACAACTACATGTTTATATATGCACAAAATGTCTAAAAAAGATTTATGTCAAAGGGCAGTTACCTCTGAGAATAGGATTGGGGAACAGGGAAACTTTAGCTTTTTTGGGTATCATCTGAATGCTTTTATAATGAATCTGTATTTGTTTGCAATTAGAAGTAAGATTAAACAAAACAAATAAAAACCCTGGACCCACGGCCCATCAGTATCTGGCCAGGGGTGTTCTAGAAGGAGGACCAAGGGAGTGCTGGCACGACCGTGTGATACCGCACGTCCAATTCTCCCCAGGGAGCACTGGAGGGCATGGACTTGTTCTGACCCTGTGCAGCCGGGCCTCTGGTCCCTGGCCCACCTCCCAGTCCCTACCCCTTAATCAGGAAGCCGTTGCTCAAGCGATCCTCCAGCTGAAAACCCTAAAGGCTACCACTGCCTTGAGAGAAAGGAGGGGCCGTCAGCCCAACCAACAGCAGCTGGGTGGGCTGCAGAGCACCGTCTCCACCCGGAGTCCCTAGGTAGAAGGGAGGCAGTTCTGACAGTGGCCGGCTCCGGTGGGCTTGAGTAGCAGCCCTGGTGCTGAGAAGTCCACGCCTTGTGCTTGAAGCTTTCCCAACTGCCTTGGCAGGGGAGGGTGAGAAATGGAGTATTTGTCCTCTTCCACTATATTAGGGTTGTTTATCTTGTTGCCTGGGACTCTGAGGACCTCAGTAGGGGAACAGCTGAGAAGCCCAGTGACTAAGCTCCCAGCACTGGGTGCCCGTCTCTAGGACACTTCACACTCTCTCACTCTCCTCCCACCACCTCTCAGAAGGGACAGCTGAGCCTTCTCTGGTAGCCTGGGGAGGGGAACCGCAGCTGAGCGGGGGCCAGGCACGTGGCCTTGGCTTGCAAGTGGCAGATGAAGATCCACGCTGGCAAGAACTCAGCAAACTCAGCACATGTTTCCGCCAGTGGGGGGTGGTGGGGTGGAGCCTGCTCACTTGATACAGTGTGTCTGAAGTTTGCGGTAAAACCTACAAGTAGTCCCCTCCCCCGATCCACCACCCTGGGCCAAGTTCAAACCTGGGAAGCCACGTTTATTCACATCACAGTTTAGCCTCACCCCTTAAGGCCACAGGCACCCATGACAGCGGTGGCCGTGTCCATTCTGCACGGGGCCCGAGTGTGCTGGGCCTGTCTGGTCTGGCTGTGGGTTGAGTACTCCTTATCCAAAATGCTTGGGACTAGGAGAGTTTTGGATTTCAGATTTCTTCCAAGTTTGGAATGTTTGCATTACACTTACCAGTTGAGCATCCCTAATCTGGGAATCTGAAATGCTCAAGGGGCCAAGACAATGGTCCACAGATACATGTCTGAGGTCCCAGTGCTAGCTGTGAGGCTAAGACTTTGGGCTGGGGACAAGGTGGCTTCCATTAATGGGGAGGTGAGAGTCAGCGGAGGGAAAAGATGCCAACGGGGGAAGGGCGCTGCCGGTAACCCTGCGGGTCTGCTGCCATCGCTTCTCACCCCTGGCCTGGACAGTGCGATATCACACGACGAGGCCTCGGCTCCAGGCCCAGTGACATGGCCTTGGGCAAGTTACAGCATCCTCTCTGGTCTCCAGTTCTAACTGAGATGGAGGGGTGGGAGAGGTGGGTCATGTCTTCTGCCTGTAATCAAAACTCTAGGACCACAAGTCAACCTCTTCTTCCGCCTCTTTCTGAAGAGTGGTTCAAAGCCAAACTCTAGGGTGAGACAAACCTGGGTCTGAATTCTGGTTCTGCCCCTAGGCCAGTTACTCAATCTCTTGCTCAGTTTCATTTCCTCATAAGGCCCGGCTCACAGGACTGTACTATGATACCTGGCCAACAGGAGGGAGAGCTCAAAGCGGATCTGTCTAACTCCCAAAGTGTACAGCCTCCCCAAAGGGCCTGATAGGTGGGGGCTAGTGCTCTCATTACCTTTTGGTCCAGGGGTTTTAGCTCAGCATGAATTTCATTATGGTCCAACTATCTTCCAGGTCTTGACTTGCCCCTAAGGGCTGTGGCTGTATCAGCAGTGGCCTAGGCTGCACCCAGGCACCATGGCTGTGTGCCCCCTCTCACACTGCCGCTCACACACGAGCACACCAAGGGCAGTGACCAGGCCAGGACATGTCACAGGCTGCTCCCTTCCACTTCCAGCCAACCCAGGGCAGCTAGCAACAGCCACACTCTGTTAACAAGTCAGACCCACGGCCACCCTGTGGTTGTCCTTTACAGAAAGCAGAGGACATGCACCAGAGACCCTGTCTCGCTTCCCTCTTCAGCCCCTGAGCCCTGGCCTACCTTTTTGACAGCACACTGGAAGCCAGTCTGTTTGTCCTCCATCCTGTGTACCTCTCCGAAGGAGCCTCTGCCCAGGCGGGGCTGGTGTGTGGCCCAGTGGACCTCTTCTCGGTACTCATAATCCACTGGCTTGAGTTTCTGGGGTTGGCAGGCAAGAGAGGCCAGTTTTAGTGGCCAGGGCAGCAGCAGGAGGGATGAAGGCTCTCCAGCTGGCGGTCCTTGCCTGGGCTGCTGAGCTGAGCCCTCGCGACCAGATGCCCCTGGATCTAAGGCAGGGCTCTGAGCAGGGCAGGACCAGAGAAGGGCTTACAAGAATCCAGTGGAGGTAAAGGACACGTTCAGGGGCTGCCTGAGGCCAGCTCATCCATGCGATGAAAAGCCTTCTCCCACACTTGTGATCGTGGGACAGAAATGGAATTGCCAACAAACCTGACGATGAAAAACTATAACCCCAGCTAGAAGGTAGAAGAAAGAGAGGAACAGCGGACAGGGGCTGGGGGGCAGGTCGGGTCAAGGGATGATGTTACCAGTAGATAGAATAACACCCAGAAATTAAACTTTAGTAAAATCATTTAAGGTTGCAAAGTTATCTGGAAGAGAACCAGAGGGAAAGGGGAGGAAGGGCGAGGTGAAGATGGACACAATCCCCATCTCCTGTGTCAAGCTGCCGTGGGCTTGCTCCTGTTTCCCAGCGGCCGTGTTATTCACACGGTACACACGATCGCAGTCGTGAGCCGACTGACCAGAGGAACCAAGAACAGAAATAGCTAAAAAGGCTGTGAGAGTGAGGCTAGGAGTGGAGCGAGAGACGACTGCTTTTCATCCATGATGAGCACTGCCCTACTATTTCATTTGTCACCACAGGCCTGAGTGACCTGATAAAGACAGAAAAGCATCCCCCCAAGGTCTGCTGGGTTGCAAGGGACACCGCTCCTCCCCGAGTCCCAGCTGTGGCTCCCGCACCGGAGGTGCTGCGGGAGGGATGTGGACGGGTGTTTGGGGGATTAGTTACCTCAGTAAGCAGGACCCCCTCGCTGTCCTCGGTTTCGGGGCTAGGCCCCCGCGGCCTGGAGCCCCCTGCTGACCAGGTCTTGGCCAGGCTGGCCAGGCTGTGGGCGCGGCCCGAGCTCACGCTGCCCTGCAGAGCGTGCACCAGGTACTCCTCCACGGAAAACTTCTCACGGGCACCACGGAATGGGCAGCTGGGCTCCGGGTGTGGGTCAGGCAGGGGCTTCTGACTGTCTACGCAGGCCAGTTTGCTCAGGTGTGGGCCAGGCAGGGGCTTCTGACTGTCTATGCAGGCCAGTTTGCTCAGGTGTGGGCCAGGCAGGGGCTGCTGGCTGTCTACACAGGCCAGTTTGCCCAGGAGGAAGGACTCTAGGGGGTGAGGTTTCCAGGGCTGGAGAGGGTGGAATGGGAAGGGGTGGGGCAGTCTGCTGTAGGGGAAGGGGTGAGCGGGCTGGGGCAGGGGGCCTCCGTCCTGGGGGTGGTGGAGTTTCCACACATGGTTCAGACATTGCAAGGGGCTGATCAGTTTGTGAAGTTCCGATCGAGGCAGTGCTGGCCGGAGGCCCTCGCCAAACTGCTTAAAACTGAGCTGGCCAAGGCCTGGTTCCTTCAGAGGCTTGGTGAACTGGGGAGTGTTTCTAACATATGGGGCGCCTAGCAGAGACTCATCCTCCTGTGGGGGAAAACGCAGGTGTGAGGACTCAGGGCTGAGGCCAAGGTACAGGCCCTGTTCCCAAGGGCCCCCGAGCTCAGGGGGTGGGTCTCACCTGCACTGGGACGGTGCAGCTCTCCTGCTCGGGGGTTCTGGGGAGGGGTTTGGCCAAGGCCACTCCCGTGTGAGCCACGGACTTCGAGCTCTTCTTCTTCCGTTTCTTCCGGGCTTTGCTGTGACGTTTCCCCTTCCAACACACACGGGCCATTTTGCCCTCAGTTGCGTGGGCCACATTGTTGGGGATTTGATCAAGACTCTCAGACTGGCTGTCGAAAGAGGGACAGATCAGCATGTTGAGCACGTGGAGGCAGGAAGAGGGAATGGTTCAGATAACTGTGCCTGGAGTCATGCAGCCCTGAGGTCAAATCCCAGCTTTGCCATTACTTGCATGAATGTGGAAAGTTCCAAAGCCCAAGGAACCTCAGTTTTATCATTTATGAAATGGGTATGGTATTTTCTGCCACGCAGGGTAGAGATGGGGCTTAAACGATATAGTTCATTTTAAAAGCCTACCTCGGTGCCTGGCCCTAAGGCACGCGCCCATAAGCCATGCTCACTACTACGGTGACGGGGCACTCGCTCGGCCCTTCTCGGGGAGGATGGTGGTAGCAGCCACACAGCGCTCGCACTGCTCTCCAAGGGGGTGGCCCACACTCAGGGCAGGCATGTTCAGCCCTGACTGACCAGAGCTTGTTTCTGTTGCCTCTGGAAGAGGGGACAGTTGAGGCTGGTCGCCTCTACCCCTACAGGTTCCTGGGGGTCCCTGGCTGCTGTCAGAACGTGAGGAGCTGCATAAGCATGGACGGCCTCCCCGGGCGGGTGCTGGGTACAGGGGAGCCTGCCCCTCTCTGCTGGTCTCGGGGCCCCTCCGCACCGTGGCTCTGACCGGCTGGTATCCTTGCCAGGTGTTCAAGGAGCTGGCGGCAGGCGGTTTCTGAAAGGGCTGCAGCACACAGCTGTGAGCAGACCAGGGCTGCGGCCCCTCTTCCCGGCCTCCTCCTCTGCCCCACGAAGGAGGCCACCCACCAGTCCTGGGGCCCGCCAGAGGCCTACAGGCTTCTCTCAGGCAGCTGAAAGAAGCGTGCACCAGAAGCCCCCTACCCTGGACCAAAGGCATCTGGGGAGGCATGAAGAATTTGAGCACACTGAGCATTTCGAGGTTCCAGGGCAGCAGCCCTCCCCTGAAACTTTTTATCACTAGCAGGTTCCGAATTCCAATGATACAAAAGTCCGCCTGGTGGTAGAGGAGGGAACTGTTTCCAGGCTGAATTGTCAGTTTCCAAAAATCATCTTTGGGGGAGCAGGGGGCCTGGGACCAGACAGCCTCGCCCCGGTTTCCTGGGGCTTCCTGGCTTCGGGCAGGCTGAGTCTGTTCCCTGCTGTTTCCACACCCCTCAGCCCTACGCAGGTGTGTCTCACAGGAGAAAGACAGTGGGGGTCTCCCCAGGAGCACAGCGAAAGGGCCCCCGCAGCCTGCGTTCCGGGCCACGCTCCAGCTCCCGTTCCCAGTACCCTCCCTGTTATGGGAAACCAGGGGCTGCATCAAGGACTCTGGGAGAATAAAAATAAAACGTCAAGCTGATGTGACCCAGAGGCAGTCATCCACAAGCCGTGAAAAGCTTTTGAAAAGCTTATTTGGCTCAGAGAGCCGCTGGGCCAGGAAAGCCTGGGCGAGTTCCAGGAGCTGAGACACAGGTGTTGGAGGAGCTGAGGTGAGCGGCGGGGGCGGGGGACAGGGGACGCCACCCTCAGACCTGCCTCCCACCCCAGCCAGCCTTCTTACCTGTACTGCTTCGACCCAGCGATGAAAATTCGTTCTGAAAAGGTAGGGCTGAACTCTTGGCTATTCTCACCTTTTAAATAAAGGAAGAGGACTTGGATTAGCAGAAAGAAGGAACAGGAATTCAAAACTCAGGGGAGAGACACTTTCCAGAGATCCCCTCTTAGGCCTCTCCTTCCCAGACCAGCCCTGTCTGGTGGCTCACTCCCCCACCAACATCCCCTCCTCGAAGGCCTGTCTCGCCCCTCCTTCCCAGCATGATGGCTAAGGGCAGACCACAGCCGCAGCCACCCTCTGTCACAGAGCCGTGACTACAATATGGGATCACAGGGTGCCCACTGCACCTCACTCACTGTGATGCTGAGGCAAGATAATCTACATAAAACACTCAGCATGGTGCCTGGCACAGAGTAAGGCTCAATAAATAGAAGCTGCTATGTAATATAAATGCATATATTATATGTATGTGTGTGTGAGTATATAAAACCACTATTTTGTCACTCACTCCATTTTAATTTTTATTCTCTCATCTCTCCTCAAAAACGAACCAGAAGGAAGTAGGAGAGGGGGAAGGAGGTGTATGTGTGGGGAAATGCCATCAAGAGCTGTCAGGCTCTCCAGGTGCCACCTCGAGAAATCTCCGGGGTTGGAGTGTAGGTGCTGCAATAGGGAGTTTCTGTTTCCGGGGGGTGCCGCCATTACATCTTGAAGTATTGTGAGCAGAAGCAGAAAGGACTGGACCAGGCCTCACCCTGCTGTCCCTAGACTGGCCCAGCAGGCCTAAGAGCAGGGCGTTCATTCTCTGGGGTGGGGCCACTTCTAGGTGGAAGGTGGTGAAGGGCCTACAGGCCTCGGCGGGGCTTTCCAGGAGACCTGGCCTTTCCTGTCTGGGCCTCTCTAGACGCTCTGGCTGCTCAAGGTCACAGCAGAAGGTGGCTGGCCTGCTTGACGGTCCTGCAAAGAGCCCCAAGCATTCTGGCCTCTCACCCCTTTCCCCGCACTCTGGTCATGATGTGTACAGCCTCCCCTCACCAAGTCTCCCGTCTGTGTCCCATCCCAGCAACCTTGACAGCTCCCACTTCATGCTGATTCTTGGCTTACACTCGCAGTTGTGTCTTGTGAATATCTTATCTAGCGGTCACCCTGCCCTCTCTCCTCCACAGGGATCCCTGTGCCCAGCCACCCACCTGCAGTGCCACCACCTGCCCCTGTGCCCACGGCAACCCGGGCCCTTACACTCGGCCTGGGCGATGATGGAGATGGCGGCCGGCCCTCCCTCGGAGCCTTCCTTGGCTGTGCCCTTGGTGATCACGTCGTTCAGGATTTCCCACTTCCCGCAGAACACGGGGCTCTTTTCCACAGCCTCACGCTTGTAGACGGAGCTCTGTTTCTTGCCCATCGGCTGTGTCTTCTCCTTGGCTTTGGTGAGCTCCTTCTGCTGCCCGACTGCCGAGCCCGGGGCGCCTGGGCAGGCCATTTCCATCACTGCCATCTCCCAGGCTCACGCTTACCCTAATAGAGAGCAACAGGGAGCAGGTCACTGATGATCCCAGAGCCCAGGGGGCATAGGCCAGGCTGGGGTTGGAGGAGAAAGGCAGGGCAAAGGGCCTCTGCCTCTTTATGCCACATGTGTTTATCCTCCCAGCATCCCCAGTGGGGACAGAGTCAAGCTCTCAACATCTGCACATGTTCCATGTGGTACAGGCCCCCGACCCCATCAGCACCCCAATGTAAAAACTACTCTACTGTGCCCAACAAGGAGGATACCAGCCCACTCCCCCTAGGACAGTGGTGGCACAAATATTTGGGTTGGTTCTTTCTTGCCTTTATGATGGCTGAATCTTTCTGTGTTGTTTGTTTTATGGCAAACTGCTTCACTAGGACAGGGTGGTGAATCCCATCCTCCAAAACCATCACCTCACTGACCCCACACATGCCTTGCCTTTTTAGAGGACACGTCCACCTAAGCTGTCCACAGTGGCTCTTCTCCAAGTGGAAAGAATTAAGGTTTTATTCTGTTTCCTAGCAGGAGGCAGATGTGTGTGTGCACATCTATCTTGTGAAGTCTAAAACTCAGCATGCAAATGGTGCTCAGCACTTGGCTCCTCTCCCAAGATGCATCTGTGTGGCTCTCCAGAAGGAACTGACATGCTTCCTCCTCTAATGTCCAAACTCATTGGCTGGAAACTTCTAGGCGCCATTTTTCTTTCAGGCAACATGAGTAGTGGAATTGACACTGGGGGCCCTAACACCAACCTATACCTCTAGAAATACGAGGACAAAGCACAAGACCTCACCTCTCTCTGGGTCCTGTCCTGCCCAGCCCTGCACGTTACCAAGGAAGCTGCAGGGGCGAGCAGCCCCGAGCTGCCAACAATCTGTACAAACAGCCTGCAGATTAGAACTGTTGTAAAAGAGAACAGCACCAATTTGAGATTGTTACCATTTGGAAACCTTTTTAAAGACAAGGACTTTTTAAAGGGCACGGCCCCTACAAAGCCTGAGGAGTTACCAAAGGCATGACAGGTTTTTGAATACATAATCGCTCCCTGGTGGTAGGTTGGTCTTGAAGCTGTTACTAACAGAGGTTGTCCTCCCTGCTATAACTCCACGAAACCTGGCTCACTCCTCTTTTTGCTCCTGGGGCAGAAGGGCAGACCACACGAAGCCAAACCTCTAATGCCTCTGGCCTTTTGCACCATCGGGCCTGAAGATTAAATGAGATAGTGGGAAGTGGAGAAATACCAGGTCAAAGCCTTCTTCCTATTGAATCTGCCTCACTCATCTTTTTCCACCAAGATGGCTATGAAAGGCTGAGTCAGCTTGACTGGGGTGGGGGTTGTTGGTCGCATCTCTGCGACCTGGCTTTGAACTCAGAGCAGCTCCAGCTTCCTGCGTGGAGGCCTGGATTTGGTTCTGAAGGCCAGATGCTGAGGAGGCTGAACGGGCAATCTCACTGCTACCTGAGGGTCTGAAGAAGTCTAAGGGTTGTTCTGATGTCCCCTTAGGCAAACAGCCTCCAAGGCAGGCTATTTTTCCTACAAAAAATAGACTTTCAACCCACCACATACCTCCCCAACCCACGCCACTCCAAATAACTCATCTAAGGCCTTGAGTCAATCCTACCTTTCTCACCCTCTTTATCAGGGTTACTGAGATCTTAAGAAACCAAAAACCTCCTAACCTAACAGCAGTCGAGCTGTGTTTGCAGGGGTCTTGACCTGGCTTTAACCTCCTCATTTTTATTTGAAGAACCTGAGGACCAATTAAGTGGTGATTTGCCCCAAATCACCAGCCCCTGGCTGGCACAGCAGACTCGGACCCCAGACCCCAGGCTCTCTGGGCTGCTCCCGGGTCACAGGCAAACACAGGAGGCAGCACTCACGGTCCTCCCTGTTAGAGGCTCCTGAGGGCAGAGGTGGCCTTGCACGCGGTGCCTCCTCCTGCATATAGCATGGCGGGGCACAGATGAGACAACTGATGAGGCTGAAATGAGGGACTCAAAGGACAAAGAGTGCTTTTCCATGACCTCTAGAGACAGGATGATCTTGAGCACCGAGGATGAAGAGAGTTCCACCTGGTGAGTGAGAACAATGAGGCCGAGTAGAGTGGGGGTTGCTCCCAGGGCACCCCGCTGCTCAGAGACCTAGCTGTGCTCAGGCCCAGACAGCCTGTGTCTGTCTGGCATGGCCCAGCTGAGTGTTCTGGATAGCTCATCCCGAGCCAGAGCTCCTCCAGAGAGGCGTGGGGCACCCCTCAGCCCCGGGAGCCATCTTTTCCTTTTAGTGGCCAGCTGGCCA
Organism: Lemur catta; assembly: GCF_020740605.2. Classification (NCBI taxonomy): domain Eukaryota; kingdom Metazoa; phylum Chordata; class Mammalia; order Primates; family Lemuridae; genus Lemur; species Lemur catta. Next base: position 41,246,990 of record NC_059142.1, on the reverse strand, counting down.
GGGCCCCAATCCTCCCTCCACGAGTGCACCAGACTCCCTCTCCCCGGGGGAGAAGTTGGGGCTAAGGCTGAGGCAGCCATGCTCAGAGCCTCCTTTACAGGCCCCTGGTGTGACTCATCCTACGGCCTGGCAGGCAGACAGTAACAAGGAGGCTCTTGAGAAGCTGACCCAGCAGATGGCAGTTGAACTTGTGAAGGGCAAAGGGAAAACAGGCTGATCCTCACCTCCCAGGGGCACAAATCACGGCCTGGGAGCTGTAAAGCTTCTCCTGTGGCTGGCTTTCCTGTGCCACATGACCATGACTCAGACCTTCACGGACAGCCTCCAAGTTTAAGAGGCTATTCTTGGGACACTTTGGCCCGACAGCAGCTCCCTACACATACACGCACGCTTGTCCCTCCCTCCCTCCCTGCTTCTACCTGGGTTCTGGTCTACAGAAATCAGGGTTCTGTATTCAGCCTGGGACTGCTGGCGGGTGGCCTTCCCAGCCCTGGGCTTTGGCCTCTGGCTTGTCACCCCAGCTCACAGCTCTGCAGCTTCACCCCTTCTCTCTCCTGCGGCGAGTGGGGAGTGAGGACTAAATGCCTCTGTCTTTGAAGGCAAGTCAAAATCCTGATCCATTTCTCAGCCCAGACACTCTCCCCAGCTCCATTTGGGCCCCAAATGCACTCAGCCCTCTGCTCTCTGTAGCAGCTGAGGATGTGAGCAGTGGCAACAGCCAAACCACTCGGCTCACCCACAAACCCAAGCAAACAAAAGAGGAAAGGAAAGGAGTAGAATTCACTCAGTATTCTTCTAGGCCTGACGTATATACACTGCCTGTTCTCCCTTCTGTGATGTGTCCATGGCTCCTGGAGAAGTCTGGGGGTAGCAATGACCTAGATGGTACCAGATCGACCTGTGGGCGTATCTGTATGAGGAGTTCCTAATCTGGGGTCAAGGATGGCTTCAGAGAAGTCTGTGAGCACCACAAACTATATGCAATTTGCATTTTCCCAGGGAAGACTTGGTCTATAGCTTCTCCCACATTCTCCAGGGGTCTTCCATTCCCCAAAAGGGTGCTCCAGTCTCCTTAGAAGATCAGACTGGGGCTAAATGCCTGATTCTGGCTCTACTCTTTCACTCCAAGGAGAGCTCTCTAATGTAGTAGTTTCCAAACTGACTGAAAGTTAGAATAACCAGATGAGTTCTTAAAACATACTCCTCCTAGACCTACTGAATCAGAGTCACTGGGCATGAGGCCCAGAATCTGTTCGTCATACAAGTTCTCTGGACGATTCTGATGCCAAGGGGCCAGGATGTCACTTGACCCCTGCTCTTTACTCTAAGGCTACACTGTTCAAAATGGTAGCCACTAACAACATGTGGCTATTTATATTTAATTAAAATGAAATAAAATTTAAAAATCACTTCCTCTGTTCTACTAGCTACCATATTGGACAATACAGATAAAGAACATTTCCATCACTGCAGAAAGTTCTATTGGAAAGTGCTGGTCTGAGGCTATGACAACAATGTTTTCTCTGACAGCAAAATTTCTGTTCCTAGGATTCTGGGACAGGAATGGGGCTTACGCTAAATGAACTTTGATTCATTGGAAGGTGAAAAGTAATGTTTTAAATGTTGATCTTTAAGATGATAACCTTTCTCAAATGTATCATATTTCAGTTCCCTGTTTTGGTAAGCCTAGTACAGTAAAAATGCCAGATTAGGAACCAGAAGTTATGGGTTCTAGCCTTGGCAAGTTTTTTTTTTTTAAAAAAAAGAGCACTGGGGCCATTTTTGTCAAATGAAATCATACCTCGACTTCCAACGTCTGAAAGAGACAGAAGCATGCAACTGGCGTGTAAGTCACATCAGAACAGCTGCTCTGGCTAAAGGAGGTGGGCAAGAGTGCCACAGGCTCAGCTTCCCTTCATCCACTGAGGACATCTGCAGAATCCTAGGTCTCCAAAAAGAGAGTTTGGAAACCAGTGGCCTAGGAAATCTTTTGAGGTTTCCTCTAGTTCTGAGAACTTAGCCCATTTGTCAGGATTATTTGGGGGCTGGATGACTCCAATTCAGAACAGTAACTGTCAATATTTACTGAGCATCTACCATTTTAAATCTCATTTTCAGATGTGAAGATATAGCCTGGAGAAGTTCAGTAGGATGCCAAAAATGTTACATGGTTACAGGTTGCAAAGATGGAGGCTTCTGCCTCCTGAGCCTGCATCTAAGCCTTGAGCAGGCCACTTTGCTTCTCTGAGATTCTTCTCTTAGCTTCTTCAGGTTGTTTCAGGACTGAATGAGGAAGGGTACGTGAAATGCCAGTCAGTGTGCCTGGCCAACAGAAGATGGTAACTGAATGTCCACTCCTCTGCCCGTCACCGAGCTACTAAAAGCCATCACTGAGATGATGGGACTTCTCTGTTTCAGTAGGCATTTGGTGCCTTACCTAAGTCATTCAACACTTGGAGCCTTGGTTCTCTGTAATATGAAAGGGAAATAGAAATCTGTCTTACAGCGCCATCTTGAAAATGTCCACTGAGAGGCCAGAGCAAATCTCTCTCACGACTATTTCATCTGGAAGTACAAACTCGTCCTCCTCTGAATGCCCAGAGGGGATAAATAGCAGAAGTAGAATGACTCAACTTCCTTAGTAAGATATTGGTTACAAACCAATCTTCTCCTGACTTCCTCTTTTAAGCCCTCAGCTCGCCTGGCCATCAGGCCACAATGGGCAAGCCTCTGCCTATCAAAACTGCGGGGCTGTGCAGAAGGGAACCAACAGCAAGTGCCAGGCAGAGAAAGCTGGCCTGGCAAAACAGCCATCTGGCTAGGCAGCCCCAGAGGTCCCCATACACACTCAGCCGTGGTTCCGCTTTCTGCCCTGCCTGCTCTCCCCAGGCCCCTGCTCCCAGCCTCTGTGCCAGACCGAAGCCTTCACTTGCCTGAGCCAGGCAGCACTGAGCAACCTCTGATCCTCTTCCTCTGCTCACCTTGTTCCTCCCACAGGGAATGCCTTCTTGCCTTCCTCCTTTATTAATGTCTGTCCAGATCTCAACTATCCTTTAAGACCTATCTCCCCAGGGAAGCCTTTTACAGTAGGCTTCTGCAGGCACTCAACAAGTGTTCAACGAGTGTCTCCTGAGTGCCATGGAATGTGATAACCACTGCCATTCATAAGTTTCTTCTGTGTGCTGGGCACTGCGCTAGGTGCTTTCTCTGCAGCCTTGCAAGGTTGGTAATATTATCTCCATTTCACAGATGAAAAAACTAAGGCTCAGAGAGGTACGTTACTCGAAGGAACAAATGAGGCTCAATTTATACAACTAGAGCATCTAACATGGGGTTAGGGCTCAAGCCAGGACACTTCTGGCCCATTCCCCTGGGACCCAAGGACCACCAGTTCCTTTCCAGAATAAAAGCTTGTTGGCAGAGGTAACTGGAACATCCAGGAACTGAGTAATATTACTATCCACGTGGATATTACCACCCCTATTTTACTTTAGGATTTTCCCATCTGTTGGTAATAATTTCTTAGCTGTGTAGGCAGGAAGCATAAGAACTAAAAATGATGGTTCTCATCGTTAAGGGTTGAATAAACAATAAATTTGTCAGACTTCTCGTTGAGTTACACCAGTGCATGCTTCTGGGTGTTATGATTTTTAACTTGATTAGTTTAATAGATCATTTCATTTTCTTAAAACAATCAAATCCACACATAAAACACACACATACAAACAAGACTTCTAGGGAGGATGGTGCTACCTTCATTGAAAGAACCACTGAAAGATGTGCTTTGGAAGGAAGAAAAGTAAATCATAGAAAAGAAGTGGCATGCAAGTTGGTAGGCATAGGAACAGATACAATGCGTCAGTCAATTTAATTAACAATTGAACATAAACATTAGTTTAAAGTATTTTAAAACATTAAAATCTAGACAACAATAATAAGGAAGAAGAATAGAGTGTGTTGTTCAACGGGTAAAGAGTAACAAAATCCTTGTCTTTTAGTGGAATTTACATTTGAAAATGTTTAAATTTTATTAGAAAAAAATTACAGTTAAGTATGTATAATAAAATTTAAGAGCAATTACTATAAGAATAGAAATACAATTCAGAGCTTTCCACACCAGAAGGGTAAAGAAGAAAAAATAGAAAACTTTGTCATTGTGACAGAAAGCAAAGAAAGGGGGGAAAAGAAGCAAAAAGGACAATAAATATAAAATGAAAACACAAGTTAAGGTGGCAGAAATTAGTCAAAATATTAATATATCATTAAGCACAATACACATGAATAAGTTAAAAAACAGATGATCAGATAGGATTTAAAAAGATCCAGCTAGACAGATCTTTTTAAAAAGAAACAAAACAAAATTATACAGGGAAGTTGGAAATAAAGGGATAGAAAGATATGCCAGGCCAACACTAAACAAAAACAGGCAATATTCGTATCTGACAAAATACTTAAGACAAAAAGATACGATCACTTATAGGCACCCAGTAAAGAGCCTCAAATCCAATGACTGGAGGCAGCTTGAGGTTTTATGTTGAGTAAGGTCCTGGCTTCAAAGCGTCCCGTGCAACTGCAGAGCACTGCAGGGGTTTACACGCAGCAGTCCTTGGGCACGTGCTGGGCGCTGTGCTGCGCACTGGGAGTACACGGAGGAAGACTCTACAGTCCCCGAGGAGTTTACAGTCTACTGGGGGAAACAGACAAGTAGTTAGAGGAGCGCAAGGACAGAGAGACACACAGCAGATGCAATGGGAACACACAGAGAGACGCTGGCCTGGGAGGTGTCAGGAAAGGCTTCCTAAAGGAGGCTGAGTCTCAAGGGGTGAGCAAGAATTGCCCGAGAAAAAGGAGAGGGTATTCCAAGTAGAGGGGATGGCACAAGGCAAGGCACAGAGGTGAGTCTATGTAGAATCACAAATAGTTCAAAGTTGCTGGGGGGAAAGCTTAAGTCAGGTAGCCGCAGATGAGGCTGGAGATGGAGTTCAGCTCATAGAAACACACTTGGTCCTCACACCTGCCCCAGAATTTAAATTTTCAGAAAAGCGACAGGGGTATAATTCTGCACTCTTCCCAGACTCGGGGGCGGAGCTCCAGATGCAGGTACCTACAGGGTAGGGGCAGAGGGTGGCTGCTGGGCCTTAAATGAAAACCCCGCCATTGGTACAGAAGCCCTGCCCTGGCCTGGGCCACAGACAATACCACAAGTTACAGGCCTCTGGAAGGCTTGCTTAACTCTTTCCCTTGGGCAGAGAGACAGACTGGGCACGTGATCATTGGGACCTAGGAACAGATGTTGAGGAAGGAGGAAGGGGCATTACTGGGGCCTGCACGCGGGCGCTGGGAGTGACACTCAGCTGGAGGAATCCCAAAACCTGCCTCACCGGCGAGCTTGAAGCCTGCTTCCCAGGAGAGCAATTTCTGCGTAACATCTTCCATTAAGGAGGATATGAAATGTGAAGGTACATTAATCATTCAAATCTTACAGATCAATTATAAAAAAGAAACCTGATATGCCCACAAAAACTCAGTTTCGCTGCCAATTCCACAGTTCAACCTGCATGGTAAATAAAATTTATGGGATAAAATTTATGACTGTCCTCCAATTCCCACCACACGCCCGACAACGCTGGCTACCCCAGGCCTGCAGAAACACAAAGTCCCTTCAGGTGTTTAAGGCAATGATCTCACATATAGCCTATTAGCGTAGGCACCCACTTCCAGTTTCTCCCTGTTCTCTGCCCACCCCATGCTGGTGCCAAGCTAATTCTGAAACATTGTGTCCTTAAGACAACCGCAAGCTCAAAGATATCTGTTGGCTCTGCACTGCTTATGGGCCCAGTCCCAACTCTGCAGTCCATAATCTATCTGACCACCGTTTCCCCAAACACAGGGTTTGGCTCTGGCCAGTCTGATCTCTCCACAACCCCCTCGCTACTCTGCTCTATAGGTCTCCATGTGTGCCACATTGCTGTGTGGGCACCCTGCACATCCTGCTTGTCCTTCAGAGCGAGGCTCAGCCCCCACCTTCAGGAAGCCCCTCCCAGCAGCTCCATTGCGCTGATGAGGGCCTCCTTTTCTGACCACTCACAGCACCCGATCTCTTTTCTCATCCTCACCCTGGCCCTTAATCACACCGTCACTCCCCTTTACTCATCCAGTGAAATAATGTAGGGAACTCTGGAGATGATAAAGCATCAAACCGAGAGAAGACAGGAAGATAGCCACTTTTTGTGCATACAACTCACAGAATTGAAATCTATGTATGGAGCAAACAGATGCATAATCAAAGATATTTAGAGTATTTTTTTTTTTTTTTTTTAGGGACAGGGTATTGCTCTGTCATCCAGGCTAGAGTGCAGTGGCATGATCTTAACTTGCTGTAACCTTGAACTCCTGAGCTTAAGCGATCCTCCTGCCTCAGCCTCCTGAGTAGCTGGGACTATAGGCAAGTACCACCACACCTGGCTAATTTTTTTTAACTATTTTTAGTAGAGATGGGGTCTTGCTCTTGCTCAGGCTGGTCTCGAACTCCTGAGCTCAAGCAATCCTCCTGCCTCAGCCTCCCAGAGTGCTAGGATTACAGGCGTGAGCCACTGTGCCCGACCCGGATACAATGTTAATAGAAAAAGCGCACGATTGTATCTAAAGTATGATCCCACATATATGTATCTATTAACATTTATAAAAACGCAGACGTCAAGCATAGACATGTACCAATGGTTCTTTCTTGGTGGTGAACTTATGAATGTGGGCTTGTTAATATTTTTACACCTTTCTAATTTTTTCCACATTTTTTCACTAAGTAGGCATGTCCTTAGTTTTCATTTTTTAATGATGTTTCTAAGTGGTTAAAAAAACTACAGAAAGGATATACAATGAAAAGCCTAAGTCCCACGCACCCCTCCTCCATTTCTCTGAGGGGATGCCTGCTACCAGTTTCTTGTATATCCCTCCACAGATGTTCTCCGTGGAGTATTACTTTTTTTTTTTTGAGACAGTCTCATTCTGTCACCCTGGGTAGAGTGCAGTGATGTCACTGCAGCTCACTGCAACCCCCAGCTCCTGGGCTCAAGTGATCCTCCTGCCTCAGCCTCCTGAGCAGCTGGGACTACAGGCACGCGTCACAATGCCTGGCTAATTTTTCTATTTTTAGTAGAGACGGGGTCTCGCTCTTGCTCAGGCTGTCTCTAACCCCTGAGCACAAGCGATCCTCCCACCTTGGCCTCCCAGAGTGTTAGGATTATAGGTGTGAGCCACCATGCCCGGCCTCTGTGGAGTATTACTTTTATACTAAAAACAGGCTATAGGCTGGGCGCGGTGGCTCACACCTGTAATCCTAGCACTCTGGGAGGCCGAGGCGGGTGGATCGCTCGAGGTCAGGAGTTTGAGACCAGCCTGAGCAAGAGTGAGACCCCGTCTCTACTAAAAATAGAAAGAAATTATCTGGCCAACTAAAATATATATAGAAAAAATTAACCGGGCATGGTGGCGCATGTCTGTGGTCCCAACTACTCAGGAGGCTGAGGCAGGAGGATCGCTTAAGCCCAGGAGTGTGAGGTTGCTGTGAGCTAGGCTGACGCCACGGCACTCACTCTAGCCCGGGCAACAGAGTGAGACTCTGTCTCAAAACAAAAAATAAAATAAAAAATAAAAAATAAAAACAGGCTATAACTAAAAAAGGATCTCTTGGTATGGGATGAGAATTTAAGAGGCATTTGGTCCACATTTGAGAATGGGGCTTAATAAATACGTGATGAACTACTTCCCCCCACCCTGGAAACCTTGCCAGGACCTCTGCGGCTGAGTTCTGACAGCTGGGCCACTAAAACAGAAGGCTGGAGATGGGCAAGCTCGCCCCTGCTGGTTTTGGTTTCCATTTTACTCCCTTTCTTGTTCTCCCCTGGGGACTGTGAGTTTATCAGTTGTGACTCAAGGGAGAAGGAAGGTGCTCAGAGAGGGCTCGATGAGCCGTCCTCAACTTCACTGCCTATGACTTCCTGCTTTTGGTTATAATCAACCAATGACAAATACATGTGGTGGTTGTGCTGGAGGTAAGGGATGCTCGTGGGCATGAGTGGCCCCATAAAGAGTGAAAAATAGCAGAACTGGACCAGAGAGAAAGGCACCAGCCCTTCTCCGCTGCTTTCATGAGGGGGTGGCATTGGAGGGCTGGCCCCAGTCTGGGAAACCCAAGGGAGGCAAGTTTTCCTGGTTAACCTTTCCTATCTCCCTTATATATAATCTCTGACCCTGTTTTTAAAACTTTTTTTTAAGTACAAGAGTAATACCTGTTCATTGTAAAAATGTAAACAATTCAAAAGTGTACAGAGGAAAAAAAAAAACCAAACCAAACCAAAAAAACAAACCCACAACAACAATCTCTGCACCATCCCCTCTTCCCTTCAATGTAAGAAACACTTAAGTTTCATGTAAATTCTTCTAGCTCCATTACTATACACATAGAAATATATAGTTCAGGACTATTTTTAAAATAAACATGGGATTATGCATATATAATATTATACAAGTTGTATCTTTCACTTAACAATATATTATGGATACTATTCCATTTCAGCATATGTAGATCTACGTCATTCGTTTTAATGGTTCCATAAGATCATGGTGCAGATGTACCATCATTTCTCTACCTATTCTTCCACAGATAGACAGACTTTGTTTCTAATTTTCCCCTTATACATAATACTATAAAAAAACCTCACCCTTATTCATATCTTTGTACATCTGTACAAGTAATTCTAGGTGGTAAATTCCTGGGATTGGAATTTCTGGGTGACCCTTTTATTAGTGGGCCATCTTTGTTGTCCAGTTTCTATGTGTCAGGGAAGTAGGCAGCATCAGACAGGTAGTTCCCAAACATTACATTAGTTATTTGCTGGATAGATGCTATCCTTGCCTGCAAGGTGCTTACAATCTAGTTGAGAAGAAAATGGATGGATGGCTAAAATAAATGATAAAGGAATCACAAAGTCAGCAGGACCCCTGAAAGTAATATTTTCCAACATACCCCTTACTAATCACGAGGGATGGCTACCTAGCTACATAAAGGATGGCCGTGGAGTCAAAAGATCTGAGTTCGAATCTTAGTCTCTCAACACTCTGGTGTGTGACAATGGGCAGGTCACTTAATCTGAGACTTAGGAGTCCCATCTGTAAAATAGGGATCCTCAAACCTATGTAACAGGATTTACAGGACCATTAAATGTAAGAAACAATGTTTAAATTATACAATACAGTGCCTGGCATGCCGTGGGCACTCTGTAAACATTAGTGGAACCTCCAGTGAGATGGAAGCTGTTATGAGTGATCTTTGCTGTGACTGGAAGTGCGGGTTGTTTGCAAGTCCTTGCCTATGCGGAGCTGAAACCTACCCGCCACAGCTACTAGTATCAGACGGGAAGTCTGGAACAGACCCTGTCAAAGGCAGAGGAGGAGAATCCCGAGAGCCGAGGGGCAGAGTGGTCAGCAAGAAAAGAGCCACCCTGAGGATGCTCTTGAAAGAGCATTCTACACATTCCACCCAGCTCTATCACCACTGGCAGTGCCGAAGCTCTGAACGGACTGAGGAATGACCTGCTGGTGCATGATGGACTGGGACCTACAATTCCTTGACAGCTAGAACTGAAATTAGTCGTCCTGTGGTCATCTTTGGGTGTTTTCAACAATCCACTGCTATTTATATGAGGGCTGTCTGGAAAGTATCCAGCCATGTAACCATTCTCATTATATTAACAATGGCTGGATACTTTCTGGACAGAGTTTGTATATACACAATTACATACTGGCTGTCAATAATAATACAAATCAATAATAATGACTGCTATTATGGCCTGCTATGTATGTATTAGGTAATACACGCATTATTTCTTGAATCCTTGCAATTCTGTGAGCAAGCCACTAACATCATTCCTTCATGGGGGGGAGAAACTGAGGCTTAGCAGGCCAAGTAATTTGCCCAAGGCCACACTGCAGGGAAGTGGCAGCAGCAGGATTTGCACATGGGACTTTTATGGCAAAGCCCATGGTCTTAACCATGACACTGTATCCCTTCCAAATGATTTAAGCTTTAAAAATTGGGACCCAAATGTAGAAGCTGTCACAAGCCAAAGGTTTGTTAGTGAGAAGCCCAGGGACTAACCTAGGACGAAGCGCCTTAATTAGGAAGCATGTACACAGCCAGCCTATGTTCTGGAAAAAGCAACTTTAAAATGACAATGAGGAGCAAAGACTCTGAGCTGGACTGGTGGCAGCTCTGTGTTCCTTAGCCCACCTATGCCCGGCATAGCTGGGGCCATCCCAAGGACCAATTCTATGACAAAGCTCAAATTTGCCATTCATGTTATTAATATAAAGTCTGGCTCCAGGCTTCATGAGCCTACTTACTGTTCTTTTATAGAAGCTTTTTCTTCTTTTTTGAGACAGGGTCTTGTTCTATTGCCTGTGGTAGAGCACAGGATGAGATCATAGCTCACTACAGCCTCCAACTCCTGGGCTCAAGTGACCCTCCTGCCTCAGCCTCCCAAGTAGCTGGGACCACAGGCACATGCCACCATGCCTGGCTAATTTTTCTATTTTTTGTAGAGACAGGGTCTCGCTATTGCCCAGGCTAAGCATCAACTTCTACCTTCATAAATTTGATCAGTACTGTGTTGCCAGGTCCCCCGATACTGGGCATTTTATAGGCTTTAAAAGAAAAATGTTACAATGGCATTTTCAAATCAACTTTCAGATCCTTTGCATGAGGAGAGCCAACAGCAAATAGGAAAGATGCCACAGGGGGCATCCTTGATCCAGAGAGACCAATATGCGATTGGAATGCAAGAGAACATGAGGGGAGAAGTAGTATCAAGAAAAAAACCCAGCCACATGGGCACTTCATTTTATATAATAAGCAGCAAGAATTTTTTATGTATGTCACACACACAAAACTTCAAGTGTTATTGAAATCTGTAAGTTAGGGTATTTTGTGTAAGTGGATATTCTGATTAAGTGGGGCCTGCAGTGTATACCACTCAACAATGACCAGTTTGCAAAGACTACAATGCCATAAACTGGCCTCGACACTAAAATCATGCCAGACACAACCAGTTTCTTTGATGAGTCAAAATGTACTTTGTGATCTTGCCAAGCCTTGAGGTCATCTGTACAAGCAACGTGCTGGTTGTGAAAAACAGCTCTCCTTATTTAACCTTTTGGATTGGATTCGGAGCGATGAGCAGTTCCCTAGGCTACGGTCAATCCTGCTGAAATACCAACCACCTGCCTCCTTCTGGGTTTGGAAATCTGGTTTTCACAGGTGGGAGTGGCTTCAAGCAGGGTACACTTGTATCAAGAGACGATGAAGAAAGATAGGCTAGGGCTCCCTATATGGGAGGAGGCTTCAGGTTCATTGTAGTCACTAGTGACGGGTTCTAAAATTGAGGAACTAGTTTGAGGAACTTCAGAATAAACAAGAAACCCAAACAAGTCAGCTTTCCACAGAAGACTTCCAACGCATGGGGGGAATGGAGGGAAGCACGGGGTCCAGCTCGGCCCTTTGGTAAGGGAATCGTGACCCTGCCCTAGTTTCAGATGCTGCCCTACGCACTCTTTGATGAGCTAGCCCGAGGAACCAGCTTGAGAACATGAGTGGCAAGGGGTCCCTTTATAATAAGGGATCATATTCTTGCCCTCCCCTGGGAAGGGAGGGAAGGCTTGGGACATGGGACATGACAGGGGATATTCTCAGAGGATCTCAGCCCGATTCCTTGGTAAAGGAGGGTGAATTGTGAAACAGCCTGTGGCTCTCTCATCCCTCTCAGGCCAGCAGGACCTAGTAGGAGGAGTTTGGATTTGAGTCTTGTACTTTCATTCAACAACAATACTTGTCCAGCGGCTACCATGTTCCAGGCACTGTGCCAGCCAGTGGGGAGATGATGGCGACTAAGGCAGACGAGAGCTTTCCCTCTTGTAATCCTGGAAAGGCCTTCTTGGAACGCTGAACCTAGCTACAAAGAAGCACTGTCAAGGGTTAGGCCTTGATCCACCTGCCTGTGATTCTGTCTGGTTGGCCCCAAGCCCATGGGATCTGCCAGTGTGGTCACTGTCCTCTCCGCTCCAGCCTGGAAAGGTGGGAGAGTTCAGCCACGCCTTTACTAGCTGGCTATTCACTGCCTGCTTCTGCTCTGAACTATAAGCACATTTCTACGGACCGTGCCTACATTTCTGAAAATGCATCCCTTTCCCCCAGAGTACTGAAGTTTCCCGATTGCCATCAAGCTCTTATTCCAAGCTGACAAGTGGTACAAGGCCCCAGGACAAGAGAAATGCCAAGGGGTTCCTGTCCAGACACCTGCAGATTAGGCTGCTCTCCTGAGAGGTGCCCTGTGCCCAACAGTGCTAGCCCAGGCTGGAGAAGGAAGGCCACTGGGCCTTGGTGGCCTCCTTGCTCCCTGCCAGCTCCCACCGTTGTGCTCACGGCCCAGCACGTGGGCTGACCTGTAATGTGTCAGCTTCCCTGCCTGCTTTCCCCCGCCGTGGTGAGCACCTGGAGGGAAGCGCCTCAGCTGTGATCAGTTTTCTATTTGGCACACTTGGCAAGCAGCCTGAGTGAAAGAATGACTGACACACTCCTGAGGAATAAATGAGGGCCACAGGCTCTGAGAGCCTGGCTGGACTGGGATACGAGTGTCCACACTGTCCAGTCACCTGGTAAGCTGGAGGGGATGGAGCCACCTCCTTGCAAAAGGGGTCACAGCATGGTGGCTGTATTTTAACTGTACTCCAGCAAGAAGGTGTCCTGCGAGCTGGCTGCTGAGCCACCCCTGACGTCCCTGTTCCCAAATGCTGACCTAGAGACCCAATTACTTCTAATTGCCTAAGAAAATGACCCTTCTGGACAATATCCATCTGGGCTCAGATTTGCATATACAAGCTAGAAGGGAGGTGGTACAGGAACCTCTTATCTTTTACATTAATCTTTGTAAAGCTGTCCCTGCCTCTCGCGGCACAGCATGGGCCAGCTGAGACTGCTGGACATGGGCTCAAGGAGCTGGTTCATCCAATTAACTCCTTGGGCCAAAAGACTCCATTTGTAATCTTAACTGGCAACCGCATCCTCACATGAGGCTGGCTAAGTCCCCCTTTCCTCCCAAGCCTCCCAGCTATCCCTAGTATCCACCAGAAGCATCTGCCTTTCAATTCTGGCCCAGTAAAAGGAACCGTATGGCTTGCAATTCTGTGAGCAAGCCACTAACATCATTCCTTCATGGGGGGGAGAAACTGAGGCTTAGCAGGCCAAGTAATTTGCCCAAGGCCACACTGCAGGGAAGTGGCAGCAGCAGGATTTGCACATGGGACTTTTATGGCAAAGCCCATGGTCTTAACCATGACACTGTATCCCTTCCAAATGATTTAAGCTTTAAAAATTGGGACCCAAATGTAGAAGCTGTCACAAGCCAAAGGTTTGTTAGTGAGAAGCCCAGGGACTGACCTAGGACGAAGCGCCTTAATTAGGAAGCATGTACACAGCCAGCCTATGTTCTGGAAAAAGCAACTTTAAAATGACAATGAGGAGCAAAGACTCTGAGCTGGACTGGTGGCAGGCCTGTGTTCCTTAGCCCACCTATGCCCGGCATAGCTGGGGCATGAGAGTGACAGGGCTGAGAGTGACAGGGTCAGGGTAGGAGAAGAAAGGGAGGAGCTAGTTAAAAAAGTAAAATTCCTGCTCCAGGAGTAGTTCCTTTGTTCAGTGGCAGCAGAACTATTGGCTACAATAGTTCTTTGCACTCCTGGGGGGCCACCATCCAGATATGACATCATGCTTTGCCTGTATGGAAGAACCTCTCGCTGAGAAGAGCCAGACTGATCCAGCTGGGATGACCCCCAACTGCTCTGGCTCTTCCGGGCACCTGTGTGCCATGGGCAACATGCCCCACCTTCACAAAAGAAAGATGCAGAAGAGCTCCTCTGTGCCCAGTGGGCTGGATCCTGGCGATCAATCACTAATACTTACTCAGTGCCCACTGTGGGTGAGACAGTGCTTGGCAAGGCAGGAAAGTGCCCTGAAGGTGCAGGCAACCTTTGAGACTTCCGGGTAACCCTGCCCAGAATTGTATTTTCTTATCAACCTTGACCTCCTTTTGATTACACGAACCTCTTAGTACAAGAGAGGGTCAAATAAATAGCTTTCTGTTTACTTTTTCTCAGACCCAGGGCAGCAGCTGCTCTGGCTCCGCCCTCCCCAGGCCTGGCAGAGCTTGCAGAAAGGCTGAGAGTGACAGGGTCAGGGTAGGAGAAGAAAGGGAGGAGCTAGTTAAAAAAGTAAAATTCCTGCTCCAGGAGTAGTTCCTTTGTTCAGTGGCAGCAGAGCACAGTGAAAAGAGCCTGGGTTTTAGTGCAGGCTCTGCCATTAACTAGCCGTGTGGCCCTGGGCAACCCATTTGGCTTTCTTGGGCCATCATTTTCTCTTTTGCCCTTTCTCATTGCAAAAAATGCTAATGATTACTTCCAGTTTGTAATTCTAATAGCTTTTTCTTGACAGAGAGGTGAAGTCTAAGGTTATTTAGCCATGCCAGCCCCAAGTGACTGCTGGTTAGTCCAGATTGATGGGGTGTGGGGCCAGGGGCCGGGGGCAGCCTGGTGGAGACAGGAAACAAGATCACTTGGAAGCGAGTAACAGTTCCTCTGCTGCAGCTTCTATAAAGTCAAGCCCACCTTGCGGGTGATCCTGGAAACTGGTTATAGATGTCCCTGACCATCAGCGGTCAAGCTCAATGCCACTGCACTAGTCCAGGACAGAGTCTGAACAAAATTTCTGACTGATAAACTAAACCTGATCATGGCTTTAGTGGGAAGAGGGTCAGCAGAAGCCATAGTGACCAGCAACTGGGAGGAAGGGACAGCTCAGGAGTTTGGCCTGCTGCTTCTTTCTGAGTCCGAACGCTAGCCCTGTAAGTGTAGATGACTGAGGTGGCTGCAGGCTCGGAATTCCAAAGCTTCCTGAAATCCAGGGTTTAATCTACTCTTTCCAACCACTGGAGCTCTTCAGAGCCTCCAACTCAGGTGCCTCAAAGGAAGGTAGGTGGAAAAGTGTTCCCCGAAAGGTCTTTCACACCAAAATAGGGTTTGTATCTCTCTGCCAAGGGATTTCCCAGCTCCCCGGGGCCAAAGCTCCCCTCCTGCTTCTTTGCTGACTGTCACTGGAAGTGGGCCATTTTCCACCCTCAAGGTGGCTGGACTCAGAAGTCAGTGACACTGCTGATCTGGGCTTTGGGCCCTACCCATGTTCCCCCAGCCAGGGGGTCCATCTCTGGCAGTAGCCTCCCATTTGCTCCCTGCTTCCATAGCCCTTGGGCTGGGATAAGGGTGATCTTTGGCAGACAGAGGGCTTCTCAACAAGGTCTGCTCAGGACTTCCTCTGCAACTGTGCAGGGGAATAAATCGCCTGTCACCTACACCCCTGCATGGGTGACTCACCTTCCAGAGAAAGTGCTCTGTTCACCTAAGCAAAGCTGCTTAGAAAATGACTAAGGTGCCTATCACATGCAGTCTGTGGGGCCAACTAGCTATGGAGCAGAGTCCAGACACACTCTGCCTCTCACCTCCAGCCTGAAGTCAAGTGCAGAGCTGCCGCTCTAGGCCTGCTGGTTTCATTTTCATCTGAACCGAGCTCCACATGAGGCTTGACATCCGGTAATCTATTTTTTCTAAAAACTAGCTTCACTTTAGAAATGACTCTTCGGCCATCAAGACAGCTTCCCCAAGAGAAAACAAAATGTTATTTAAAGGGAATGTCAGCCTGGTGGGAGCCTATATTTTTGTTTTGTATTAAGGGGGGAAAAGAATGTAAAATCTAATATGAAACTTTTTTTCCTGTGAGATTTTTAATTTTAAAAATCTATTTAAATTTTATTTTTTACAAACAATTCTGGCTCCAGATAATTTTTTTTTTTTAAAGACAAGGTCTTGCTATGTTGCCCAGGCTGAACTCAAACTCCTGAGCTCAAGCAATCCTCCTGTCTCAGCCTCCCGAGTAGCTGGGCCTACAGGCACGTGCCACGCTGCCCGGCTGGCTTCCCGTGAGACCGAAAGGGAAATCTGACAGCCCTAACTGCAGATCCAGGGCCCCAGACATGGTACTGGAGATAAGGTGACAAAGATATATTTATAAGACAGAAAGGGTGCTGAGCTGGGGCTGCCATGTGGTGGTGGGAGTCTCACCACACAGAACCAAATGTTCTCCCCTAGTCCCCAAACAAAGAAGAGCAAGTCTTTGTGGACTTACATGCTATACAGTGTTTTCCTTTTTCTCACCTCCAGAGCTAATGCAGGAACCTACTTAACCATACTTGGGACACAGGGAGCCCCCTGACAGGCCCCGCTCTGCCTCTGGCTCAGAGTCCTGGGAGGCCCTAAGCGTGGCCTTTGCAGGCTCATCTGCAATGTGGTGAGGGCAGTATTTAGTGTGAGACAGGGAGAACTTGATTGACAGCTAAAACCTCTAGACTGAAGAAATGTCCCCCTGAAGGTCCTGCTGAGAAAATGACTCTTTGTCCTGTCAGGCAGCCTGACCCTTCTTGACATCATCTTACAGAAGACAGATTTAGTCACAATGTAGTTAGTAGTCAGCAGCTACTACTGCTCTTACTACTTCTACTAACAACAGCAACAACAACAACAGTTACAGCCACTGTGTTCTGTGGCTTGTTATGTGCTGGGCACTGAGTTCATATGGCCTCTCATTTTCTACTCAAAACAGCCCATGAAGTATTTCTGATCCCACTTACAGATGAGACACCTGACGCTTAGAGAAGTGAAGTGATTTGCCTGAGGGCACCCAGGCAGACAGTGGCAGACCTGGACCTGACCCCGGTCTGTCTGATCTGACAGCCTAAACCACCACAGGTGACACAGAGACATCATGGACTTGCTCTATTGCTAGGGGAAAAAAATCACTTGACCGCTCTGCCTTAGTTTCAGCATCTGGAAAATGGGCATAAGCAGACCTGTCCAGACAATAGGCTATTCATCTTAACAATTGATGCCAATGAATAATTAACTGTCATAATTAATAAATAGGTAAACAAACAAAACTGCTACCCTGGTTTAGTTCTGTTCAAAATCGACATGTTTTTGGGGAAAAAAAATCCTCATCCTTTCATGAGCAAGTTAGAAAAAGTAGTGAACTAGATGTCAAGAAAAGTGGGTTTAGCTTCTGGATGAAATGTTCTTCTCCTCAATTTGCCCTACATCTGGCCTTCCCTTTCTAAGCTCCTGCTTTCAACATTTCAGTCAGCACCACCAAATAAATGCACCGCCTTCGCACGTGCATCACTTTAAATGTCCACCCTTGAAAGCACTCAACCCCATTCCATTCCCTTACTAGGGATCTTGGTGTGTGGAGCCCACAGGGGCTGACATCCTTGGAGCTCCCTAAATCTACTAACATGGAATTGTCCCCTTCCCCGCCAGTTTTACACTGGTTCCATCAAAAGTGCCCATAATGCTCAGATGTTTCCAGTGTAACTGAAATACTAAAATGGGGCAAACAGGAAGCATCAGACACAACTGTGGTAGTGACTTATTAATCACGAAAGCAGAATTTTAGTTGCATTTTAACCTTTTGCCAGGAAAAAAAAAAACCAGCTCTGAGACGATGGAAGCCATTGGCAGAAATATGCTGTCTGTATGTGTATCAAACTGACTTAGACTTTTTATTTAGGACCGAATTTGGTTTTAAGATTTCTGAACTTTCCCCCTAGAGAGAACCTCTGTCAAGGCAACCAGTATGAATCTGTCAGTGTTTCATCAAGATGGGCAGGCTGTGAGGAAAGCCCACGTGCTGTCCATTGAGACAGGAAAAAAAATAGGAAATTAAAAGTGACTTCACAGGCCAAAGTGATACAACACGCTTAAGAGGGTGCCAACAACGAAGAAAACAACCCTGGATAATGCTTTTACCTCTTTCACATCTCTGCAGATCTCTCACCAGACCCTAGCCAGGGATGAACTGTTATCACTCACCAAAAAAAAAAAAAAAAATCACAACAGTTGCCTAGGGCTGGACAACCAATCAGGGCAAGCCATCTTCTCAGCATTAAATGATGTATAAACACTCCAAGCAGATCACAAAGGAGTCAGTGTTCAACAGGAGAACCAAAATGAGGAACCAAATCTCCATCTGTTGAGGCGAAACAGCCCAACCAGACATTTTTGTTTAATAGATGAAGGCTCATTTGGCAGGGTCCCTGTGGTGCCTCTCCCACAAAGTCTTAACAGACAATACCAGTGGCAAAACCCCCTCTTCAGAACTGCTCCTTATAATCAGAAAACAGATGACCTAAAGTTTGGCAGCTTCTTGCTGTCTGGTTTCACAAAAGCGCTGGTACGTATACCTGGGTACTTATTTCTAAAATTAAAAGTCACTTTTATTTTGAGATCTTCTAAGAAGTGCACCACACCCTTCAAAATAAATGAGGATGTCCTCAAGGTGTCTGAAAAACTTAGAGGTCTGGCACTGTTCCAAAGGAACTGACTTTGACATCACTTGAAAATCACCAAGAGTAAATCCAAACACATCCTAAGCAAGACAAGCACCTTTCAAGTGTCCTCTCAAATTAAAAGCATAAATACCATACCAAACACTTCTCTCTCTTTTCTGCATCTGAGTTCTATAATGTGATCCTAATCTAGAAGCCTTGGGGAAGACCCACCCTTAGTTCTATGAGGCACCAGGGGAGACATATAACCCCCCACCCCCAACACACACACACCTGCCTCAGGTGCCTCACCTATAAAACAGGACAATACAATCTATCTCACCACATAGACATCTGAAGGAAAAAGGAGGTTACAGGTATGAAGACACTAAGTAAAAACACACGGCTAATGGTAAGACATTATCTCCTAA
Source organism: Lemur catta (assembly GCF_020740605.2). Classification (NCBI taxonomy): domain Eukaryota; kingdom Metazoa; phylum Chordata; class Mammalia; order Primates; family Lemuridae; genus Lemur; species Lemur catta. The sequence continues at coordinate 41,228,083 of NC_059142.1, read as the reverse complement.
TCTTTCAGAAAGACCATGGGGTTTTCAACATTTTTCCTGGAATAAACTTCAGACTGCTATTTTGTGTCATAGCCCCACTTTCATCATTTAATTTCACTTGATTTTAAAGTCCTTCATCAAGTCATTGGTGTTCATTGTCTCCAGTTAAGAAAAGTAACTTTGCCATTTACACTACTGATTTCTGTATCTTTTCTCCACTCATCCTCTCCTCCACATACCCATTCACACCCCAGTCCACCCTTTAGGGCTGACAGCAACTTTTTAACCTCAGCGAGGATGGCAATACTTTTTCTGAAGTTACAGAGCACCAAGGAAGCTCCTGGGCAGGTGAGAAACTGGACTGTACAAGTGGCCTCGGTCTATCTGGTGCTCGGTGGCTGCAAGTTGTCAGGGCCACCAAGGGGTTCCAAGATGGGACTATTACATCCAAACTGACAGATAAAGTCCCGAGCGCACAGAATTACAGAGGAGGGTCGAAGTAAGGGGAAGGAGGAAGATGCTGCGGGCGGCGGCACTGGGTACAGAAGGCAGGCTCAGCTCCTGCTCCCCGCCTTGCGGCGTGACCCTGAGAACTTCCCAGGGAAGGCCTGAATGGTTTCACCGCCAGGGCAGGAGGGAGGCGCATTTCTGGAGGAGGCACCTTCCACCTCGCGCCCAGGCAAGCCTCCATCCTGATGCCACCCAGGCCGGGGAGCAGGGGGCGGGCCTGGCTGTGGCACCGGGTGTTGGGGAAGGGGAAGCAAAGCGTCCCTGCGCGCGCTTGGGGCGAGCGTGTGGCCTTCGAGGGTGCGCGGCCTGGAGGCCCGGGGCGCGCACGGCGTGCGACCGTGGCGCTAGCAGCGCCTGCGAGGGCGCGCCGGCGAATGGCCGCGAGTGGGTTCGATCGAGGACGCCGGGCCGCGCCGCCGATCCCCACCATCCCGGGGCGGCGGGCCAGGCCGCTGCCCAGCCCGGGCTGAGGGGCGATCCACCCCCGCCGTTCCCTCGGCGCCCCGATCTGGGCCCCTGGGTCTCGCCCAGTCACCTACCGGCCGAGCGCCGATCTCCCCAACCCGGCGAGTGTTGCGCTCCGCTGCCCTGCGATCTCCCGCCTCCAGCCGCCGACCGCTGCGCTTGCTGCCCACGGTCGCCCCGCCCCAGCCCAGGCCCCGCCCCCTCACCTCCTTCCTGGCCGCCCCCGGGGCCACGCCCCCTACCCCCCGGCAGCGGCAACTTTGCCTCGCTTCGCGCCTCCTCTCTTTGGCCGCACCGCGACCCTTGGCCCCACCCACACCTCCAAGCTAGCCAATGAGACTGCCCGTCCTGGCTGGCCGGTCTTGCCGCTCCCTAGCAACGATTGGTTAACGAGGCCTGGTTTCCAGAAATGGGCACTATTTCCGGACAATGTTTGTAGAGGAGATTGCTGGGCGGCCGGGGTGTTGGTTGGTGTAACCACACATGCGCGCTTGGTTTCTGGCAGTCTTTACCGGTTGCGTGCTCCTCGAGGTTATGGGAAGGAAAGGCGAATGTGCGCATGCGTGGGCATTCCCAGCCTCTGACTTCGGTTACCTTGGAGACGAGGCGCTCGCCCCCGTGGGTTGTGTTCCGCTTCCTCTCTGCTGCCTCTCGTGGCACCTGAGGTGGTGGGGTTAGGAGCGTTTTTATTGAGCACTTATTGTGTCCCTGGCGCTGTAGAGTCCCTGAGAATGAGTAAGAAGGTTACGTTGCCTGTCCTCGAGAAGCGTGGGGCGCCGAGGGCCTACGCAGGGCAGGCAGACCTGTGTGTTGAAACCCGGGTCGGAAGAAAGCGTGCGGGGGCGTGGTGCGACCCCCCCCCCCACGGCTGGAGGGGTGTCGTGGAGCCAGCAGTGCGTGAAGTGGCTCCTCGTTGGGTTTATAGGCTACCGAGCCAGAAAGATGAGAACTTCCAAAAGCAAAAAAAGGATCTGGAGTTTGGAATGAGCACCAAAGTGTTTCTGAATTGGGGCTGGAGGTGAGGGAGGGAGTAGGGAAGGTATGGATACTTTTTCTTTTCTGACTTTTGCTCATGTGTATTTTCTAGTGTTTCCACAGTGAATTTGTATTTTATTTGTAATAAGAAAATTCCAAACTTTAATTTTTTTTAAGTTTGCATAATAAATGAGGTGCTCCTACTCTGGGTACTCCACCTCCATCAGAGGTCCACGGTGGGTGTGGCGAGTGGTTTTAGTGTCGGGATGGGCAAGCCCCATCCAAGGCTGTCTTGAAATTAAGGAGCACCCGATCTCTGGAAATGTTTGAGCCAAGTCCACTGTCTACTCGGGACTGCTTTGCAGACAGCCCCTGGTAGCTCAAAGCCTCTTTCTGGAGATCTGCACCCAGCAGACATCTCTGTTGGGGGATAGGGAAGACCGTTCATTTAGGTAGTGGTCGAAAACTCACAACCTGAGGGCCTCACCCACTCACCCAAGCCAGAAATATGCTTGCTTTGGCTGGTGCAGTGTTTCTTTAAATTCAGATTCGAATACCTGAGAGCAGAACCTGCTGTTCCTCACAGCCCCCGCCCCTGTTGTTTTATATCCAACCATTTAAGCTTATGTCATTTGTCTGGCCCCTGAAACATCTGAGGTTGTGGCTCCCTTAGAGGCTGTGCTTTAGAGCCAGTCTCTGGTGCATACCCTGGCTCTGCCACTGACCTGCTGGGAGATAGTGGGCAAGAAAGAAGCTGGACTGGTGGCCCCCAAAGCTCCTTCCACCACCAGGGTTTTGCATTCAGTGACTCAAGGAGAGGTGGAGGTTGGCCTGAAGTACAGGTCGGTATCAGCAATCCTGGATGCCCTTATTGTCTCTCCCACCACCTGTTTGCCTCTGGGCACACCACTTCTCAGGAAAGATGTGGGCACAGTTCTGGAGTCAGCGCACGCTACCTGGCTCGCCTTTGCCTTCTCTCTCTTTCATCATTTCTTCTTCTTTCTTTCTTTCTTTCTTTTTTTTAGCTATTTTATTTTATTTTTAGAAACAGGCTCTTGCTCTCTTGCCTAGGCTGGAGAGCAGTGGCATGATCATACTTCACTGCGGCCTCGAGCTGCTGGGCTCAAGTAATCCTCCTGCCTCAGCTTCCTGAGTAGCTGGGACTATAGGCACGTGCCACCACACTCAGCTGATTTTTAAATCTATTGTAGAGATGGGGTCTTGCTGTGTTGCCTAGGCTAGTCTCAAACTCCTGGCCTCAAACTATCCTCCCACCTTAGCCTCCGAAAGTGCTGGGATTACAGGCATGAGCCACCGTACCTTGCCTCACCATTCCTTCTTTAGTACACCCAGTGCCCCTGTACTTTACCCAGGTTCCCTTGACACTTCTCTGGTCCTGGGTCCCCTGCATGCCCCCACCTACTCCATCAAGATAATCTGTCTTTAAATCTATCCACTAACACTAATAGGTATTAGTGGGAGAGAGTGTTCTCTGTTGGTCCAAAGCTGCAACTCTGGAGAAGGAATGTCATGTCAGGTTGCAGGGGAGGAACAAGCCACTATACACTAATAAGGAAGGTATTCAGGACAAGCAGGGCCTGTCAGTTCCAACTACTTTTCTCAGGTCTTTCCAAGCCCCACTGTGTGTGGGGTGAGGTGAGAGACAATACAACATCTACCCGGAGTGAGCACATGGTGTCTGCGCATCTTGAAATGCTTGTACCCTCTGGAAGGAGAGCTTCAAGGCAAAATTTCTTTCACCCAGCCTAAGTCACAACAACCTGGGAAGGCTTCTAGCCCTGAGTCACTTGTGCAACCTCAGCTCTGCTTTAAATAAAATAAATTGACATTTACAGGGTGACTCACACCTGGAGCAGTGAGCTAGGCTGTCAGAACTCAAAGATTTTCACGTCCCATCTATTTTAGGTCTGGAAATAGAAGAGTAAGACTGTGCTATTCCAAAAGAATAGCAGCTTGTGTTTTGCGAGAGCTTACGAAAAGTAAGCCAGACACTTACCAAGTGCTTCATGTGCATAACCTCTCTGAAAATTCCCTCTGATCCAGGGGTTCTCAACCTGGCACTACAGACATTTTGGACTGGACAGTTCATTGTTGGAAGGGGCTGTCCTGTGAATTGTAGGATGTTTAAGAGCTTCCCTGGTCTCTGTCCACTACATACCAGTAGCACTCCCCCACCCCTGCCTTGGGACAACAAAAAATGTCTCTGGACATTGCCCCAAGGGAGCAAAATTGCTCCCGGTTGAGGACCCCTGCAGTCCAACCTCATAGAGTAGGTAGTACTATCCCCATTTCATTGATGAGCAAACTGAGGCTCAGAGAGAAGTAACTTGTCCACTTTGCTATAACAGAAAACTGAGGTTTCAGACTAGGTGTGACTCTAGAGCCCCTGCCCTTCTGCATGCAGGACTCTGCAAAGAGACTTTGGGCTTCAAGGAGCCAGGTGCCTCCCAGTTCTGGAGAATACTGATGAAGAGTGAGTAAATGTTGCATATAGGGGAGACAGTGCTGTCCTTGGATCATTTTTCCTTTCCTGTTTGCTTTGGAAGAGAGGAAATTATATTCTGGTTTCTATTGCCTTAGTCAGCTCAGTTTATGGTGTTCAGCCGTGTCCAGTGAGAACGTGGCTGGTGAATCATCTAGTGTCTGTGGATCTCAGGCTCCAAATTCCTGTGAGATCCTGAAGTTACACTTGAGAACTCAGATGTAAGAGATGACTGGGGGCTGGGGTGGATGTTCCTGGAGGAGGAGCCGTTTTCCTTTCTCCATCAGGTGTCTGCCTGAGGTTGCAGCCACAGGATTGCTGTTGCCATCCCTAACTTGGACCTGCCCCACTGCTGCTGTCAGTCTAGAGGTCTATGGAGGGCTCAGGGAGGTAGGAGAGGGAAAGGATGGATGGATGGAGGCAGTGATGTGGTGGAGCTCTCTTCCTATTCTGCTATCAGTGACCTCATGTTGGTGGCCTGAAACTGGACGGGTTGGGAGTATTTACACCATGGAAATTGGCAAACAGTATAAACTAGGGCTACCTGGCCCCTACTGTACGTTTGCAGTACACCACTGCGTGCTGGTTCTGGCCTCTGTCTGCCCCCCACAATCCTGCCCCACATGGGGAGATGGAAGGGGACAACATGCACCAAGGGGCTCCTGGAGAAGAGGAGGAGGAGTCCTGGTGATGTGGGTAAGGGGGAGAAAAGTGCTGATCTCAGCAAAGGATGGAGCCGCCTGAGTGGGGGTCTCTGTGGGGTATTGGGCAAAGTTGACCTTACAAGAGCAGGTCCTGGGCATACCTTCCTGGGACACCCTCCCAACTTTGAAGCCTTCTTAGGGAGCCTTGGCTTGACTCAAATTCTCACTTCTTGATCGGTTTTCCCCCTCTGATCTTACCTCCCTGCCTCCAGTCCCCTCAGCACACCAGCCTCAACATTTCTGGTGGATTTAATCCTCCTAAGGGACCATGTAGGTTGTGTTGTTCCAGCCCCAAAGTCCCAGCATCTCCTGCCCTTCAACATCTCCCTATTTTAGCTGCTGCTTCTCAACCTACAAATGTGATCCAGCTGGGGACAGCCGAAACATAACAAGCAAACAAATAGACAAAACCATCCCCACCCTGGCTTTCTCCTACACATTAGCCCAACCATTTTCCCCAGCTTCACTCCCAGACTTCTTGGTACTCCGGGTGTCTGCTTCATCCCCCACTTGAGTGGACCCCTTTCAGTCTGGCACAACACCCTTCTCTCTGTGCCCACCCACTAGGTGCCTCCCAGTAGGTGACCTTGTCTCCGTTCTTACCTGCAGCCAACCACAAATGTGAGGCACAGAGCACCTGTGCGTCAGGCTCTGGGGAGGAAGCCCAGAGCCTCCAGAACAGTCCCTTCCCTTGAGGAGTTTCTGGTCTAGTGGGTGGGCAGACCTTGAACAGGTAACTACAGATGAGGACTTAAGTCACTGCAAGGGTGGCGAGGATGATGGGAGGATGGGCAGAGTGTATCGTATTGAGCAGGATCCGAGGAAGCAGAACCTGCCCAGAGATTTTAAACATAGGATCGAATGCAGACAATCTGTTACATGGGGGATGGAAGAGTGGAGGAGCCCAGCAGAAAGTGGTGGAGTAACCAGGAATCCACTGCTACCTCGGGGCTGAGGGGACTGGGGGGGAGGGGCAGCATAATCAGAGGCTGGGGCCAGGGTTGCTTGGAAGAAGTTGAAACAAAAGGCATAACCACTTCCTCAAATACCACTTAAGTCCAACAGGGATGGGGAGAAATCCCTGGTTCTCCTTTCCTTATACCCTGTAGTTTCCTGCCGGAGCCTGTCACTGGCCTGGGAGCTTAGAGGGGTTGGTCACCAGTGGCGCAGAGCAGAGAGGGTGAATGCTGGTGGAAGGGCACACAGCCCAGGACCAGCACAAGTGTGGGCTGGGAGAGGACACGGGGGAATAAGTTGGTGGAGGCAGCTCAAAGAAGACTTTCTGCAGGAACTAAGCTGTGACCTGAAAGACAAAGGGCGTTAAGGAGAAGAAAGTATTCCCAGAAATCGTTGGCATTTTTGGACAATCCTCTTCCTGAGGTTTCTGAGATACTGTGCTTTCTGTTTCCTTCCCCCGTTTTTAAAAATTGAGGTACTCCTCCAGTTTCAGGCCTAAGCCCCTCACTTCTCTATACCCTCTCCCTTGGAGTTCTCATCCACTCCTGGCTTCATTTAGTCATTCAACAAACATTCGTTGAGCCGTACTATGTGCCAGGCACTTGACCAGGCCCTGCTGACAGGGAGAGATGAATGAGTCATGAGGCCTGCCCTCAACAGGGGAGATGGGCATGGCTGCAATAGAAAGTAGAGGGTAGACAGAATCCCTGAGCCAGGTAAGGAATAGATCAAAGAAGGCTTCCTGGAGGAGGTGATGCTTGAACTGGTTGCTGCCAGGTACACTAGCAGTAAGCCAGGTGAATGAGGTGGGAAAGGCATTCTGGCAGAAGGAATAACATATGCAAGGCATGGAGACAAGGGACAATCAAGACATGTTTGGGGAACTAGGCGTGGGATGCAAGGGACTGGGAGAGAGATGCGCTGGCCCTGCAGCCTGTGACCTGGATTGTGGAGGGCCTTGCAGGCCATGCTCAGGAGGCTGGGCTGGGGAAAAGACCAATAACATTGCTAGATGAAATTTTAGAACAAGTTCTCTGTTGCAGTCTGAGAGGGTGGGGGTGCAGGCTACCCCCCTAGGCCAGTTGGGAGGCTTTGGGGTAAACTAGGTCAGAGATGATGGGAGCTGGACCAAGGCAGCAGCCGGGAGGATGGGGAGCAGGACAGATTCGCAAAATATGGAGAGACTCAGATTGAGAAAATAAGTATATGGTAGGGCGTGGGGGTGGGGCGGCATGAGCCTGGGGTGCTGCTGCAAAGGTTGGGTGCCATAGGAAGGGGGAGGATTCTGGGAGAAGAGAAGGAGTGATGGTTTTGGGGACCGTGTGTCTGAGCTGCCTCTGCCTTCCTAATTGTCCTCTTTTAGCTGTTGACTTTTAAATCAACACCTTCAGTTCTGACCTTGATCCTGACCTCCAAACCAGAGTTTCCAGGGGCCCACAGGGCATTTCCATTTTCTAGCCACCTGGCATCTCCAGCTCTACATTCTCCCCCAACCTGTTCCTTGTCCATCACTCTGTGTTAATGGCATCACCACCAACCCCAGGAGTGTCCACTGCTGGTCTCTTGCCTTCTCATCCCAAGCCATGTGGATTCTATCTCCGTAATACCTTTGTGTCTGTGGCTTCCCTTTCTCTCCCCTTTCTGCTCATGCCCTCGTGATATCTCAGCCTTTCCTCTTGCTTCCTGTTGTTTACATTCCAATCCTCCACTGTCTGTCACTCCCTTGCTCAAAAATTTCAGTGGCTCCCCATTGCTTGTACTGATGAAGTACAAACTTGTTATCTGGCTCTCAGGGTCCTCCCAGTCTAGCCCCATCTCAAGTTTTTTGGTCTTATTTTTCACAGCTTCCCTGTGGGCACCCTCTGTGCTACTTCCTTTGCTCCAACCACCTGTTTGCGTGTCCAGACTGAGGGCTGCCCTGCAGACTGAAATGCACCCCTCTGCCTCTGCCTCTCAAATCACACCCACCCATCAAGTTTCTGATAAAATGCCTCCTCTCCAAGCACCACATGTCCAGCTGCTTATCTGCTGCCTACCTTCTCTCTTGTACCTTGATGGCAGCTTATCATCACCATGTGGTGAACTGGTATTCAGGAAATGTGTGTTGAACTGAGTTGGCTCAGAAACGATTCCTCAGGTCAAGAACCTGCTGTGTCTCCTTATTGGCAACCACTTTAGAAGCCTGTTCCCAGTGGCTTCCCAGCTTCCCTCTAAGGTATCTAACTTTGTTTCCCCACCGCTGCCCCCAAATATGTCCCATGTTCAATTTCAACCCTATGCTGGAAGTGTGAAAGATATAAAAATGAATGAAAGATATCTTCCCTGCCCTCCAGAAGTATGTGGTCTCCCAAGATGGGTAAGCTATGCATATTAATAGCTAACATAATTAGTTTAAAATAATATCTTTTGTTCACAGACGCATCTAGTCTCTCCTTCATGATCAGAGCTCTGGGTTTTATCTGTCGTGGTAACTTGCTTCCCATTTGAAATGCTTCCCTTGCAGCTAGGGTGGCTCTGTGATGCAATTGTGGTCAGTGAGATGTACATGGAAGTCTTTGGATGGGGAGTCTGGAAAAGCTTGCTAAAGGGGACTGACCCAGCTGGCACATGCCCTTTTGCCCCTTGCCTTATCCCCTTTCTTTGGTCTGGAGTGCGGAGCCAGTGCCTGGAAGTATAGCAGCCAGTGTTTGAGCGCAAGAATGTAGACCTCATTTTCTGATAGCAGAGCAGAAGTCTAGACTCTGAGTCCCCTATAGCCTTGTGGAGCCATCATGCAACCAGGGACTGTCCACCTTCCAGGGACTGCTGACCTTCAGCTTCTGGCACAGGATTAAGCTGGGTTTTTGTGACTGGCTGCAATGGTGAGATTTGTAAAATTTAGCCAACTGGAGAATTCCCAACAGTGAAAAGCAGCCCCAGGATGAAATCACACTACAGCAAAAGCCTTAAATGTAGTAGGCTTATGCTTACTAGGGATTGTGTAACACATGAAAAGAGTGAGGCAACACAGGTCTGCAGCCCAGGTGAATTTAGATCACCACTCCTGTTTTCTGAGAAAGGGAACCTCGCCTGGGAAAAGCCATGGAAAAAAATGAATGACTTCATGGACTGGAGAGGATGCCGGAAACATCAGTCAAGGAGTACGTGACTCCTTGTGCTAAAGGGCCGATCAGGACCAAGATACGTTCTGCTCTATTAAGATAAAGGATGCCCAAATTAGGTGGAGGGAAAATCCAGGTGTTAAGATTCAGAGATTAGAGCAGATGTCTATCTGTGGAGACAAGAATGATTTCATACAACCCGTGCCGTCCACACAGAGCTTTACTACAAAGCACAGTTCCCCAAAGTGGGGTGCATGGTTTCCCAGGGGAGCACTGGATGATGTGTGGTGGTCCACAGCTCTGAGAAACACTGGATCTCATGCTGAGCTAGTTTTTCTCTTTCCAATTCTTTTTTAGATTTGTCTATTTTTTTAATATTTGACGTGAGTGCTTTGTACAAATTCCAAAAGAGTATGCTTCTTAGTGGGGCTGGAGGCCAAGGCAGAAGGATTGGTTGAGGCCAAGAGTTCACGACCAGCCTGAGCAAGAACAAGACCCTGTCTCTACAAAAAAAAAAAAAAAAAGAAGAAGAAGAAGAAGGAAAAAAAAGAAAAATTAGCTGGGTATGGTGGCATGCACCTGTAGTCCCAGCTACTAGGGAGGCTGAGGCAAGGAGGATAGCTTGAGCCCAGGAGTTTGAGGTTGCTGTGAGCTATGATGATGTCACTGCATTCTACCTGGGATGACAGAGCGCGACTCTGTCTCAAAAAAAAAAAAAAGAAAAAAAAGAAAAAGAGTATGCTTCTTCCACTTCTGGCCCTAGGGTCTTTTGAAGCAACCATTCCTATCAGTTCTTTGTATATTTTTCCAGATATATTTCAGCATCTATAAACACATACATTCATATAGCTTCTTTTAAAAAAAATAATGAAAGCATACTATGCACAACTGCTCTATACCTGGCTATTTCACTTAACATGTCAATAAGTTCCATATAGTACATACAGAGCTGCCTTATTCTTCATAAAGACTGCATACTACTCCACTGTATGACTGGTATGGAATTTACCTGGCCCGCTATTGATAGATTTACCTATTTCCATCCATTTCCTTTTATAAAAATTGTTGTAATATCGTTGCATCTATTTCATTTTGCATATTAATTAATCCATGCATTCAGCAAATATTTATTGAGTACCTACTATACACACAGCTCAGCTCTAGGCACCAGGGACAGAGCAGTGAACACACCAGACGAAGTCCTTGCTTCATGGAGCTGCCATTCTATGCTGGAGAATAGTCACAGGACAAATGCCCAGAAGTGGGTCATGCTTTCTTTTAATCCTTCTAAATAAGTCAAGAAAAAGGTATCACTTTGGTGCCAATATGTCTTTACTCCTTCTCTTTGACACTTGCTAATTTCTTGCAGAGTATTGGCTTCAGGTTTAAAGTGTTTGCCAGGCCACAGAGGCTAGCGTTTAATAACAATGTTTGGCTGTTATTAGATTTATTTTATTTTTACATAGCAAATGATACCAATTTTCTACCTATAATCAACATATGAAGGTTCCTTTCAAAATAATTTTTTAAAAAGGGTGAGTCAACCTAGAGAAGAATGTTAAGTAAATAACAACATAGGTGGAATTCAAGTGTGGAAAAAACCCACAAAGGTGATATTCAAATGACTGAGGTTAGGAAATCACTGAATTAAACAAAGCGAGGAGGATCAGTCAGGCTCTTTACACTGCATTGGATGTTTATTTTCGTATCCTCACTCATCTCTGCTGATGAAATGTTCTCGCCTCCATATTTCTTCCTCGGCAGCTCATTTGCTTATCGTTATTAGTATTTGTTCGGTAATTCCTGTGCTTAGATTTCATTGAGCTTCTGGTCATGAAAATTTTGTTTTGTTTTTTTTTTTAAATAAACTGTCATCCATTTGCATTTTCTCTCAGAAAATCTCTTCCCCTTAAATTCCCCAGAGGCCCCAGCCTCTTTGTCGTTGTTGGCCCTGGGGACATTTGGAGATGCTCCTGCCAGGGGCTTTGATGCAGCACCCTTAGTCAGATTTTCATAATCTAGCTGAGGCTTGCCCAGTAATTCTCTAAAAATATAATGTGATGAAACAACCAAGCCCAAGTAGGCCTTTGAGGAGATCTCAAAGCCAGAACCTTCTGAACAATGCCCACAACCACCAGTGGGCCTGTGATCGCCCACAGCTTGTTAGCTGAAGACACAAACGATTAGCTTGGTGGTTAGAAATGTAAACAAGGGCGTTTCACAAATGTGCCAAGAGGGGGTAGCAAGTCTCTAGCAGCGGTTGTTAGTGTTCTCTGGGGCACAGGGCAGAGGGTGGGTGGTGACCCTGGGCCCAGGGGCAGAGTACCTTTGAGGTGGGCGATAGGAGAAGCCAGGGGTGAATGGAGTGGTGAGGTGGTGGTGGGGAACAACTGGAGCCAAAGGCAACTGAGGAACAGCTGGGAGCTTGGAAAATAAGCGACAAAAATTAAGACCATCCATTAGAGGTTAAATGCTTGACCTCTGAAATCTGGTGAAGATTAATAGCTCTCAATTAATTACTGAGGACCTACCATATGCCAGGCACTGATTTAAGCATTTTATTAGTACAAACTCAGTGCTTCTCAATTTTTTTGGCTGGTTCATAAAATTTTTTGAGGACTGCAAAGAGCTTTGGTTTATATACATTATATATTATGACTTTTCGGCCTTTTGGCTGAGATCAAATGTAGTATATAGATTATATCTGGTGGTGTGACCTGGTATAGCAACTGGGTCTCTGGAAAAGTCCTGATTTGTAGCATTTGCCAATTGTCATGGTGTAAATACTTCTGCCGTGGCCAATTTCAAGATACCAACCTGACATCATTGAACGTGAAGTGGGAAGAGATGTGTGCCTCAATTTTCCCAAGCCAATGCAAGCTGACTTCTGCACACTACTGGAATTTTATTGATATTTAAGGCATTAGAAATTAAAACTGAGAAATTTAAAAAATATGCATTCATTTAAAATGCTAATAAGAAACCCATTATATATTGATATAAATGACATTCTTTATGAAAATAACAATTTTGCAAGATAAAAAATGTTTAGTGAAAAGAGTGACTGTTATATTTTTGCAAATCCCTTTAATGTCTAGCTGAATCAAAGACAGCTGGATTCATATATCTGCATTCAATCTGTTGTGATGTCATATATCATATAGTCTCTGGAAAGCTCCACTGAAGAGCAGTAAAGGTAAATATTGTCTTAGTATTGCTATGGAAATAGTTTTGACCTCACGGCCCACCCCCTACCCCCTGAAATAGTCCTTGGGACTTCCAGGGGGTCCCAGGACCACCCTTTGAGAGAACTGCTATCCTAATGTATTTAATTTTTGCAAACAGCCCAGTGAGGCAGGTTTTTATATCCCCATTTTATAGATGAGAAAACTGAGAAGTTAAGTGACTTATCCAAGGGCACTAAGCTAGAATATGGCAAAGTCAAAATTCAAACCCAGTCAGTCGGTGCAGTTGGGGGATTGAGCTAGTGATTATCACTTACTAGATGAATGATCTTGGGGAAAATTAACCTCTCTGAGCCTGAGGTATTGTCATTTGGTTAACCCATTCTCATGCCCTAGGTTAGGTTGGACTTAGCTTCCTCCCTCATACTCGGGTCTTACGGATGGACCCTCAGCTGTGCTCTCCCAGCATCTTCCCTTTTTTCTGCTTACATAGCTCTTTCTTCCACGCTATTGTGGCGTTCTTTAGTTGTCTCCATTGGACTGTGTACCCCATGAGGACAGACACCGCATCTACTGTGATGGCAGTTGTACCATCAGGGTCTTAAACTGGTGTTCACAGATCTTTGAACAATAAGTAAGTGCATAGACATTTTACAAGAAGGCAGGACACAGACCATCCTACCTGGCGTTCTCTGTGGCTCCAGGGAGGGAGAGAGTGAAAATGAGGGAGGGGAAGGGGCTAAAGTGATCCTGCTCCTGAAACTGCACTTATTGTACATACGCTTGCCGAAGGCTGTCGCATCATCATAATTACAGGACAAATCATAGGCTAAGAAAAGCCTCCTCCTAAATTCTGCAAAGAGATCACCTCCTTTTTGCCTGGAGTCTCCTCTACTCGATATTCCCATTACTTGGCACTCAGACGCACAGGTAAGTAGCCCCTCCAGTTATTCCTTCATCCTTCTAGAATATTCTGCGTCTCCTGTGCTGTTGGAGGTAGGATAGGAGAGCTCTGCTTTTTCTCTTCATATCCTGGGCAATGTGAGTTACCAGCACCCCGCTACCCTTTTCTAAAACAGTTAAGCCTTTTTATTTCATCATCTTTAGAAAGGGGCTGAGGACGAGTGCCCCACACCACTTGGTACCTAATTAGCGGCTGCACTTGTGGAGGCTGGAGACTCTGGCAGGTGGGAGCAGTTAGATGGGGGCCCTGTCCCTGAGCTGGGGCCTCGCAGCTTCCTCTTTTGCTCTCTACATGGTCCTTTCCAGCGGTGACCTTCTAGGAGTCTCAGAATCCCCGAGAAGGAGAAGTGTAATTGTGGGGGAGGGAGGGCATCTCGCAGAGACAACAGGCAGGATTCTGCCTGGAAGGCCACGGGGCTGAGCTCCAGCACCAGAGCCCTTTAAGAAGCAAAAAGGAACTGAGAAAGCAGCCGGAGTCTGCTCAGCCCAGAGTTCCTTGAATTCTGCTTTGTGGGTGGCAGCCAAGGCCCTTCTGACTAACAGGAGATGAGAATGGGAAGTGAGGAGGGTGGGTGGAGAGGCAGCTTGGCCTGCCAGCTTTCCTGGGCATTGCCAGCTCCCCAGACTGGCTCCAGGTTTCCTCCAGGAGCTGAGCTGGGTCTCCGGGAACCTCACCCACTGGGGTGGGTGGCTGCCTGCCTGCTGTGCAGAGGCTGGGCAAGTCTGCAGGTCAGGTTCTCTCCCCGCCCAGCTCTCTGGATCTGGGGTAGGCCACCTGGTCTGGAGTAGGCCACCAAACCAAGGCCACTCTCTCTAGAAGGCTACCTTTAAAACATGATCTCTACCTAGGAGGGAACACTTGGCCCCACAGCCATTTTTATGATTAGGTAGTTGCCACCTTGGAAGTCACTGTGCCTGGCTGGGCCACAGGACTGAAGGATTTCAGTGGAGGGCAGAGAGGAAGGGATCGGGAGCAGCAGGGGGTCAGGGAACCCCGTCAGGGTTGGGGTTCTCAGGGCATAGGAGCAATTGGATCGGAGCCATTCCTGAGGTTGCAGACAAATCCGGGGATCCCTTTCCTCCCCCCTCGCAGCACTAGTGCAGGTGAAATCTTGCTGAAATAAAAATCACAGTAGCCTTGGTGTATATCCACCTCTCACACTATGTCACAATAGTGGTTCACACATCTGTCTCCCCTTCTAACCTGTGAAGACAGAGGCCTGGCTCGGACTCACCTCTGGATACCAGTGTCCTGCACCGGGCCTGGCACGCAGGGAGGGCTCCATAGGCATTCCGTGAATGAGTGACGAAGCAAATGAGTGAATGAAGACATAAACAGGAGGTACTGCAGTCAGGGGTGGGATGTCATTGGGGCAGGAGACAGGACACCCAAGGAGAGTGACAAGCAAAGGCAGTTGATGGTGGGGTGGTATGTGTGGGTGCACTTGTCCTGCTGCTCCTTTCTGCATTTTAGCTGCTCAGAGGAGCTGCCTCCTCTCCCTGGAGCTGCCCTGGTCTCTAAATGCTCAGATAAGGTGGTTTATTCACCCACTCAGCAAATATTTGTTGAGCACCTGTTGTGACGGGTCCTGGGTTCTGCATGGTTGGGAATGAGACCTACATGTTTCCTGCCTCCTGGAGCTCCCAGTCCAGTGTCATTAAATAAATAATTACAATGAGTAGCAACAAGTGCTGTGACCTGGCAGGCCTGATAGAGCTAGAGTGACTGTACAATTTATTATCCTAAGTCAGATGCTTTTGAGGATAAAAGTGATTGTTGCAGGTTAAGTTCCCCAGGAAGTAGATTCTCAGATGGAGATTAGTGTGCAGAAATTTGATTAGGAGGCTTTGGGGATCAACACCTGTGAAAAGGAAGAGACCAAAACAAGATTGGGCAGAGGGAGAAGCTGAGATGCAATGTAGACTCAACGAAGGCCTCAGCCAACCCCACAGGGTGTTCAGGGATGAGATGGCCCTTTGGCTTTATCTCCAATTGGGGGTGACGAGGTCTGGCCTTTATGCCTTTGTGTCGATAGTCATTGGTTACCGGCTACCCTTGGAAGGTGGTATGACCTTGGGCGAGGCTGTTTTCTTCAGTGGAGGCAATCTCCCGAGAAGCCTGACGGCTGAAGGCGTCAGGGATTTGGGTGGCACCTCCCAGCATCCACCGCAGGGGCACTGTTGTTAATCATGTCCAGACAATAGGCATTAGCCAGGGCTGGCACATGTACCCACAGCAAGAGCACCTGGCTGGGAGCTTCAGTTGGAATCCTGCACAAATGCAGGGTGGCAGAAAACCCCTGGCAACAGGAACAAGCCCAGGGCTTGCTCAACCTGCAACCTCTTTGTGGCTATCTCTTCTCCTTTCCCTCACCTGTTTCTTTTGCTTTTTAGGGCCAGTGATAGCTTTCACACACATTGTATCATCATCCCCTTCACATGCACTGTATCATTTAACTTGTGGGTGTGATTCTTCTTCTCACCCCCCAACATCCAAACTATCAGGAAGTCCTTTCCCTGTTACTTTCAAAACAGAGCCCCAGCCGTTCAGTTTCCCCATCCTCATCACCTCCCTCTTGGTGCAAACACCACCATTTCTCTCCTAACTGCTGACATTATTTTGATTTTGAACCCAGGTGGCCAACAGCTTGGAGCTGCTGAGAAGATAGATGACAATGACAAAAACAAACAAATAAACAAAAAAAAAAAACAAAACCCAAGACCAATGAAGGAGACTTGAGTAGAACACATGCACTGAAAAAACTTCAGAGAAGCCAAAAACATGGTATTTGAACTGAGAAATGAACACATGAGCTGAAAGTTGAGGATATTCTCTCTTTAGAATAAAATTAAAAGGCAGGAGAGTACAGTGGTTAATGGCACAGCCTTTCAGGCCAGGGTGCTTGGCTCAGCTTCTTGATGTCTCTATGCCTCAGTTTCCTTGTCTGTAAAACAGGGGTGATGATAGAGATATTATGCAGGGTTGTTAGGAGAAGTAATGAGTCACCATGGGTAAGACACTTAGAACAGTGCTTGGGGCACGCAAAAGTGCTCTGCCAGCATTGGCTGCAGTATTACCCTGTGTGGCCGCCATCTTGGTCCTCGCTGGGCGTGGCAGATTGGCTGTTGGCACTCCTTGTCTGCTTCTACCTTCAACACCCTCTACCCTGCCCCCACGTGGAGTCATTTATTCATTCAACAAGTATTTCTTGAATGCCTGCTCATGGACCAGGCTCTAAACTCTTGTTTTATTTTCCTAGCACAGGTCCTCGAGCTTATGCACAGGCTGCCCTGGGCTGCTGTCACTGGAACTAGGAGGCTCCCTCCCCTGCCATTTCTTGTTCATGCTCAAGGTCGTCTGGATGAAAAGCCGCTTCTGTGTGGCCCAGTTACTTCGTGTCCTCCCTTTGGACCTTTGGCTGCTGGCTCTGAGTCCCTGGGCTGAGAGTGAGTCATGAATGACCCACGGACCCTTCCTCTCAGACCCAGGAGGGCGCAGTGGGAAGGAAGGCTGAGGGTTTTCCTTGGGCCCTTGGCAGCATGGGAACTGGCTCTTTCACGCGGGTGCATGCTCCGTGTGGACCCTGCCTTGGCCACAACCTTGCATGCTTGAGCCTTCTTTTCCTGGATAGCAGCTCTGGACCACAGGAAAGGGCCTGGAGGGGAGGAGGGAGAGGTGAACAGGAGGAGGCAGAGTGAGTAGAAGAAAGGAGTGAGGCCAAGTCAGGCGACAGGGGCTGAGCGGGGAGAGGGGAGAGGATGCTGATGACGACATTGACATGAATTGACTGGTTAGTGCCCTAATCCCTGCGAGGCCAGTGCTGTTACCATCCCCACTCTGCAGAGCGGACAGAGGCAAAATGGGTTATGTAAATTGCCCAAAGCCTTATCTCTGTAACTTGCAGAGCTGGAGTTTGAACTTGAATAGTCCAGCCCCACCCCCTGGAAGGGGAAGGATGCAGAAGTTCCACGGGGGCACCCAGGGGAGGGCAGGCGGCTGGCACGCAGCAGACACTCAGTCAGCAGTGCTGAGTGGATGGCGGTGGGGGGAAGGCTGGGCTGAAGGCCATGGGCTGACTCTTCACATAAATCCCTGGTGTCTGTGGCACCAACTAGTGAAGCATCTTATCTTCCACCATTGTTGTCATCTCTGCTCTTTGTCACAAGTGTCACTGCATGGATGGCTGACAGAACCCTTCCCGCTCCCACTTCAGTCTGACTTGGGTCCCCTCAGCAGGTGGAAGGCACCGCAGAACCTCCCTCTCTGTTTCACAGAGGAGGCTTGCAGGGTCTGCATGGGTGCCAGGGGGAGAGGGCCCTCTGGGTGGGGGAGGAGGGGACCCCGGAGCCCGGTGCAGTCTGCCTTCCCTTCCCCCCTCAGCTGCTGAGTCCATTCCCCAGCTGGGCTCTGTTGGCCCATAAATGGTCCCTGAGTCCCTTTCTAGCGGCAGCCTGACCTCGTCCACATGGAGAAAAACAGGAAGCTGGGCACTGCCAGGAACTGGAACACTCCCTTCCTCAGCCCTGGGCTCTGAGGGGCTGAGGTAGCGGGGCGCTCTGGGAGAAGGACATGGGACAGGGTGTGGGGTGGGGGCTCCACAGACCAAGCCAGGTGGCTTGGGCCACGCTGAGGGGTTTGGCTCAGGCAGCTGGACTTGCTGAGACACTCCAGGGCTTAGAGGAGGCGGGGAGGTGGAGAAGGAGCTCCTGACCTCTCTCTCCCAGGTGAGACAGGTCCACGGGGCACCAGGGCCGCATCTGCCTTTTGCCTTCATGGGCCCCTTCCTCCATAAAAAAAATATTAAAAAGTATATCATATAACTGCATTGGTATAAATATAATCCAAGCAGGATTTGTGATTATATTCATTATTATTTTCTTCAATTTTTCTTCTGATTTTAAAATAAATTAAAATCAAAACATTTTCATGGGCCAGTGTGTGGTGGCTCACACCTGTAATCCTAGCACTCTGGGAGGCTGAGGCGGGTGGATTGTTTGAGCTCAGGAGGTCAAGACCAGCCTGAGCAAGAGTGAGAACCCATCTCTACTAAAATGAAAAAATTAGCCGGGCTTGGTGGTGCACACCTGTAGTGCCAGCTACTCAGGAGGAGGGAGGATCACTTGAGCCCAGGTGTTTGAGGTTGCAGTGAGCTATAATGATGCCACTGCACTCTACCCAGGACAACAGAGCAAGACTTTGTCTCAAAAAACAAACCAAACAAACCAAACACTTTTATGGCCCCCAAATGTATCGTGGGCCCTAGGCACTGTGCCTCCTGTGTCTAAGGGAGAAGTCATCTCTGTGGGAAGCAAGCTTCTAGCGCTTTCCTGACCCCCTCATGGCCATGCAGCACAGAGATTAGAGACCAGACATTACAGGGGAACGCTGGCTCAGCTGAAACAGAACCTCGCGGAGCCTTGGTTTCCTCTTCTGTAGAATGGGGGAATGAGAGCACCTGCTTCCCGATGCTCTTATGAGGAGACCCCGTGGCAAGTGTTTGGCCCAGTGCCTGATCCAAGTGAGCCTCAGAGCCTGGGAGGGACTCCAGCGGCTGCACCGGGCCCAGCCTTGGGATTGGGGACATTCCCAGGGTTCCCACGTCTTTGACTTCTCCCTCCTCTCCTGTCTGTCCCTCTTGGACCCCTGCTTCAGTCAGACCCAAGGCAACCATGTGTCAGACCAGTTCACGAAGGTCCTCGGCTCCAAAATGCTATCCGACCGCGCAGCAGCCCTGTGAGGAATATCTCGTGCGATTATTCAGCCCACTGTCCCGGAGAGGATACGAACCATCAGAGAGGTAAGGGACCTTGTCCAAGGTCACACAGCTGGAAAAGACAGAGCTGGGACAAGCTTTTAGATGTGTCGATTCTGTCCTCAGTTGGCTCTGTTACACTTGACAGCCCAAGATGTTTGTGCCAGCCTGTGTGTGTTACTGTCTTGCCGGAAGGTAGGTGACAAGGATTGGAGCGGGTCTGGAAGGCCTCAGGACCTTGCTGGGATGTGCTGACGGGTGGGTCACAGCATCTGGACTTTTGTCTTTGCCCTGTTTGGGGCTGGGGTGGGACCTGGTCGCTGCCACCTTGGCTGTGCTGCCCCGAAGCACCCCCCATGCCCCTGCCCCCCTCTTTCCTAGCCGTGTCCTTACTGGCAATGTAGGCGAGGCAGCTACTGGGTGCAGAACCCAGGAAGGAAGGTGGCCGAAGAGAACCTGCTACTTTATACTAGGGCTATAGGGTCATCTTTAATTTTTAAGTTGTTACTGGAAAACGATTGATTATCTTCAAATATACTTAATTTCACAAATAGAAATACAGTGAAAAACTGGTTTTCACGATAGATTTCAGTGAAGAGGATTTAGGCTTAGGATGAAGAAGGATTTACATGAATCTTATTTAATATTATTAAAGCACAGAAACTCACGACTGTGCACCGTGTAGTGCATGGAGAATGCTTTTCAAAGAACTCGCAGGACAGACTGAATATCCATCTGGCAGGGATGGTTTGAGTGAAGGTTTTAATTTCTGTGATGTTTCTGATTAAAACCTTCCAGCTCCTCTGGCAGAGTTAGGCCGCTTTGGTCTCTTGTTATTTCGTTATTTCCTAAGAATCTGAGCTGGGGTTGGATGACAAATATGGTCCTCTGCCGGGTCAGCCGTGGGCCTCCCGGATCAACCCCTCCTTTGCAGAGGAGGATGGGGTGGGGGTGGGCAGGACAGGCCCCCAGCAGGTAGGTGCTGACACTGAGGATGGGTCTCCTGCTGCAGGAGGATCTCCCAGTGACTCAACTCTGATCCTGTCACTTCTCGGCCCGAAACCCTCAGGGGCATCCTATGGATCTCCCAGTGAGGTCGGGGTGGGCAGCCTGCTCACAGCCCTCCCTCCTCTCTCCTGCCCCCTCCTCCCCCCACTGCTGGGACCAGGCTGGCTCCTCCACTCTCCCGTCCTCACTTCCGGCCACTCTGGCTGAAGCACGCTCCACAGCTCCTCCCGGCTCCAGCCTCCTGCTGGCCTCCTTCCCAGCCTTCAGCACCTGCAGATGACCCACTCATGGGTGCGAGTCTTTGGACAGAGTTTGTGAGTCCACTGGGTTCCAAGTTCCTACCTTCACCTGGTCCTGCTCACCGCACTGTGCCCAGCACCCAGCTCAGCCAGCCTGCACCAGGCACCCAGGAAATACTTGTTGAATCCATGATTTTATTGAACCATACGTTATTAACCCGCACAATAATGGGTTCAACAAATATCTCCTGGAAGATGGGCTTAGAAGTCACACAGACCAGGGTTCATATTCCAGCTCAGCAAGCCACTCGAGCTGAGTCCTCAGGTTTGCTGCCTTCACAGGGGACGTAATCGTTTCACCTGGCTCGCTGCACACCTGTGGGGAAAATGGGGCTGCACACATAGAGCACTTTTCAAGTGAGCTCAGGTGATTCTGACCTGCAGCCGAGGGTGAGAACTGCTGCCTCACTCCAGGTGTGACTTCAGGGGCTTCCAGCTTCTCACCAGTTTCTTCCTACACGCGCTTGAAACTCATCTGACACAGCACAAAGACGAATGCAGAGTCTGACGGTGGAGAGAAAATGGCTGAATCTCATTCCTACACGTGCTCCTCAGGCAGCGGTCAGATTCTTTTCTGTCTCCCTAGCAGGGTGGAGATTAGGGCGGAGGGGCTGCCCTGGGAGTGGGGAGAGAAAGAGAAAGAGGATCTAGTGCCTAGAGACCCACGTCCTACTGTCAGCTTTGCCACCGTGTAAATATGAACAAATCACCCCTCTCAGCTCCCCCTCCATGAAATGACATTCCTTTGAGAGCCAGCATCCTGCAGCTAGGGACTCAATCCCTAAGAACCAGGCTTGCAGCAATCCCAAAGCCTGCACCTCTGTGTAGCTCCCCTGGGGTCTCACTGGCCCTGCTTTCTGAAATTTATTTGCCTTAACACAATCAAGTCATTATAAAGTTTAATTCCCAGAAGACATCACTGTACTTTTGAGGTTATGATGCAACTCAAAGTAAATTTATAAGGTGTTGATGAGTAGAGGTCATGGGGGCCTGCTTTTTATTGCACAGAAAAAAACCTTCTATAGTCAGCTGGGGGCTTATCTGCAGTGAGATGTCGTCTAAGAGAGTAAAAACATTTCCTCTCTTGAGCAGGTCAGTGTGGAGCCACCGTAATAACTTTTTTGCACAAGTTATTTAAAGCAAACCCTGTTCTGATTCCCGTGGTTACCAACTGATGAGGTTTTTATAGTTCTTGGAATAAAGAAGAAATGGAAATTCCAAGGAAAGAGATGGGAGACCTACAAAGCACTTTTAATTAGATGCAGGAGTGAGGAGTGTTGTGGTAGGGAATGTCCTGGAAGCAGCCTGAAGGGTGGGCCCAGGAAGCTGTCCCTGGGTGACTGACTACTCCTGGCTTGCTGACTTTTCCCAGAGTCATGGCCTAGGGCCTCCCAGCTGTGAAGCCTAATCAGGCCACAGAGATTGCACAAATCACAAACATCTAGCACTAGACCAATCAGGCCCAAATCCAACTTTTTTGAATGTTAGAACTTGCACATTTGAGGTCAAGCTCTGTTGGACACAGAGAGGAAGGGTATTTGGGAAAGGATAAAGTTTTTCCGGAAACTCTTTGGCACCCAGCCTCCCTCCCCCCAATTCAGATTTGGGAGCACATCCAAAGCAAGGCACCAGCACAAAGACTGGGGAAGCTTTCTAGATAAAATCCAACCAATCACCTGAAAATATGCATTGACTGAGTCTCCTTGTGCTTGGCACTGGGCTAGATCCTTGAGTAGGAGTTGGAAGGTAGGTAAGCTTGGCATTATCTCTGTTCTCTAAGGGGGATTGAATAGTTCTGTGTTCTATGGATTGTGCCAGGGACTGGGAGGTCAGAGGTGAGGAAGCCCTGCCCTTCCTCCGGAGGAGTTTACAGTCCATAGGAGAGACAGACACTCAGCCTGGCCTGACTACCCTGTGCCCCACCCAGACAGACCCTGGCTCTTGCTTCCACTCACGGTGATCTTTAAGCACCCCCTACACCATTGTACCCCTGTATCCCACTGGCTGCCTCATGAACTGTCTGGTCGACTCAGCTTCCAAATAATAATTTATCTTGATTAGTGAGTTTTTGATACCTCCTAAAAGTTTGCTCTTGAGCAAATACCTAACTCATGTAAGTGCAACAAACCTATAACTGATGGCAACACATCTAAAAGCAGCTGCAAGCCAGAGGGATGAGTGCTTAGAAGAAAGCCCCCTGAGATTCTTTCTGGAGGGACATTTGAGTAATTCCGGGGCAGTGTTTCCCAAAGTGAACACCATGGAACGTCAATCCTGTGCAGTGCTCCTCCAAAAAATAAAAGATTTTGTGAGCAAATAAATTTGGGAAACAGTACATACTCTAGCTTCCCCTTTAGATATACATAATGGACATGAACATACCAAAGACTCTGGAAGAAACATTACTTTTCTAGACCACCCTCTTTGGCTACTCAGCTGGGTCAGCTTGGGCAAGTCTATCAGTGTTTCTTGCTTTTTTTTTTTTTTTTTTTGAGACAGAGTCTCACTCTGTTGCCCGGGCTAGAGTGCCGTGGCATCAGCCCAGCTCACAGCAACCTCAAACTCCTGGGCTCGAGTGATCCTCCTGCCTTAGCCTCCCGAGTAGCTGGGACTACAGGCATGTGCCACCATGCCTGGCTAATTTTTTTCTATATAGATTTTTAGCTGTCCAAAACATTTCTTTCTATTTTTAGTAGAGACGAGGTCTCGCTCTTGCTCAGGCTGATCTTGAACTCCTGACCTTGAGCGATCCTCCCGCCTCGGCCTCCCAGAGTGCTAGGATTACAGGTGTGAGCCACCGCACCCGGCCTATCAGTGTTTCCTAAAGGACACTTATCTGAGAATTTCTTAGGAGTGCTTGTTAGAAATAGAGAGTACTTAGCCCTGCTGCAGACTTTCAAAGTAAGAGTCTCTGTAGCCCAGGAACCAGGAATCTGCTTTGAACAGCACAGTTGATTGTGATGCATATTAAAGTTGAGAACCCCAGATAAATCTGCCTAGATTTTGGCTTTTTCTCAGAGTGTTGTAAAGATTAAGAGACAAATTTGACCAAAAGTTTAGTCAAAAAGAAACTTAGACACTTCCCAACTCATTCTATGGGGCTAGTGTTACCCTGATACTAAAACTAGGCAAAGACATCACAAAAAGAGAAAACTAAAGATCAATATATATCATGATCAGAGATGCAAAATTCTCAACAAAATACCAGCAACCAAATCTAACAACATATCAAAAGGATTATACACCATGACCAAGTGGGATTTACCCTAGGAATGCAAGGTTGGTTTGACATCCAAAATTTAATATAATATACCATTTCATTAGAAAAAAAGACAAATATATACCATATGATCATCTCAATCCATACAGAGAAAGCATTTGACAAAGTCCAACACTGCTTCATGACAAAAACAACAAACTAAGAATAGTAAAGAACTCAGTCTGAGAAAGGGCATTTGCAAAAAACCCACAGCTAACATCATATTTAATGGAGAAAGACTGAACACCTTCCCCCTAAAATCAGGAAAAAGGCAAGGATGCCCACTCTTCCTGCTTCTATTCAACATTGTGCTGAAGGTGCTAGCCAGGGCAATTAGGGAAGAAAATGAAAGAAAAGGCATCCAAATTGGAAAGGAAGAAGTAAAACTGTCTATATTCTCAGATGACATAATCTTTTATATAGGAAATCCTAAGGAATCCATTAGAAAACTTTTAGAACTAATACGTAATTTCAGCAAGGTTGCAAGATAAAAAAATCAGTTGTATTTCTATATACTTATGATGAACAATCTGAAAATAAAATTAAGAAAATTATTCCATTTACAATAACATCAAAAATAATAAAATACTTAGGAATAAACTTAACAGAAAAGTGCAAACTTCGTACTTTTGAAAACTATAAAACATTTTTGAAAGAAGTTAAAGAAGATCTAAATAAATGGAAAGACATATTTGTGGATTGGAAGACTTAATATTGTTGAGATGACAGTATTCCCCAAATTTATCTATAGAATCAATACAGTCCCTATCAAAATCTCAGCTGGCCTATTTCCAGAAATGAACAAGCTGATTATAAAATTTATATAAAAATTCAAAGGATCCAGAATAGCCAAAACAACCTTGAAAAAGAACAAAGTTGGAGGACTCACACTTTCCAATTTCAAAACTTACTGCAAAGCTACAGTAATCTAGACAGTGTGGTACTGGCATAAGGATAGACATATCGATCAATGGAATAAAATTGAGAGTCCAGAAATATCCTCACATTTATGATCAGTTGATATTTGGCATGAATGCCAAAACAATTTGATGGGGGAAAGAATTTCCACAAATAGTGTTGGCACAACTGAATGTCTACAAACAAAAAAATAAAGTTAGATCCCTACTTCATACTATATACAAAAATTGATGTAAAATAGATCAAAGACCTAAATGTTAGTGCTAAAACTGTAAAAGTCTCAAAAGAAAACATAAGGACAAATCTTCATGATCTTGGATTAGGCAATGGTTTCTTAGATATGACACCAAAAGCACAAGCCACAACAACAAAATAGATAAATTGGACTTCATCAGAATAAAAACCTTTTGTGCTTCCAAAGACACCATCTAGAAAGTGAAAGACCACCTACAGAATGGGAGAAAATATTTGCAAATCATGTATCTGATAAGGGCCTAGTATCTTGAATATATAAAGAACTCTGACAACTCAATAAAAAAAAACGCTTGATTAAAAATGAGTAAAGGATCTGAATAGACATTACCCCAAAGAACATATATAAATGGTCAATAAGCACATGAAAAGAGGCTCAATGTCATTAGTTATCAGGGAAATGCAAATCAAAACCATAATGAGATACCACTTCACACCCACTGGAACGGCTGTAATAAAAAACAAACAAACAAACAATAATAACTGTTGACAAAGATACAGAGAAATAAACTGATGATGGGAATATAAAATAGGCAGCTGCTTTGGGAAACAGTCTGGCAGTTCCTCAAAAGGTTAAACACAGAGTTACCGTATGATCTAGCAATTTCACTCCTAGGTGTGTAGCCAAGAGAATTAAAAACATACATATGCACAAGCTCTTGTGCATGAATATTCATAACAGTATTATTCAGAATAGCTAAAAAAAGTGGAAGCAACTCAAATGTCCATCAACTGAAGAATGGATAAAGTGTGGCATTTCTATACAATGCACCATTATTCAGCAATAAAAGGAGTGAAGTATGGATACACGCTACAACCTGGATGAACCTTGAAAATTATGCTAAGTGAAAGAAGCCAGACGCAAAAGGCCACTGATTGTATAATCCCATTTATATGAAATGTACAGAATAGGTAAATCTATAGAGATGGAAAGTAGATTAGTGGTTGTTTGGGACCGGGTGGGGGTGGGGGAATGTCGGACGACTGCTAAAGGGTATGGGGTTTCCTTTTGAGGTGATGAGGCTGGGTGTGGTGGCACGTGCCTGTAGTCCCAGCTACTCAGGAGACTCATGCAGGAAGGTCACTTGAGCCCAGGAGTCTGAGGCTGCAGTGAGCTCTGATTGAGCCACGGCACTTCAGCTTGGGTGACAGAGCGAGACCCTATCTCTAAAAAAAAAGGTGAAGAAAATGTTCTAAAATTGATTGTAGTGATGGTTGCACAACTCTGTGAATATACTAAAAACCATTGAATTGTACACTTTAGAGGGGTGAATTGTACAGTGGATGAATTATGTCTCAATAAAGCTGTTATAAAAAGAAAAGAAAAGAAACCTAGGGAGGGAACTCCAGATGCACCCCCTGACAACAAAGTTCGTCAGCCTACACTCACGCAGAGCTAACCCAAACAGGAATCACTACCTGCCACCTCTGCTTCCTCTGACTTCCTCAGTGTGCTTTCCCTTGCCTTTCCCCGCACCTCCTGTGCCCACACTGATTGACACGGCCAAGGAACCCCAGCTGCTGACCCTAGGCTGGTGCTCAGGGTAGATTCATATTGACGCTCCTGGCTAATTTTCAAGATCTCTCTCATTCATCCCAACGAGCATTTATTTAGAATCTATGTTCTCCAAAGGACTTTGAAGAAAATAAATATAGCTGTTGTCCTCAAGTTGCTTGCAGCCTAGTAGGAGAGATAAAACTGTCATTTAGGATTCATTCAGTTGATATGAGAAAAACCCAAAAGAACTGTGGCCTTAACAAGATAGAACTTATTTATCTTACACAAAATAGAAGCCTGGAGGAGGCAGTCCAGGGCTGGTCCTGAAGTTCCTTGGGGTCACTGGGAATGCAGGCTCTTTGTCTTTCTGTCTTGTTCTATCCTGTGATTTCCCATCCTAAGGGCTCCTTCCTTCCTTCCTTCCTTCCGTCCCTCCCTCCTCTTCTTTCCTTCCTCCCCCCATTCCTTCAACAAGCATTTATCAAGCACTTACTGCATGCCATGGCACTACTCTAGATGCTGAGGTTACAGCAGAGAATAAACAGACAAGAACATCAATCTTCCTGGAGCATACATTCTATTAGGTGGAGAGAGTCAACTAATAAAATGAATGAGTAAGCTGGATGTGATGGCTCACGCCTGTAATCCCAGCAATTTGGGAGGCTGAGGCAGGAGGATCACTTGAGCTCAGGAGTTCAAGACCAGCCTGGGCAATATAGTGAGACCCTGTCTCTAAAAAAAGAAAAAAAAATTAGCCAGGTATGGTGGTACACACCTGTAGTCTCAGCTACTCAGGAGGCTGAGGCAAGAGGATCTCTTGAGCCCAGGAGTTTGAGGTTGCCATGAGCTATGATGATGTCAGTGCACTCTAGCCTGGGCAACAGAGTGAGACCCTGTCTCAAAAAAAAAGCGTAAGTAAGTTTTATTGGTGTTAGAAAGTGGTAAATGCCACAGAGAAAACTAAAACAAGCAAGAAGGTAGGGCATTTTAGTGAGACGGAGAGAAGAGAATTAGAGAAGGGGCCATGGAGGAAGAGTGAGTGGGTGGCGGGATTAGTGCTCTCCTCACACTCAGAAGATTGGTGCAGTGGGGACAAGAGTCAGAGAGCTAGAAGGAAGGTGATGGTGTCCATGTGTGGGATGCCGGGAATCGGGATGTGAGAGGTGGGACAAGGTCTAGAGTGTGCTATGCACATGGGTGGCTGGGTTGGAGCGCAGCAAAAGGTCTCTGGGGGTGAGGAGGTCGAGGAACTGAGAAGCCAGAGTATTGAAGGTCCTTCATGTGGATGGTGAGGGCACAGGAATGTTGACAGGGTGTGGGGGTGGGGTGGAGACTCTGCCTGGAGCTCAAGTCCACGAGGAGCAGGAGGCTGGTCGGGAGGCAGGTGGATGCACTGGGGAGAGGTACAGAGTGGTTTAGTGGGTTGGTGTGAACTTCAAAGGAACTAGAGTATTGGAGGGAGGAAGGAAGAGAAATGACTTGGAAGGAACATGAGGGCTCTGAGGGTCTTAGAATATGAGAAAAAAATAGTTTCCTCTGAGCAGGAGGCAGTATCCTGGGGACTAGCTAGGTTTCCCTTAGGGTCAGAAGGTAGGCGGAAATTTCCAGAAGAGGTCGAGAGCCCAGGAGAGGGTGAGGACAGGGGTTGGGCAACTTGGGATGAGAGTCTGGGTGATGATGGCTCAACAGCAATTTCTTTCATGAACAAGGACATGCGGCCCGATGGGGGAGTCTTGGGGGTCTCGTAAAAGGAGAAAAATGGTCCAGAAAAATGGAGATTTGTTTTGCCCTTTATCCAAAACCTTTTATTATGAAAAATTTCAAACATACAAAAAAT
Organism: Lemur catta; assembly: GCF_020740605.2. Lineage (NCBI taxonomy): Eukaryota > Metazoa > Chordata > Mammalia > Primates > Lemuridae > Lemur > Lemur catta. Next base: position 41,199,917 of record NC_059142.1, on the reverse strand, counting down.
TGGAAAATTGGGCATTCATATACCTACCACATAGATGCTACAATTACCAGTTTGCTCTATTTGCTCAATCACATAAATGTACCTCTCTCTCTCTGTCCATCCATTCATCCATCCTTCCATCTTTTTGAACCATTTCAAGGAAAGTTGCAGATAGGTAAAGAAGCTGTATTTTCCCCCTAAACACTTAAGGATGCATATAATTGATTAACCTTCAGTATTTGTCTTTTTTAAGGTAAAATTTACAAACAGGAAATGCACAGGTCTTAAATATACAATAGGTGAGTTTTAACAAATTCCTGTACCTGTATAACTCAAGCCCACTGCCCTGGAAAGTAGCCCCTTGAGACTTCCCATTGTGATTTTTTTCATCATAGATTAGTTTTGCCTATTCTGGGACTTCATATAAATCAATGAAATCATGTTATAAATACTCTTTTGTGTCTAGCTTCTTTCCTTCACTGCTATGGGAGATTCGTTAATGTTGTTGCATGCATTAGTAGTTAATTCCTTTTTTGTGTGGAGTAATATTCCATTATGTGATTATACCAGAAGAATTAGTCATTCTTCTGTTTATACTCACTGGAGCTGTTTCTAGTTTTTAGCAATTATGAATAAAGCTACTATGAACATTCTTTCATGGGTCTTTCTGTGGACATATGCTTTCATTTCTCTTAGGTAAATACTTGGAAGTGGAATTGCTGGATCATAGGTAGGTTTAGTTTTATAAGAAACTACCAGCTTTTACCCAAAGTGTTTGTACTATTTACATTCTTACCAATAATGTATGAGAGTTCCAGTTGATCTATATCCTTGCCAACATTTTATGTTGTCAGTCTTTAATTTTAGCTATTCTGATTGGTGTATGTTAGTGTCTCATTATGGTTTTATTTTATATTTCCCTGATGATTAATGATGTTGAGCACTTTTTTATGTGCTTCTTGCCCATCTGTATATCTTCCTTTGTGAAGTTACTACTTAAACATTTTGCCTATTTAAAAAATTGAGTTATCTTTTTATTAATATTATTGAATTGTAGGGGTTCTTTATGTATTCTGTATATAAGTCCTTTGCCAGATACGTTTTGCAAATACTTTCTCTGAATCTGAGGCTTGCTTATCATTTTCTTAATGGTGTCTTTTCATGAGCAGAAGTTTTTTTTATTTTGATGAAATCTAATTTATCAGTGTTTTAAAAATAGTTACTGCTTTGTGTGATCTGTCTTAATATATCTTTGCCTGCCCTCCAAGTCCAAAGATATTCTCCTATGTTTTCTTTTAGAAACTTTATAGTTTTAGCTTTGAAAAAATAGTTTTAGCTTTTGACTGATTTCTATGATCCATTTAAAATTAATTTTTGTGAACGGTGTGAGGGGGGAGGGGTTGAAGTTTATTTTTTTCCATGTGAATATTCCGTTGTTCTGGCACCGTTTGTTAAAGGACTTTCTTTTTCCCATTGGATTGCTTTTGTGACTTTATAAAAAAGCAAGTGACTGTTTAATTGTGGGCTATTTCTGCAGTCTCTCTTTTATTCCATTGATCTATTTTTTTGGGGGGGGGGACAGAGTCTTGCTCTGTTGCCCGGCTAGAGTGAGTGCCGTGGCGTCAGACTAGCTCACAGCAACCTCAAACTCCTGGGCTTAAGTGATCCTACTGCCTCAGCCTCCTGAGTAGCTGGGACTACAGGCATGTGCCACCATGCCCGGCTAATTTTTTCTATATATATATATTTAGTTGGCCAGATAATTTCTTTCTATTTTTAGTAGAGATGGGGTCTCGCTCTTGCTCAGGCTGGCCTCGAACTCCTGACCTTGAGTAATCCACCCGCCTCGGCCTCCCAGAGTGCTAGGATTACAGGCGTGAGCCACCTCGCCCGGCCCATTGATCTATTTTTTAATCCTTATGTTAGTGCTACAATGTCCTGACTACTTTGGCTTTATAGTAAGTCATGAAGTCAAGTAGGGTAAGTCTTCCAATTTTGTTCTTCTTTTTCAAGATGCTTTGGATAGTCTAGGTCATTTGCATTTCCATAAAAATTTTAGAATCAATGTGCTAATTTCTACAAAAGAGTCTGCTAGGATTATGTTTGAAATTGAGTTAAATCTAAAGATCATTTTGGAGGGATCTGCCATCTCAATGATATTGAGTCTTCCAATCCATGCACATATCTCTCCATTTATTTAGGTTATCTTGAATTTCTCTTAGCAATGTTTTGTAGTCTTTGGTATAGAAGTCTTACACATCTTTTGTGAAATCTATTCCCAAGTACTTCATGGTTTTTAAAAGAGCTACTGTGAATGGAAATTTTAAAATTTTGTTTTCTATTAGTGTCAGCAGAACTGAACACCAGAACAGTGACAGGAAACAGTTCATCCGGATATCCCAGGTGTAGGGAAGCAGGTATGCAGGAGGTGCCACTTATTTGCAGACAGCTGTGGAAGGTCTGCAGGGTTGAAAAGAAGGTGGCCATGTGAAGGGAGGGAGGTCAGATGCACGAAACAATGTGGAAAACTGACTTCCTTTCTCTGTCCTGTTCCTAAGAAGGGATGTTATTCCTCAACACTGTCCTGGAAGGGGAAGGAGGGCAATACCAAGGGGCCTTGGGATGGTGCTCCTGTTCCCCAGAACCTTCTGAGCTCCATCATTCAACCAGCCCTCAGGTGGGGGTTGCTGCCACCATAGCCTGGGATGAACGTGGCCCTCTGTGGACAGGAGAGCTGGCCTCAGTGGTGTGGGTGGTACGCTCTGCTCTCTCCTGGAAGAGCCACCCGGCCTCTGAGCCTTAGCTGGCTCAGCTGGCAAAGTAAGACAGAGGCTGAAACTCTTGGGCTTTCCTCTACTCAAAATGTCACAGCCAAACCCCTGGGTTGGCCTCCCTCTGTCTCCCACTGGCTGCCACCCTCAATGGTTTCTCCAGCCCATTTTGTCATGTCACTCCACCCCATTACAAAGTCAGCTGCCCACATCTTTCAAAAGAGCCAAAATTTCCAACTCATGCTCTGAGGAAAGATTTTCAAGAAGCAGAAAACTAGATAAGCCCAGACCCCACCCACCCTGAGTATTGTCCCTGTCATTGGGAAAGGTGTGGATGGGGAAGCAGGGCAGCAAGGCAGGACAGCTTCCCCGTTGCCAGGCAGGACCGTCAGGGGAGGGTGTGCATCCCAGTCTGTACCCGTCACAGGGCTCCCAGAGCCCCTTCAAAGAAAGATGCGCTGACCATGCTTTAAGACGATGCTAGTTGCCAAAACCAGTAACCCCCAAGTGTATTGTGTTTATTTCTCACTCGTGTACCAGTTCCTAGCAGGTGTTCCTGGTTTGCCGGGGGCCTTCCTCCATGCAGTGACTTAGAGACCAGGTTTTTTCCATTTTTGAGGCTCTGCCATCCCCTGGTCTAACCATCATCTTCTGCACCCACCTAGTAGGAAGGGCAAGAGACCCCGGGAAGGCATAACCACTTCTCAAAAGCCTTGGCCCAGAAGTGACATACGCTACTTCTGCTCACATCCCATTGGCAAGAACCTGTCATGGGGCCAAGGAGACCTGGGAAATGTGGTCCCTGGCTCGGCAACTGCTTGCCAGTGACACTCAACACTGAAAAGGAGAGTTCAGATTTTGCTGGCCCCCCCACTGAGCTCTGCTGAGTTTTCACCAGTCTGGTGGCCTTGCTTTCTAAACTGTGCAGGGCTGTTTGCATGTGAGGAGTTGTTTGCTACTCCATCGCCAGCATGGTTTCTCGTGGTTTCCTCCATCTCTGAAGTTTCTTGGTCTGTTCTCCAGCCCTCTCCACCTCACTCAGCACCCCCAGGGGCCTCCTCCTTCTAGAAGCTTTCCTGAATCTGTCCTCCTCCAAGAAGCTTTTCAGGAATCTCAGTATCCACATGGAAGTCTTCCATTCTCTGGGCACTTTGCCAGAAATGTGAGAAGGAACAATGTTTGGGGGCAGATGGGCCCCTTTCTCCTCTGCTTGCTAATGTTTGGAATTCTTCAGCTGAGGACTGAGACTTTGTCCCCACAATCAACACTGAGGCTTCAGATACACATTCCCTGGGAGGGGGGCAGATATTCTCACACACAGGGGAGCGGGCACCTGGGGGTCCTTGTAGAGGGGAGGGAAGGAGAGCAGGGGACCCTGGGCAGGACCACAGCTGTCGAGAGGGAGGCTGTAGGTCTAATGCAAACTTTGCTGATATCTCAGCTGTGTTTTTCAATCATATGTTAAACATCTTCAACTTTTTCTAAACAAACTGAGTCTAATCAAATAGTGTCCGTTTATTAAATGCTTACCATGTGCTAGGCATCAGCAGCACTTTTTATAAGCATTATCTGATTTATCTTCCCGACAACCTAATGAGGTAGGGACTCTTATTTTACCCCTATTTTGCACAGGAGAAAAACAAGGCTCAGAAAAATTCGGTAATTATCCCAAGGTCACATAGCTCATGAATAGAAGAGCTCCTGTTTGAATCTAAGCATCTGACCACAAAGTCTGTGATTTCCTCTGTGCGTGTGTCTCTTCTTCCCCGGGACAGTCAATGTGGCCACCCTGAAAGCTCATTGGCTGTCCTGGCAGTCAGGCTGGGGCCACGTGATGAACTCTGACCAAGGGGCTGAGATTGGACATGACACATGTCATTTCTGGACAAAAGCATTTAAGTGCTGGTGTCCAACCCTCCTGTTCTCTCTTTGCTTTTGGTGGTGGGCACAGAGGCCATGGCTTGAAATGGTGGAGCCACTAACAGGAGGCAGCCTGGATCACTGGGTCATGGTACGAGGGGCAGCTGACCTGGAAAGCTGCCCAACCCGCAGCAGCTTTGTGTGAATGAGAAATATACCTTTTTGTGTGTGTGTAAGAAGCCACTGAGATTTGGAGGTAAATTTGTTACTGAGGCACACTATAGGCTCTCCTACCCGATGCACCAGAACAGGTCACCAGATATAGCCGTGTTCCACCCCATTGGTTACTGACAATATGATGTTTCTCAGACATTTTGTTTTGTAAACCGTATAGTACTCCGGAGTAAGGATGGGACCGAGGGACTGTCCCAAACACAAGCTGCCAGAGAAGATGGGAGAATATCGAGGGTCTTCCTCAGCCCCCTGGGTAGCAGGAGCCACCAGGCCTGGCCCCAGCTCCAGTTCCTCCTCTGCCCTGCATCAAGCTTCTCCCTGCTGCTGGCTTCCAAAGTTTTGGCACAGGGCACAGCCCCTCTGTCTCCATCCCCGGCAGACAGCTTCCAGAAGCTAAAGCCCTTCCCCAGATTCTGGCCAAAGTGCCTGGAAGTTGTCCCACGCCTCACATTGTCTTTCAGATGCATCCCTGGGGACATAGCTCTTGCCATCCTACAATCCGGGAAATCACCACTTGCCCGCCCCTGGCAGTCAGGAAGCTCCAGCCGGGGCTGTCCACTGCCAGGTCAGGGCCAGGGAGAAGGTGGTGGTGGTGGGGGGTGTCTCAGGCTCCTGGCCAGGCTCCTGCCTGGCGTAGGGAGGGCCGGGAAGCAAGAGTGTCCACTCCTCACACAGACAGTCCTGCAAACCCTCATGGAGCCTCGCTGTGTGCATGGCCCTTTGCTTGGTGCTGTGTGAGCACAGAGGTAAGAGGTCTTGGCACCTGGCTTGCAGGAGATTCCTTGTAGGCTCAAGCAGGACATTGTTGTAGAAAAACAGAACAGAGGGAGGATATCAGTCAGGGATTTCCACTTGCAAGTTACAGAAATTCAGAGCCAGAGTATGACCTATAGAGAGAAAAGACCATGCACTTTTCACTTCTGTAGATAATTCAGATTCAAAAGCTATTTTTTCACAATAAATGTGTGTGTTTGTGTGTATGTGTGCTAAAATTAAGATTGCCTCTATGTTTTCTGATTGCAAAATTCTAAATAAGTTTATCAAGGCTGAAACTTTTCTTTTTTTTTCCCCCATTGGTCCCCTAAATTAGCTGATGCACTAGGTTCACGCTTTGAGTTATCCAATACTGAGCCAAGCTCGAAAAGGGAATATTCTGTCCTCGTGGGCTGGGTTGGATCCAGGTCCTTATAATATTATGAAATCTGTCTTTTGCTATCTCCTGGCTCTGCCTTTCTCTGTTTTGGCTTCATTCTTGGAAAGACTCATATTCTTAGCATTGTATCCTGTGCGTATCAGTCCCAGTTGAATAAATGGGCCCATCTCCTTGTCACATCAGAAAAATCCCGATTGAATTTTGGCTCTGACTGGGTCACAGGCCCATCCCTGAACCAGTCGCTGCAGCAAGCAGGGGGCCGGGGACTGGAGGGGGAGGGGGAAAGATGTGATGCTCTGGCTGCAAGGCCTGGGTCACATGCCCCTCTCTGGATCCTGGGGTGGAGACAGCTGCTTCTGGACCACATGCCTGAAAGTGGGGGACAGGTGAGCTCCCAAGGACAATTGGGGTGTTGCTTTCAGAAGGGGAAGGATGCTGAACAGGGTAACAGGCAGGGCCGACCGCTGGTAGGATGATGGGATACGCCCTCAGAGAGCTGTGACCCCAGGGCCATGGGAAGTCAGAGGAAGGAGATGTCATTCCCAGCTGAGGGCATCAAGGGAGGCTTCACAGAGGAGGCATCTGGGCTGGGCCTTGAAGGATGATCAGAGTTCAAGTGTTAGATCTGGGATGGGAAGGGGGACGCGCAGGGGGAACGATGTGAACAAAAACCGAGATGAGTGGAGCGAGGGCTGGTGCTGGCTGAGGGGACACCCTTGAATACTAAGCTAAGGGACATGGAGTGAATTTGGGAGCCATTCACAGATGGCTACAGAGCCCAGGATGGGGTTGTCAGGCCTGAGCTCCTGGGAGCAGATACTGCCCTTCACAGGGGCCCTGACCACTGCTCCCCACCACACCCCTGTCCTGCCTCGGGTGCCCACAAATCCCTTTTCTTTGGGTTCAGCTCAGACAAGACTGGAGTTTTCCAACAGAAATGCTTACTCAGAAACAGAGGGAAAGTGAAAACACAAAGTGCGATCGCAGAGCTTAGCTCTCTCCTGCCAAAGTGGAGAAGCTTGGGTACCTCTGACCTCCTGCCTACTCTGGGCTTAACCCCCTCCCTCCCCTGTGCCAGCTGAGCCCGGGGCTGGGCTGGGGTGGACAGCACGCCCACCCTGTGGGACCCTCAGGTTCTCTGGCATCCACTCCTGCCTTCACCCCTGCCCTGCCCTGCATAGGACCTGCTCTGTGGAGGGCAAAAGGGCATCCTCAATTCTCAGCCCTACATTCCTCCCCTGATTCTGGAGCCACACTGCCCTCATGGTGTCACCAGCAGGTTTCTCTAAGATGTCTGCCAAGAATCAGACGAACGTCAGCTGGAAGCTGAGTCTGCCCCGGTTCTCAGCCCCGAAAGGGCAGGCAGGGCCGTGTGCCAATCAAAGGTGTGGGCTTCGCAGTTAGTCAAATGTGGGTTTGAATTCCAACTCTATTCCTTACGGAGAAGTCATGTAGCCTCCCTGTGCCTCAGTTTCCTGTTCTGCAATAGAGAACAAATCAGCTGCAGCTCACAGGATCGGTAGGAGGATGAAATAGATCCCACATGTCATATACAGGCACAGGATAGGTCTGCAGGAAATGGTGACAATGATGATGATGATGGAGATGATGAAGGAGGGAAGAAATGGATCAACAGAGTCTTTCCCCTTGGATAGCTCTGAGCTGATCCGGTGCGTGAGTGAGGCCACGGGCCAGGCTGGCAGAGGCAGGACAGAGACCAAGGGCAGCACCAGCTCCAAACCACGCTCCTGGCCTCTGAGCTTGCCTCACCTTGCTGCACTGAAGGAACCCTAACACGAACACTCATCATGTCACCCACCTGGGCTCTGGGTCATGCCAGAAAGCCCTGGAAAGTCAGACTGTGCTGACACTAACCTGGGTGGACCACCTCTGAGCCTCAGTTTCCCCCACCAGTTAGGGGATCCTGGTCAGGCTCTTTGGGGCCTGCCAGAGGAGCAGGATTTTAATACGGTTTCTACAAAGCTCAGGGTTGCTAGACTAGGCCTGGTGGCTGGGGTGGAGCTGGCGTGGAGGGGCAGATGGGAGGAAGGCTCAAGCCAGAGGTCCCCAAGCTTACAGGATCTCCTCTCAGCAAAATAATCTGAGGATGTATCCAACAGATGTATTTATTTACTTATTTATGTCACGAATATAAACTATTACACTAATATTTTATGCCTACTATATAATATACATAATGAAAAATTTAAAACAGATATCAATGGGAAACAAGTTACCCAAATTAAATATCCCATCCATACAATCACCTCAGCTCATACAACTGAGCTATTAAAAAAGAAGTCTTACAACTCAATAAGAGGACAATTTTTAAATGGACAAAAGATCATTTTGTCAAACAAGATATATGATGGCTAGCAAGTGCATGAACGTGTTCAATTGTCTTTGTTATTAGGGAAATGCAAATTAAAGCCACAATTAGATACCACTTCATACCAGCTAGGATGGCTATAATCAAAAACACAATGAACAAGTGTGCTCAAGAATATGGAGAAGTTGGCCAGGCGGGGTGGCTCACACCTGCAATACTAGCACTCTGGGAGGCCAAGGTGGGAGGATAGCCTGAGGCCAGGAGTTCGAGACCAGCCTGAGTAAGAGCAAGACCACATCTCTACTAAAAATAGAAAAAATTACCTGGGCGTGGTGGCACATGCCCTGTAGTCCCAACTACTTGGGAGGCTGAGGCAGGAGGATCGCTTAGGCCAGGAGTTTGAGGTTGCTGTGAGCTAGGCTGATGCCACGGCACTCTAGCCCAGGTGGCAGAGTGAGACTCTGTCTCAAAAAAAAAAAAAAGATAAAAGAGAATATGGAGAAATTGAAACCCTCACACATTGCTGGTGTGAATGTAAAATGATGCAGCCACTTTGGAAAACAGTTTGGCATTGTCTTAGAAAGTTAAACACAAACTTACCACACAACCCAGTAATTCTACTCTTAGATATCTACCCAGGAGAAAAAAATGCCCACACAAAAACTGGTGCATGAATGTTCACAGCAGCATTATTCATAATAAACATGCAGATGTCTAACAATTGGCGAATGAATAAACAAAATGTGAAATATCCATGCAATGGAATCATACTCAGCAATAAAAAGGAAGAAGCCACTTAAACACACTACAACATGGATGAACCTCAACAACATTATGCTCAGTGACAGAAGCTAGACACAAAAGACCACGTATTTGTATGATTTCATTTATATGAAATTTGCAGAAAAGGCCTGGGGCTGGGGTGGGAATGAGGATCAACTGTAAACAAATCCAAAGGAACAATATTCTACACTGGGATTGTAGTGAGAGTTGCACAACTCCATACATTTACTAAAAATTGTTGAACTGTACACTTACAAAGGATACATTTTATGCAAATTACACCTCAATAAAGCTGTTAAAAAAACAAAACAAGCAACTTGTTAGGCATTGTTTTATTTACTTATTTATTTAATTTTAGAGACAGGGTCTTGCTCTGTCTCTCAGGCTGGAGTGCAGTGGTGCAACCATAGTTCCCTGAAAAAGCGTCCAATTCCTGGGCTCAAGTGATCCTCCTGTCTTAGCCCCTAAGTAGCTAGGACTATAGACTATATGCACGTGCCACCACACCCAGCTATATATATATATATATATATATATATATATATATATATATATATATATATATATATTTAATTTTTTGTAGAGGGGGGTCTTGCTATGTTGCCCAAGCTGGCCTTGTACTCCTGGCCTCAAGCCATCCTTCTGCCTTGGCCTCCCGAAGTGCTGGGATTACAGGCCTGATCCATGGCATCCCGGGCATTAATTTAGAAGGATCTCCAAGATGTATTGTTAAATGGAAAAAGCAAAGTGCAGAGAATGCTACCGTTGCATTTTTTAAAGAGGAAAAGCGGTGTGCATATATACGTTCATACAGATTTATAGTTATACATTTATACCTATACATGTGTACATAGATTTGCATAGACTGTCTCTGGAAGGATACACAAACACTGGTGACACCAGGTGTTTTGGGTGAAGGAAATAGATGGCTTGGAGGACAGAAGTGAGATTTATTTTTGTACCTTTACATTTTTTTTTCATTGTGGTAAAATACACATAACATAAAGTTTACCATCTTAGCCATTTTTAAGTGTACAGTTCAATGGTGTTAATATGTCTGTGCAGCCATCACCGCCATCCATCTCCAGAGCTCTTTTCAAAAACAGAAACTTTGTACCCATTAAAGAATAACTCCCCATTCCGCCCTCCCTCAGCCCTTGACAACCACCAGTTTTCCAAGAATAAGGCTTCCTGGGATTCCTCATACAGCGGAATCACACAGTGTTTTTTTCGTGACTGGCTGATTTCACTGAGCATAATGTCCCCGAGGTTGGCCCACGTTGTTGCATGTGTCAGAAATGCCTTCCCTTTTAAGGCTGGATAATGTTGCGCTGTACGTATATACAAGCCACATTTTGTTTATCCATTCATCCTCCATGGACACGTGGGTTGCTTCCACCTTTTGGCTATGGTGAATAATACTGCTGTGAACGTAGCTGTACAAATATCTCTTCGAGATCCTTGCATTTTTACACTTTTAAAGCATATGAATGTACTATCTATTTGAAAAAAAAAGAATTAAAATTTTAAAGGATGAAATACACATAACTAAAACTGAAAGTGTGCTCTTTCGTCCCACATTGCCTTTGGAGGCTCCTGGGGACAACCGGGTGCGGTCCCCCGACCCTTCCTCCGCCGTCCGTGGGGCAGCAGCCGAGCTCACCCGGGCAGCAGCAGGGGGTCTTGCTGAGTCACGCCGCAGCCCGGCAGTGCCCTCGCCTGCCCGCCGCCCGCGGATTGGCCGGGCCGCATTCCTGGGTGACTCACGGCCCAGGCAGCCCGGGAACGCCCGCTCGCAGGATAAGGCTGCGGCTCGCCCGGCCACGTCCTGGGGCCTGCAGCCGCCGGTTTTCCCATTTGGAAACTCCTTAGACGCCTCCGCTTCCAAGGAGCCGGTCCCCTCCCTGGCCCCCCGCAGGCCGAGGAAGGAAGGCGGGTAAGAAAGGCAGGGAAGCCTGGGGACCAAGAGCCCCCTCTGTGCTGGGACCGCAGGCCTTATTCCCCAAGAAACCGCCCTTCCTTCTCCTCAGTTCCAGAATCCTCAAATGCCTGGAAACCAAACTTACAAGATGGCAAAACCTGACCTTAACTGGGACCAAGTTGCAGACTGTTATCCTGCTTAGCAGTGAACATGCATGTTTGCTGCGGAAATGTCTGTGTTTGCTTACAGGGTGCTGTCCCAGGTCCCCTGGGGATGCTATAGAACATACAACTCACGCACCAAACTCCTTTCTAATATCTGAAAAATTCTGAGTTGCAAAACACATCTGGCCCCAGGATTTTCAATAAGAGGCTGTGGGTCTGTGTTATACCCATTTTACAGAACCGAGTCAAGGCTCAGAGAGAGAGGTCAAGTCACAGCTGGGAAGGGCTGGGGTCTGAGCCTGAGTTCCCCTCTCCCTCACCTGGCTGCTGCAAATCTCTGCCCACCCTCTCTGTCCCACCTTCTCTCCCGTCCCTCTGCTGAGCTTTCCTAGTCCACCTTAGCCACAGCTGTTGTCCTTCTTGACAAATGATCTTTCTTTCTTGGGTCCCAGAGCCAGCCCAGCACCCACCACTTATAGGCCGTTGTTGGGTGGCAAGAGATCTTGGTGATTAAGCCCCGACTCAGGGCTCCAATTATAATACCCAGGACGGAGCCTTGGTTTGGCCACTTTTTAGCTGTGCTACCTTGGGCAGGTTACTTATCCCTTTGGTGCCTCCGTACCCTCATCTGGAAAGGGGCGTGATAGTCGTATCCCTGTCATAGAGATGGTGTGAAGATTAGAGAATGTGGTCTGGCATGGACTGCCAGGTAAGACAGAGGACACTCATTGCATGGGCCATACTTAGGCTAAAAAATTATTCATTGTTTATCTGAATTTCTAATTGAAGTGAGCATCGTGTATCTTTATTTGCTTAATCTGACAACCTTAGCCTGGCTCAGAGTCCATGCCCGGTATATGTCAGCTGGCATGTTAATAATAAATGTTGCATGCTACGACAGGCTTTTTATCACAGTACTGGTACATGCCTAATCGTCCCCCACTGGATTAAAAATGCTTTGAGAGAATTCATTCATTCACTTAATTATTTTCTGGGCACCTCCTACGTGCAAGTCACAGTTCTAACCCTTGGGGATACAGCAGTGAACCAGACCTCAACCCTGCCTTCAGGGAGCTTCCAGTCTGGCAAGGAAGATGAATATTAAACACCAGTTACCCAAAATGATTAATAATCATTGTCGTCCCTGCTGCAATGAGAGTCTATGATGGGGGCCTCATACTTTCCCATCTCCTCCCTGACTCCTGCCCCGTGGGTGCCTGCGCAGTTGTGCTGGCAGAGCAGGGCTTGGCCAACATGCTCCTGATTCCTGGGAAGGAGGATCGGAGAGTCCAGTGGTGTCCTCAGCGGGGGAGCTGGGCCACCCCCAGCTGCTCACATTCTCTCCCCATCTCCCCGGTGAATGGAGCAAGTTGGCAGGTGGCAGGGGTAGCGGAGGAGAGACCCAGCCTGAGGTCATGGTGATCTGGGCTGCATCCACATCTTCGTCTTTGGGAACACCTGCCCCTCGTTCAGCCAGCCAGCAGGCCCTGGGCGGGGGGCCAAGAGAAGGCGTTTAGGGAGAACTCTCTGTCTGGTGATGTCAGGGGAGCAGAGGGCCTTACAGACCAATCAGCCTGACATTTGATGGATGAGGAAACTGAGCACTCAGAAGGGAAGTGACTTCTGAAAGTCACGGAGATCTTTCCTGGTGTAGCTGCTACCAAAACCCAGGCCCGAGTCCCTCCCCCAACCCCTGGGCATGGTGTTAAAGGAGAGGGGTCCTGCGAGTTCGTGGCCCTTCCCCCTAACTGGGAATCCCCATGGGGGCGGGATCCCTTCTCTCCCACATCCCTCAGGCAAGTTTCCATATGTTTCAGGCCCCACCCCTGTGCCCCTGTCTGCCTCTCCCAGCAGGGGGGCCACTGAAGGCCAACCTCAAACAACAGATAAACCTGGCCTTGAAAGTTTCACTTCCCAAGGGCTGCAGTGGCTGCAATCTGGGTATGGGGATCTGATACCCCCAGGGCCCCTTGCCAGCTCCTTGCAAAGCCTGGCCAGGCTCTCTGAGAGCAGGACCCTGTCCTCCGTTCTCCCTGGCCCGAGGTACTGATTCAGGCGTCCAGCCTGCGACAAGGGTCTCTCTGAGCACGCGCACTTCCCGCCCCAGAACCATCCATTGGCCCGGCAGTCCCTGACCCTCCATATTGTCCACACCGCACAGGACAGCACTCTTACCATCCTAGCATGACTCCTCTCTGGCCCATCCCTGGCCCACACCCACTGCCTTCGTGAAGCCCTCCTCTCTCCTGGCAGCCTGGCGTCCCATGGTGTCCCATGGCCTAATGTAGACTCTGCCATCAGACATCCTGCGTTCACCTTCTGCTGCTACCTCTCCTAGCTGGTGATTCTAAATGTCCGCAAGTTATCTGGCACTCCTCCGATGGAGAACGGGAGACTTTGTCTTTGCTCCTTGAAACTAAGCATGCCTTATAGAGGACAACAGGACGTGGCAGAAGCAATGTTATGTGATTTCTAAAGCTCAGTCTTAAGGACAGTTCAGCTCCCTTCAAGTTCTCCAGGGACACTCACCTTTGGAGCTCTAAGCTGCCATGGAAACAGTGCAAGGCCATGTGTAGGTGTCTGGCCAGCAGTCCCAGCCAGGGTCCCTGCCAACAGCCAGCAGCAATTGCAGGCAGTTGCAGGGGGCTGGGGGCAGGTTGCACTCAGAGAGGAAGGGATGAGCCAGAGACGCCATCAGGGGTTCTGTGAGCTCCTCAGTCAGGACCCACCAAGCGGTAGGACCTCCACTTGGCCCAAATCTGGCTCCATGTTGTCTGGTCTCCAGAGACACATGGGCTCAGGGGGCCAGACAGCCTCTCCCACCTGGGCTCACAATAATGAGACAGCCCTGGGCCTGGGGGCTGCCCCCCATTGAGCGAGCATCCTCCCTCCCTCGGGGCTCCTGCCCAGGTGGAGTGCTCTCACGACAGTGGGCTGGAAGCCGCAGTGGTCTGTGCTGGTAAACCACACCAGCTCTCTAACTGACTTTGCGTCCCCTCTATTTCTGTGTCTGCGATGTAGAGTGTGAGCCCGTGAAGGCAGGGATGTTTGTCTCTGTTGTAATCTGCTGCAGCCTCAGCACCTACCTGTGCCTGGCCTGTAGCTGGGGCTCAGAAAACCGCTCACCGCATAAATAAATGGACAGACGGCGTGCCCGCCACTGTGGGGCAGGGCAGCTGCGGGGGGCTGAGCTCCCTCCTCTGTGAAGTGGGGGTGTGACACTGCCTACCTGCCAGGGGTGTGGCGGGTCACTTGAAGGGGTGGACTCTACATCTAGGGCTCATGCCTAATGTGTCACTAACACTTAGTGGGCCTTGCTGGGACTGTTACCTTTATCAGTTGTCACAGGCTACTAGGTGAGCACCCTCCAACGAGAAAGACAAATTCAGGCTTCCTGGTGCCTCTTGGCCCAGGCTCCATGAAGACTCCCAACCTGTGAGTATTGTGACCCTCCAGGCAGACAAGGCACCTCCTTGGGGATCCCATATGCCTGTGCGTGTACCCCAGTCCCAGCTCTGGCACACCAATCACTTGGCGGTCTGTGAAATCCCAGGGATTCGGGACTGGGCCTTAACCCCTGCATTCCAGGGTCTAGCCCCATTCCTGCCTGGGCTGCAGAGTGGACACTGAGGGCACTGAGTTGGGCAGAGCTTCCCCTGATGTCACCTGACACGCTTCTATCCATCAGACTTTGTCCCAGAACACCACAGCCTCCCTCCCTCCCACGGTAAGGTCCACTGGTCTGTAATAGCCAAGATGGTGACCACAGGGCCAGTTTCTTCCCATCCCCTGCCCCAAGGTGGGAGTCCCATGGCAAACCTGTCAGGACAAAGGAGAAGGTACATTGCAGGGGTCCCACCTGCACACACGGATAAGGTAGTCTTGGCCCTCTGGGAGGCACCTGCCTTTTCCACAGCAGAGAGACCGCAGGGGGCCTGATGGCTAATCCAGTGCCCCAGGGTCCCCACTACCCCCTCATGGTGGAAGAGCGGTCCCTGCACTGCTGTTAGGTGGTGCCTCTGCCCAGGGGAATTCTCTGCAGAGGAGCAGGGCTGCGGGGCTGGGGCCCACCCCTGTGCCCTTCAGCCACTCACACCTGGGTCTGCCCCGAGTGCCCCAGTGCGGAGGTGGGGGGAGTGGGGAGACTAGTGCTGCTGGCCTGGAAAGAGCTGGGCAGAAAGCTTCAGTTTGGGGGTTCTAGGCAGTTCTAGAAAAGGTAGTTAACTTATGCTAAAAGCTAGTTAGCTTCTCACCCCCTTGGACCCTCCCACTTTCCACCATGTCCTCTGCTACCCACAAGTCCCTCTCCCCAGTCCTTCTCTTACCCCACCCCCCCCCCACCCCCCGCTGGCCCACTGGAAAGTCTGCGGGCCAAGTATGGCCTCAGCTTGGCCACCTCCCTGTCCAGGCTCTCTCTAGCAGCCTTGGGGTTCTCAGGGTACCCCTACCTCCATGCCCTGGCGGAGAATTCCCGGAGGCCTTTTCCAGAGCAAACACCTCCGGGCCGGCACGTGGAGGTTGGCACCCTCCTTGTTCCCCTCTGCAGCTTCCAGACTGTTCCTCATCCTTCCTCCTTCACCCCTTGGCTCCTCTGGACACATACCAGCCAGTGTTGGCCGCCCACCACCTCCACCTCCACATCTAGCTGCTCCCCTCGCTGGGGGGACCTTGGCTCTCTGGCTCGTGGCATTTGCAATACCCAGATGACAGCATGCTGACCACCTCACCTCCAGACATCACTTCCTCCCCTGCACGCAGCTGCCCACTCCCACGGCCACACCCCAGGGTCGTTGCTGACAGCACTGTCCCTGAATTTGCACCCTGACCACACCTCTTGTCCCTCCAGCTCACTTTCTCTGGGGCAGCTCCTGCTCAAGTTCCACTCTCTCACGGCCATCATGTCTCCCCTGTCCCCTCCCTCCTTTCCCACCTTGGAGTCCATAGTCTACCATTTTGATTTTTCTCTGGCAACAACTCCAGCTCTTGTTCCTTGCTCCCTTTGTCATCTTCCCCTGGCACAACCTCACTGTGGCTGAAGCCGAATGTCCACTGTCTCCACCTGCACCAGGGAAGCAGATAGTAGCTGGGACTCTCCCACAGCCAGGCTACCTGGGTGCACCTTAACCTCAAATGCAACCTGGCACTGCCCGGAAACTTCCTTTCTCCTGGTGTGGACACTGACAGAGCTGGATGCGGGGGAGGGGGGGGGGCACGGGAAGGGGAGGAAGAAAGGATGCAGAAGTTAGACGTTTCTGGCTGGAGCAATAGTGCTGCGGTGGGGCCATTTTCTGCAAAGATGGGGAGAAATAGGTTTGGAAGAGAAACCAAGGCTTCAGGAGTTGGTTCCAACAGCTTTATCTCCCACACAGGCCTTAAGCCAATGCGGATCTTCCCATCTCCTGCTGCCTCCAGCGTGGCCCAGTGATGGTGTGGAGATGTCAGCCAGGACACACCGGCTCACCTCTGTAGAACCCTTTGGTGGACTCGAATCTCACTGTAGGGGCCGGGTGCAGTGGCTCACGCCTATACTCCTAGCACTCTGGGAGGCCAAGGTGGGAGGATTGCTTGAGGTCAGGAGTTCAAGACCAGCCTGAGCAAGAGTGAGACCCTGTCTTTACTAAAAATAGAAAAAATTAGCCTGGCCTGGTGGTTTGCACCTATAATCCCAGCTACTTGGGAAGCTGAGGCAGGAGAATTGTTTGAGCCCAGGAGTTTGAGGTTGCTGTGAGCTAGGCTGATGCTGCGGCACTCTAACCCAGGCGATAGAGCGAGACTCTGAAAAAAAAAAAAAAAAAAAAGAATCTCACCATAGGATGAATCCAAATGTCGACAAGCCTTTCCTTATGGCTGCTGGCTTCCTCTTCCACCTCCTCCCTTCCTCTCCCCACTTCATTCCATCGAACATTCCAGCTCTCCGGTGACACCCTTCCTGCTGTCCGTCCAATGCCCAGGTACTGTCCCACAATGCCAGGCCCTTTGCACTTGCTGTGCTCTGGGCCTGTTGTGCTCCTCCCATGGCTGGCGACTTCTCCAATGGCACCTTCTCAGAGAGCCCCCTGACCGCCCAGACTGATGGGCCCCAGTCTCTCCCCATAATATCACCCGTTTGCTAGGTTTTACACAGAGCTTATCACACTTGCAGACCGCCTTGCTGGTTTGTTTATGAGTTTGTTCTTCCCCACCCCATGAAGGCCTTGCTCGCCTTGCCTGCTTTGCATTCCTGGCACCTGGCATGTACTAAGCACTTGATGCACATTTATTAAGTGTATGAGTACAGGAATGGACGGACAGATGGACGGATGGATGGATGGATAGATTTCTTTCTCTAGGGCTGCTGTGAGCATGAGGCTTGATACCGGGTGGCAAATCACTCTGGAAATTGGCCTGTGCTGCACATGGTAGGTGTTTTGCCCCAACACCATCCCTGGCACACAGTAGGGGATCAGTAAGTGCTGATGGATGACCTCCAGTCACATGAGGCAGGACGCGTAGGGTGTGAAGGAAGTGTAGACAAAGTGCTGGGGCTGTGGGGTCTCATGATAGGAAGGGGTGAGGGAGGCTGAGGGCCTCTCTGGCCTCATCCCTCCGGCCTCTGCCTGTCCACGCCAACTGCAGCCCATCTGTGCCCCACACCCTGCTGCTTCCCACCTCTAGGCCTTTGTTCACCAAGTGCCACCCTTCTGGAGCAGCGTCGGAAGGGCCACCGCCCACTCAGCCCTCACAACGTAGCTATTACCTGATTGCCCACGGATGCCGACTGAACACCACCTACTCTGCGCCCATCACCGTCCCAGCCACTCACAATCAGAGACAGCCAAGGACAAGGCGGAGGTCCCTGCCCTCATGGAGCTTACAGTCTAGTGGGAGAGAGCAAGCAGTCCGGCAATCAAAACATTAACCTCCCCAGGAAGCCTTCCCTGTCCCCCTCTCCAAATCTCCTCTGGTTTCCCACAGGCTCCCATGCCCCTCCCCTACCGCACATGCCACCCTGTGCTGTGAATTTCCATCCCTGGCTGTCTCCTGGTAGGAGATAGGAAGGCCAGGAGTCCTGTCTTCTCCAGCTTGTTCTGGCCTTCTGACTGGCACCAGGCTGGCACTTGGTGGTAACCGTGCCTGTGTTGAATTCCATAGGCAGATAAGGTGTGGCTGAAAGACCTGCATATTTGGGGACAGCAAGGGGTGCAGGGGAGTGCGGTAAAGTGATATGCTCATTGTCACACCAGATCCTGGAGGGCAGCACAAGTTTCAAAGGGGTTCCATAGCCTTTTTCTTGCTAAAGGAATGTGACCTGATTTACCAAACCACAAAGGGAACCATGGACTCAGTCACACTTGAAGTCACATCAGAACAAGTTGCCCCCCCATCCCCCTCCTGATGACAGCTTGTAAAAGTTTAAAATAAAGTGTCCCTTTGTTACACAGCAAGCGCCTGGCTTAGGGAACCTGTTACGCTACCAAAAGGTTACGTGGAAGTCAGAGGTTCTCTTACGGTGACCTATCCATATAGGGTGCTAAAGGGAACTGGGATGACTTGGGGACATCCCTAACCTTTGAGGCTGACGTCACGGTGATAACCACCCACCCACAACACATCTCGTGGTGTCGGTACTCCGTAAAGAAGGATAAGGTCCCTAACGCAGGGCTGCATGTCTGATGTTCTTATGAGCACGCAAAAGGAACCATGCCCCCCCAGGGAGCTGCAGAGAAATTTGAATCATTTGAAGAGCTGTATGCTCTTTCATTTGTCGAGTAAGTAGGTATCGAGAGCTTCCTCCTAGGAGCCAAGTGTGGTGCCAACCAGTAAAGGAATAGTAGACCATCTAAGCAGCCAGACTAGGATGTAGTTAGCATCGGATGTGTGTGCCATGGGTGGGATGGGGCAGAGGAGGCGGAGTTCACCTCACCTGGGGCTGGCATCACGTGGGAGGAAGTGCTTGAGCTGGATACTGAAGGATGGGCAGTGTGATCACCCGGTGGAAGGGCATTCCAGGGGAACAGCAGGTACAGACACCTGCAGGGACAAAGAGGTGTGCGTGAAACAGCGGGGCTTGTTCAGGGAGCAGAGGCAGCTGGACGTGGCTCCATTTATCCCACACACCCTTTGTGTCCGGTGCGGGCCACTTCATCCTACTGGTCAAGCCCACCGTCCTCTGAGGTGATTTATAGGCAAGGAAGCTGATGCTCAAGAGGCCTGGTAACTTGCCTAAAGTCCCACAGTCCGTGGCAGAGCTCAGATTCAAGCTCAAGTTCATCAGTTTCACAAGTCTGTGCTCCTAACCACCATGTGCCCCTAACGGTCACACGGTGCAGGACCAACACAGTCGGGCACAGCAGTTTGAGCTCCATCCTACAGGGGTCCTGACATTTGCACTGTGCCTTCAAGACACGTGTCAGAGCCTCAAACTTTCATTCTTTTAATGCTTGTCTTTAAATGCTTTGCTTTTTAAAAACTTAAATTTATGTAATTTTTTCTTGATGTATAATAGACATATGAAGAAGTATGCAAATCAATTAGTTTTCATTCATGTAAAAAAGAGTAATTATTTCCCCTCCAGGTCAAAACCAGAATGTTACGAGCCCTTTGGCAGCCTCCTCCCAGGCAGAACCCCACAGGGCAACCACTCTTGGAGTTTTAGGTTAGTTTTGCCTGCTTTTGAATTTTATATATGTGGAGCCATAAAGCCTTTGTGTGTGTGCCTGGCTTCTTGTGCTTGAGATTTGTATAGTTTAATTCTTTCTTTCTTTCTTTCTTTCTTTCTTTCTTTCTTTCTTTCTTTCTTTCTTTCTTTCTTTCTTTCTTTCTTTCTTTCTCTTTCTTTCTTTCTTTCTTTCTTTCTTTCTTTCTTTCTTTCTTTCCTTTCTTTCTTTCTTCCTTCCTTCCTTCCTTCCTTCCTTCCTTCCTTCCTTCCTTCCTTCCTTCCTTCCTTCCTTCCTTCCTTCCTTCCTTCCTTCCTTCCTTCCTTCCTTCTTTCTTTCTTTCTTTCTTTCTTTCTTTCTTTCTTTCTTTTTCTTTTTATTTTAGAGACCGAGCCTCACTCTGTTGCCCAGGCTGGAGTGCAGTGGCCTGATCATAGCTCACTGTTACCTGGAACTCCTGGACTCAGACAATCCTCCCATCTCAGACTCCCAAGTAGCTGGGGCTACAGGTGCGAGCCATGACACCCAGCCTATTCTTACTTTCATACAGCGTTCCATTCTGTGAATATGCCACACTGTATTCATCTATTCTGCTAATGGACATGCAGGTTGTTTCTTTCTCCTCCGTGTAATCAGGAGGCTGGATGGAGTTGGAAGGAACCATCTTTCTCGTCTTGCAATTCCGTGTTAATGATCACCCCAGGGTGCCCTGGAGGAAGTCCTTGGATCTCCCAGAGTCATGTCATGTGCCCCTCACTTCATGAGTCAGTTTTTGGCTATCATGAATAAAGCTGCTATGAACATTCTTGTGCATGACTTTTGGTAAATGCCATGTACTCATTTCTGTTGGAATTACACCTAGGTGTTGGATTCCTGGGTCATAAGGTAGGATAGGTACGTTTAACTTCAGTGCACATGGCCAGTTTCCCAAAGTAGTTGTTATGATTTATATCAATTTATATCCTCACTAGCAGTAAATGAGAGTTCCGGTTGCTTTACATCCTAGCCAACATTTGATACTGTAAGTCTTTTTCATTTTAGCCCTGGTAGGTGTGCAGTGATATCATGTTGTGGTTTTAATTTGCATTTCTCTGATGACTAATGAAATCGAGTACTTTTCATGTTTATGGGCCACTCATATATCCCCTTTTGTGATGTATTAAGTCTTTTGCCTATTTTTCTATTTTTTAAAATTTTTATTGAGGTTTTTTATTGATAAGCAAGAGTTCTTTATATATTCGGATGTTAGTTTTTTGGTGGACATATGATTTGCAATATCTTTATCTTTGCAAAATTTATTTTATGGAACATTATTATCATAACTAGAAATCCAATATCAAACTAGAAATCCAAACCGCCAGGCGAGGCTGCTCATGCTTGTAATCCTAGCGCTCTGGGAGGCCAAGGCTGGAGGATCAGCTTGAGCTCAGGAGTTCAAGACCAGCCTGAGCAAGAGTGAGATCCCCAACTTTACTAAAAATAGAAAAAATTAGCTGATATGGTGGTATGCACCTGTAGTCCCAGCTGAGGCAGGAGGATCACTTAAGCCCAGGAGTTTGAGATTGCTGTGAGCTAGGCTGACGCCACTGCACTCTCACCTGGGCAACAGAGTGAGACTATGTCTCAGGAAAAAAAAAAAACAACAGAAAGAATAAAAAAGAAACCTGATATCACATGTCACATATAGTAGGTAACTGTAAAGTAAATAAAATGAAAATATTAATAAGACCATGTCATTGTTCCATCTATTAATAGCTAATTGTCTTTCTTTTCGCTGTGTTGTTTTTCTGCTAGTTGCCTTTCTTGCTGGCTGGCAGCTGTGGCTGGAGTCCTGATTCCTGCAAGAAGGAGAGATTAACAAGCGGAAAAGAGAGTTTCTCTCTCCTCAGTGTAATCAGAGTTAGAAAGAACCAACTTTTTCATCTTGCAATTCTGTGTTAATGGTCACCCCAGGGTGCCCTCGTGCATGGTGTAGGAGGTCTTTGAACCTCCCAGAATCATGTCACGGGCCACTCACTTCGTGAGTCCTACATTTCAGGAAACGCAACTGGGACATGTATGCAATGAGGGCTTTACATCGGAGTTGACATAATGAGACTGACGTTTTAGAAAAAGCATTCAGGTGGCAATGTGGTCAGCAGCAAAGGCACAGGCAGGAACCCAGCTGCCCCGAGGAGGAGGTGAGGAGGTCCAGGTGGGCCGTGTGGCAGGTCTAGACTAGGAGGGACTGGAGTGAGGTGGGGATGGGAAAGCTCAGAGGTGGAATCCGGGCCACGTAGTGACTGGCTGATGTGGGGAAAGGAGCCATCTGGGGTGACTTCGGGATTTCTAAATTTGGGGACGAGGAGGAGAGAGGTGGCAAAGAGAGGAGAAGTTGTGGGGGTATGTTGTATTTCAAGTGTTCACAGGACCTCAGAGGGAGAGTCATTCATTTATTCATTCATTCATTCATTTCATAAATATTTTCCGAGTCCGGGCAGGTGCTGGGGGTGCATTGGTCCATCAGACAGACAAGATTCCTGCTCCGATGGAGCTTAATGTTTGCGGGAAAGACAGAAAAAGACAAACAAAGAGGAAGCAGTGGGAGGTACACGTGGGGCTCAGGGCTCTGGGCTGCGTGGTGGATTTAGGGTCTGGCAGCACAAGTGCGGAAGTTAAAGCTGTCTGGGTGGGTGAGCTTGCCTGGGGGAGGGGCAGAGTGACCTGAGCAGAGGGGAGGGAGCCCACCAGTGTTCAGGGGCTGCAGGGGAAGGAATGCCTGCATAGAAACCACCATGGAGTAATCAGTGGGGGAGGTGAGCTTCAAAGCTACAACAATTGACACGTTCATTCATTTATTCAATCAACCTTCACTTGGCCTTTCTGTGTGCCAGGCTCCAGCAGCAAGAGATGAATGAGAAGTCTCTGGGGCAGGCAGGCGTATGGACCGAAAGTTATTAGGCAAGGCCACAAGAGGAAGATTCTCTTGGGAAGTACAGGTAAGGGGAGGGGATGCACAGAGGATGGGGATGCGCTTTGTTTTAACCCACAGGTACTAGGCCCCAGGGAAGGCTTCATGGAGGAGCGGCAGGAAGTAGAGAATGGGGTAGGGGCAGTTGGAGCGGAGCTGGCAGCGGTGGCACCGGGGAGACTGGGCACAGCTTGTGAGTGGATGGAGCAAGCCAGAGGACAGGAGCCGGGGATGGGTGCAGACCATGCCAGGGAGTGTGCTGACTTCTGGAGGCCATGGGGCCAGTGCAGGCTTTTGGGAGACGCCTGCAGCTCAGCAATGTTCCTCCAGGCGACCGGAGCCAGAGGCAGCTGAACCCAGGGCCCCTGGGAATACTGCGGGCAGGTAGCAGGTGCCTGCACACAGCCAGCGCCCAGCCCGCTGCCCGTGTGCCTGCACACAGCCAGCGCCCAGCCCGCTGCCCTTCACCAATGCGGATCCGCACAGCCCAGAGCGTTCTGGGGAAGGGGGCGGTGGGTGGGGGGCGTCGGGGAAGGTGTCTTGCAGGGCGGAGGGTGGGAGGGTGTAGAGCACACGCCAGGGTCTGGGGAGAGAAGTGGGCAGGGAACCGCGGGCAGTCGTTAGGGATGGGAAGGGCGGGCAGAGGTGCCCAGGCCCAGCCCTGTGGCCTGAGCTCAGAGCCACCCTCTGAGGGGCAGTCCTAGGCCCGCTGAGGACCTACCTGTGCCTGACCCGAGCCCACCTCTTCCTGGTCCAGGCCTCCCCTTGCTGCCTCCTCCTTGAGTACACATCAGCCTCATCCCGCAGCCTCGGACGCTCAGGGATGGACTGAAACCTGAGCGCTGGGGTGCAGAGAGGGACAAGATTTCAGAGTTCTCTTGGCCGATGTGCACAGTGGTCCAAAACTCCCTCTAACCCACAGTCCCGCTTGGGAATCACCCCTTGGGCAAAAGGCCTCTGGCGCCCCCTACTGGCAGCTCTGCTTCGCGACTCCCAAACCCTGCTCTGCCGCAGACCCCACCCGCGTGGCCTGAACTCATCCAGGCGGTGCCAAGCGGGGCGGGATGCGTGTCCGCCTCGCGCTGTTTACCTGAACACCGGGAGCTTCCTGATTGGTCCCCTTCCTCCATCCTTCAGCCACCGCTGGGAGAATCTCTTTAAGAGCGTATCTGTGGAATACTACCGAGCAATACAAGTAAGGAACTATTGATACCCACAGCAGCTTGAGTGGATCTCAGGGCATTACGCTGAGTGCAAAAAGCCAATCTCAAATGCCCCGCATGATTCCACCTATTAACATTCCCACAATGAAACATTTCTAGAGTTGGAGAAGGACAGGGTTGCCAGGGATGATGGAAGGAGAGGGAGAATGTGACCATAAAGGGGAAACATCAGGAATTTCTTCTGCAGAATGGAACATTCTGCATCTTGCTTGTGGTGGTGGTTATATGAATCCACACGTGTGATAAAATGTCACAGAATTGTACACAAAGACAAGCAAAAATGAGTGCCTGCAGAGAGCGGTGACATCAAGCAAGGTCTGTAGTCTGGTCAGCGGCAGTGCCGGTCACTTTCCTGATTGTGATAATGTGCTGTGGTTATATAAGATGCCACCACCAGGGAAAGCCAGGTGCTGGGGACACCAGACCTTGCTGTACTATTTACGTAACTTCTTGTGAGTCAATCATTCTTTCAAAATAAAAAGTTTATACAAAGAAGAAAGCATCCCTGGCCATATTGTTCACCTGGTCTTCACTGAGTGGTGCCTGCTGGGCTATAAGGAATGACGTCCATTCTCCCAGCCGGACATAGGAGGCTTTGCTGGCCTCCTCTTCTCCCTGAAAGGAATCTGCCACCTCCCTTAAGTCACCAAGCCATGCCGTGCCCCGGGGCTGGCCAGCAAAGCAGAATGTCCACTCGGGGAGGGCACGGGAGGCTGGACCTCACCCAGCCCCGGTCCTACCTGGCAGGACCTCTCAGTTAATCCCGATGGGTCCCCTCGTGTGCTGGCCTGCGGGGGGCGCTCTTCCATCTCTGCTGCTCTGGTCCTAAACAGACAAAGTACCTTCCCTATGGCACTGCTGGGCTGAACTCTTGAAAAGGGACTGCTCTAGAGCTCTGGAAACAAAAGGGTCACAGGCCCAATGTGCTGTCCTGCCTCGAGGCAATCTGGCTGCACCCCAGGGGGACCTCCGTGACCCTTCTGCATCTGGCTCCTTCAGGCCCTGCCGCAGAGACTGTCTCATCCCGGGACCCAGGACGATCCTTGGCTCTGAGGAATGAAGGCCAGCGAGACTGCGCAAGTTTTCCTGCACCAAGTTCTGGGCCGTGCATGTCGCACATCTCAGTTTATAATCCTAAGGAGTTTCTGAGTTAGGCGTGAATGTCCTACCTTTACAGGTGAGCACGTTGAGGTGAGCAGCTTGCCCACGATCATGCAGTAGGAAATAGCAGAGCTGGGGTTCTCACTCGGGCTGTCTCCCTTTTCATATATTGGCTTGAACACCTGCTATGTGCCAGGCACTGTGCTGGGTGCTGGGCATAGGATGGTGAGAACAACAGTCACCACCCTCCTGGGCTTATAGGATAGTGGGGGGAGGGACACACAGCAATAATCATGATGTGTAAATGTAAAACGACAAACTGAAATAGAAGTGTATGGGTCTCTGACGGTGTGTAACA
Organism: Lemur catta; assembly: GCF_020740605.2. Classification (NCBI taxonomy): domain Eukaryota; kingdom Metazoa; phylum Chordata; class Mammalia; order Primates; family Lemuridae; genus Lemur; species Lemur catta. Next base: position 41,174,455 of record NC_059142.1, on the reverse strand, counting down.
GAGAGAGCTGACCCAGCTGGGCACTCAGAAGAGCTGCCTGAGGAATGGTTACCTGGGCACAATGCTAAGAGATGACTAAGCAAAGGGAAAGAGAACTGCAAAGTGGGCACAGCATGTGCAAAGGTCCTGGGGTGGGGGTGGGGGTGGAGGGTGCATGAAACATTTGAGAAACCCATGGGAGGCCAGTGAAGCTGCAGTGTAGAAACTAAGACAGCAGGTAAGGCACGAGGCCCAGCGAGTGTTCCCTGAATGTTCACTGTGAACAGACTCTGTTCTCACAACCTTGCAGGTGTCATCTCGTCATCTGCCCAGGCCCCCTGAGGCTGGTGCTGCTGTTGCATCCCTATTCTCCAGATGAAGAAACTGAGACACAAAGGATGAGTCAATTACCCAGAATCCTCTAGCATGGCAGAACTCAGATTTGAATCCAGGTGGCCTGACTCCAGAGCCCACACTCCCAGCCACTGAGCCACACTGCTTCACGAGAGGAGGCAGAGGCGTGGGCAGGCCATGCTAAAGCTTGGGGTCTTCTCCTTGGGCAGGTGAGATGGTTTCTAAACAGGGTGATGTTATAATCAGGTGTGTATGTTTAAATGAGGCTGGGGGGAGTGGGGGCCACGAGGATGTGGGAGGCGGAGGGCTGGGAGCAGCTGCAGTGTCCAGGTGGGAGACGTTAGCCCCTGGGGCCGGGGAGGGGCCCTGGCTGGAGAGGAGGAGTGCGGCAGAGAGGAGCAAGGACAGGACTTGGACACAGGTCAGGTAGGGCGGCGGGCAGAGAGGGGGAGATGGAGGGAGCAGGCCACATTCCCAGGTTCCCGGCTTGCCTGGCTGGGGACATGGTGGAGCCTGTTCCTGGGACAGGTAAAACGCTGGAGGAGGACGGGTGTGGGGAGGAGCATGAGTCCAGTCTCGGACTGGGGACTGTCCCAGAGCAGACGTCATCAGGTTGTCAAGGGGATGCTGGGGTTGAGAGTTTCGAGGGGCAGTCATGCCTGCTCACTAGTCACTGATGCGGTGGGTGTGGACGGCGACATCCAGGGAGGGAGGCCAGGGAGAGGAGGGCTGGCCCCACGGGTTCTGCCCTTACTGGCCACGCAGCAGAGAATGGGCTGCTTGGCCAGAGTTAGGAGGAAGATGAGGCTGCGGCATCGTGCAAGCCGAGAGGAAGGGAGTGTTTCCAAGGCAGGAGAAGCCAGCAGAGGACAGGGCATCCCCAAGAGGACAATGACTGTGAAGACCCGAAAGTACCCAGCAGACATGACGTGGAATCTCAGTGGTCTGCTGCTGTGTGGGGGTTGGGGAGTGAACAGGAGCAGCACGTGGGGACAGTGAGTGTGGAAGACTCTTTCAAGAAGTTTGGCGGGGAGGAGGAGTAAGGCAGGCAGTTGCAGGGATGTGGGGTTGAGGGAGGATTTTTCAGAGAGAGACTTGACCACTATCCCATGGTTAGGGGAAGGGGCCTGTTGGAAGTCAGAGCGGATGCCATGGGCACCACCCAGAATCCCTCCTCCAGGCCTGAACGTGAACTGCCCCAGCTGCAGGGGGTCGGAGGCTGACAGGTCTCCTGGGACTCTCTCTCCAGGACGCACCCTGGGCTGAAGAGCCCTGTGGCCCAAATCTGTGCCCTCCCTGCCCCAGCCCTGGAAGGCAGTGGCCTGACTCTGAGGCTGTCCCAGCTCCAGAGCTTCCCGTGGGGTGGCTGAGGCCTTACATGGGCCTGCATCACAGCTCAACTGTCCCTCGGCCCCGTCCTGCCTGCCCCAGCACAGGTGTCGGTCCTGAGAGCATGCCCAGTGAGCTTCCTGCTCGCTGATCTCCGTCTCCCGGGAACCTCAACCCCAGACAGCAGTTCAGCGAGCAAGAGAGAGGAGCGATCAGTGATCGTGGATATTTCCCGAAAGACAGAGATCAGCTGTGCCCTAGAGAAATGTCTGGTCTGAGCTTCCAGGGGAGAGGAGGCCGGGGAGGGTGGGGTGAGGGAGGTCTGAGCTGGATGCTGGGACAGGTGTTTCCATTTTCCTGGGAGGTGGAGGCAGGCCCTCTGTTGAGAGGGTGGGAAGGTCGGGAGGGCCAGGGGCTTGAGGAGAACGAAGACCCGAGACAGCTGTTGCAGAAAGGGAGCGAGAACAGAAACCCTCCCGTACTCTGGCAGGTGTCAATCGTACCGCTGAAAACAATCTGATGGTCCCTCAACAGGTTCAACTCAGTTACCTTATAATCCAGCAATTCCACACTTAGGTATGCACCTGAAAACACTTAAACATGAGTCATGGGCTGAATATTTGTGTCTCCCCCCCCCCAATTTATATGTTGAAGCCCAACCCCCAATGTGATGGCATTTGGAGGTGAGACCTTTGGAAGGTAGTTAGGTTTAGATGAGGCATAAAAATGAGACTAGTGTCCTTGTAGGTAAAGGAAGAGACCGGAGCTCAAGCTCTCTCTGCCCCGTGAGGACACAGCCAGAAGGTGGCCGTCTGCAAACCACGAAGAGGATCCTCGTCAGAACCCGACCATGCTGGCACCTTGATCTTGAACTTCCAGCCTCCAAAACTGTGAGAAACAAATCTCTGTTGTTTAAGCCACTGGTCTATGGTATTGTGCTATGGCAGGCCGAGCTAAGACAAATATGTGCACGTAAAAACTTGTACACAAATGTTCATAGCAACGTTATTCATAATAGCCAAATAGTGGAAACAACTCAAATGTCTGTCATTTGATGAATGGATAAACAGAACGTGGCATATCCATAGGATAGGATGCGATTTGGCAACGGAACGAATGAGGGAGCAGCACTGGCTGCGAAGTGGGTGAGGCTCGCACAGGTTCTGCCGGCCGCAGCCTAGCAGGGAGAGGTGGACACGGAAGTGCAGTTGTGTCCAGCGAGCTCAGTGTGCTGAGGGAGCTGCACACATGGGGGAGCTGAGGCTTCAAGGCGGAGGAGGAATGAAATGGGAAAGGGGGGATAGGTGGGGGGACCGTCGACTCAAAGGCCTTGAGGCAAGGAGCAGCCTGGCATGTGCTGGGAGTGACAGGCACGGGCACAGCTGGTGTGCGGAGGTTGGGGGATGTGGTGTGGTCAGACGGTTGCTGGGTGGAGGCTGGAACGGGGCGAGGAGCCCTTTCAGAGGCTGCTGTGCTCACCCAGATGAGAGAGACCAAGGGAGGGTGGGAGAGGCCGATGTGGAACATATTTAGAAGGTAGAAGACAGGGACTTGGGGGCTGGAGGTGTCATGCTCAGAAATAGGGAAAAGAGCTGGTTTGGGAGTTTCGTTGCAGGAGGGTTGCACTTGGGGTTTCTGGCAGCCATCCACGTGGCGGTGTCCTGCAAGCAGGTGGACTTTGCACATGGGACTCGGGAGAGAGAGGTCTGGGTTGGTGATAGGGATTTGGGTGACACATGCGCAGGCTTGGTGGCTGAGTCCCCACAGTGGAAGGCATGAGGGCCCTCGGGGAAGGCATAAGCTGGGGGCATCACCATTTACAGGGTGGACAGAAGGGGAGCTGAGGAAGGGAGGGGTGGAGTGATGGAGAGGACCATGTTGCTTGGGGCAAAGGAACGGTGTGTCTCAGGGAGGACAGCAGGCAGTTCATGTGTCCGCCGGACTTAGCAATCACGTGGGCACCATGGCCTTTTCAAGAGTAGCTGCAGGGACATACTCCAGGCTGCAGGAGGACCTAGGGGCTCCTGCTAGGAGGCTGTAGGCTTGGGGAGTTCCAGCTTATCAGCTGTGCCACTGTCACTCCTTTTTATGTCCCTTCCCCAACCAGATAGAGCCTCAAGAGGGCTGATACTGTTTTTTTTTTCTTTTTTTTTTGAGACAGAGTCTCACTCTTTTGCCTGGGCTAGAGTGCCGTGGGGTCAGCCTAGCTCACAGCAGCCTCAAACTCCTGGGCTCAAGCAGTCCTCCTGCCTCAGCCTCCCGAGTAGCTGGGACTACAGGTATGCGCCACCATGCCTGGCTAATTTTTTTTTCTATATATATATATTTTAGCTGTCCATATAATTTCTTTCTATTTTTAGTAGAGATGAGGGTCTCACTCTTGCTCAGGCTAGTTTCCAACTCCTGAGCTCAAACAATCCGCCCGTCTCGGCCTCCCAGAGTGCTGGGATTACAAGTGTGAGCCACTGCACCTGGCTCTGACTCTTCATTCTTTACTGCTTCACTCAAATGTGGCTTCTGCAGAGGCATCTCGGATCCCTGGACAACAGTCACCCTCTTGACACAGCTTCAGAGCACCCTGTGCTTCTCCCAGCTCTTGTACAGTGGTTGACCAAGTCATCAGTTGCTCAAGGTCTGTCCAGTTCTGTCTTTAGACCTGGGGGGGGGGTCCCTGCCGTGGGTCCCCTGCTTGACAAGACTCCAGTCCAGACTTCCCTGCCTCCGGCTTCCCTGACAGCTTAAGGACTCTGTGGGGCCCTCTCGAAGGCCAGACCCTCCCCTTCAGACCACACTCCCAATGTGGGGGACTCCAGAATGTCCCTCAAGGGTGGACTCTGTCACCAGTGGGGTGGCCAAGTGGCAGCGGGTTGCAGGAGCTATGGGCAGCTTGCACACAGGGACTAGAGCGTCCACACGTGTGCATGTGAACCTCTGCTTGGGCTGAGACGGCTCTGAGGGTGGGAAGACAAGCGGGCAGCTGAGGGCCAGGCCAGCTCTTCTCATGCCCATGTCGGGGCAGGGAACGCGGAAGTCAAGGAGTTTAAATAGGAACCTGGCCTTCCAGGTCACTATCAAAGCATATCTGTCAGAGTAGGAGAATAGAACATATTTTATTTAACAGTTGCCAACTTGATTTGTAACTTCCAAATGTCTAGACATATGGGGTGAGGCCTCCGTGTGTACTCTTGCCCTGGCCCCGCTGGCACTGGGGTGGGCGTGGGTCGGCCCCACCCGCCGGACCATAGGCTCCACCAGGGCAGGCAGCGTGTGCAGTCCCCGCCCCAGGGCACAGTGCCTGGCACAGAAGAGCAGACAATAAATATTGGCTGTGAGGGACAATGAGATAGGCCAGGTAAAATACTTGGTGTGGTACAAATGCCCAATAAATAGTAGCTGTCATGTTTTGAATAAATGAACAGGTGGGTGGGGCTGGGGGGCCAAGATCTGTAAACCGAGGTGGCTCGTGTCTCAGGAGGGAAGGGGCTGTGGACTCCAGGGTTCACACTTCTGATCCTGGGATTGCGTCTTCTTTCCCCCCACCCCGCAGACTCTCCCACCTCTTCCTGTTAGGTGGGCACCAGGCGGGGATCCTTGACAGCTAGAGGGCTAAGAGGGCGGGGGGCTCCTGCCAGTGCTTTGCCCCGTCCCCCAGGGGAGAACAGCTGGGGCAGGTTCCCTCTTTGCCTTCAGGCCCAGACAGAAAACACCCACCTTAGTCCCCTTGCTCTGCTCACAGGCCCATGCTGGGGTTGGCGGTTGGGCAGCTGAAAGGACTGATCCCTCCACCCCACCCCACCCCACCCCTGGCTGTGCTCTAGTGTGAGGGGAGCCTTTTCTGGGAAGTCATCATCCACTGGACCCTGAATAAGTCACTTTGCCTCTCCAAGCCTCAGTCACCTCATCTATAAAATGGGATGGTGTGTGGAAATGGTGCATATTTAGCCACCATGAAGAACCCTTGCACAGAACACGAGTGGGCCAGGGAGGGCAGGAGCATGGAGCGGGGACAGGAAGGCAGCTGAAACTGGTCCGCAGCCAGCCTGCCAGAGGGGCCCGCGGCAGTGTCACCCCCGAGGCCTGAGGAAGGCAGGTCCGGCTGCCCACGCTGGAGGCCAGGTTAGTCCTGTTTGGGCAGCGGGGAAGGTGTCTCAGCTGCTTCATGGTCCGCACAGGGCTGGGGCACACGGGGTCTTGGTGAAGGCCTGAAGCAGCCAGGAAGCCCCTCACCAAATTCCTCCTCCCAATGCGGTCCCTCCCAGCAAACTCACCCCCACACACTGTCGCAGGCGCACAGCGGGCGGCGCCGCGATAGAAAGCAGAACCCGGTTAAGGGACATGCCCCAGAAAAATCACATTTTGCCCACCAGGGGTCACCATAGCCTCGGACCCGGGGCGGGGGTGGGTGGGTGGGGGGAGCGGTGCGAACGTCACAACCGCCTGCAGACGGGTGGGAGGCGGAGGGTCTTGGCGAAGTCCAGCCAGGTGGCCTCCAGCCGCCCCCAGTCCCAGGTCCGCAGTCAGTGCGGCGGGAAGATATCCGAGCACTGCTGCAGGATGAGCTCCACCACCTGGTTCTGGAACACCATGGTCATGGGCATGCTGGTCTCTTCTGTCTCCGGCCGCAGCAGCGTGGGCCCGAACACGATGGCCACGCTCTGCACCGACATGCGGTTCTGCTCGCCGTGCTCGATCACCCTGCGGTGGGGTGGGTGGAATCAGGACCCAGAGCTGGGGGGAAACAGGGGGGAGGGTCCTGCCAGGACCCGCCGCCCCATTCCCACCCGCCCACCCTGCTCACCGGCACAGGTGCTGGAAGAGCAGCCGCAGCGTGTCGTGGTTGGGGGCGGGCAGCGAGCGCACCAGGTCACCCACACAGCGGCTGCGCTGGGCCTGGTCCTGCAACTCTGCGCAAGGGAAGGGTCAGAGAGAGGGAGTCGCAGAGGGAGGAAGGAGGAGGAGGGTGGGCTCTGCGAGGGGAGCGGGGGTCAGCCAGCGTGGTGGCACAGAGCCCGGCCAAGGGGGTGGGCCGAGGCAGGACAGTTCCACCCCTGCCCCATCCACCCCACCTCCCGCAGGTGCTCACTGATGGCCGCGATGAACTGGCGGAAGTGTGAGAAGGGGAAGAGGGGCTCGGGCAGCTCCCGGAAGAAGAGCTTCAGCGCGCCGGTGATAACGTGCACGTCCTCCCAGCGTCCGTCGTCCAGGTCGAGGCGCTCATCTGAGGCAGAGGAAGAGAGGTCAGGGCCCCTTCGCGCCTTCAGGCCCTGGGGCAGGGATGGGGACCGGCCTCACCGTGGTCCACCTTATAGCGCAGCTTCTGGATAGTGGCCAGGTTTCCACTGATGCGGTACAGCCCGTCGATGTCCAGCCCTGGGGCAGAGGGAGGCGCGGACCTGGGTTGGGTGGGGTGGGGTGGGGCTGAAGCCCCTGGGGACTCCTAGTCGAGGCCTCCCGTTCTTTCCCCGCTCAACCCTGCGCCCACCCAGGGTCTCCATCCTGCAGACTGGGCGGGAGGCCCGGCCCAGCCCGCCGCACATACCGCGCGCCTCGACGGTGCGGATGCACTGCTGCACGAAGCGCGGCACCGGGCTGCGCTCGCGCTCGCACAGCTCTGCCAGGGCACAGCCGAACACCTGGTCTGGGGGAGAGGCTCGTTAGCGCCACCCAGCGGCCGCCGTCCCGCCCTGCGCCACCCGCGCGCCCTCTGCGAGCCGGGTACCTTTGATGTAGCCCTTCTCCCGCAGCGACTGCAGCGTGGGCCGCCTCTGCAGAAACTTGCGGAGCTTGTGCCGGACCTTCTTCCGGTCGCTCTCCAGACCCCCGGGGACCAGGGCGGACGCGCCTGCCGCAGGGGAAAGTAGGACCTTGTGAGTTAGTTGGTGGCATCTGGGTTGTGGGCTGGGCAGGCCCCAGCGGGCATCACCCGCCCTGCACACACCTGTACTCAGCCGCGTGTCATCCTCTTTCTCCTGCCAGCTCCCCAGGCGCTCACTGGACCCGAAGTCCACACTGCCGCTCTCACTTTCCTCCTCCGGGGGCAAGTCTGCGGACTGCAATCGCAGAGCTTCAGAGAGGCAGGGCCATGGGCCAGCTGGGGGTCCTTCCGGGATGGGACAAGGGACCTGAAATGCCCTCCCAGCAAGTATGGTCCTCAGGCAAAGCGATCTCTCTTCCCTTACCCAGGTTAACTCCCCTCACCTCTACTATGGAACCTCAGCACATTGGCCTCCCTTAGCTGCCTGGAGCCCTACAGGTGTTGGAATCAGTCACACTATCCTCCCCTCCCCACCTCCCAGTGCCTGGCCCCTCTTCCTGTATTTGCCTCAGCTCCTGTAGCCGCACCCAGTGTGTGCCTCCCAGTTCTGAGCTTCTAATTCCAGCTGGGGCCGGAGCAGTGCCAACAACTGACCAACATCGCCTCTCTGGCTCTGGGTTCCTGCCTCTATTAATACAGCCAAAAGCTGCACCTGGTGTTGGCTCGTAGGGAATTAAGGGTCAAAAGCTCCAGGTCATTTCCAGGTAAATAGTTGCCAGAGGGGAGCTGCCCTATCTCTACTTATGCAATTGATATTTTGAACCTAGGAAATGGGAGATGCATGAAATCAATACTTTTAAACTTCACCTTCTAGTTTCAGCCTGCCACTCCCGCCTAAAGTTGGTTCCCAGAGTATTTACTTTTCCTCCCGCCTCCCTCAAAATGGGAAATTCCTCTAGGATGAGCCCCCACTGCACGTGGAGAGTACACCTGCAGGGCCACCCCCAGGCTGGATTCACAGATTACAGAAGGCAGTTTCTTTAGCAGTCTGTCCTGCCATCCCAGCCATGCAGGGGGACACTGCATTTGCAGGGAGTGGCACTTGCCTACTGGTGCCACAGAGGTCCCTGTGTCCCCCAGTGAGCACAGCTGCCGTGCAACCGCTGGCCACCCCTCCCTACTGGGCCTATAGACCCCAGGCCCTGCCTACCAGTTCCTGGATGCCCTGGGCGATGGCCTTGTGCCAGGTGCTGATGATGGCCTCTGAGTCGTGCTGGATCAGGTACTCCGAGCCATCTCGGCTCCGTAGCTAGAGGGACACAAATCATTGGGTCATCTCTGGTTCCCTGGGTCTGCCCTGGGGGTTGGCCCCGAGGGGGGTGGGTGCAGAGACCTGTCCCCTACCCCCAGGAGCTCAGAGCCTAATGGAGCCAAGGGCGTCCACCTCCCTTAAAGCAGAGGGTGACAGCTTCTCTGTGTTACAGATGACCAAATAGAGGCTCAGCAAGTTTTAGCAGCTTCCTCATGGGCACACAGCTAGTGGCAATGGAGGGCAGATCTCCATGGCTCAGCTGTTGGGGAAACATCCCCTGCCCCATCCCACCTCCCCATGAGCCGCAGGACGTGGCAGGACTGACCCAGAGCACTGGCCTGCAAGAAACTAAGGGAGGGAAGCTTCCTGAGGGACAGCCCCAGCCACTGGAGCTAACAGGGAAGGAAATGTGGGGAGAGAGGATTTGAAAGCAGATCATGGCTGATCCCAGAGAACGTGAGTGTCCCCCAAGCCCCTCCCATATGCTCCCTGAGGACCTAGAGTGCTGCCCCTCCTTTAGCAGCCAGGAGATCCGCCCCCCCCCCCCCCCCCAGCCTCCAGCCTGGGCAGCACATTCCCTTTCAGCCCACTTCATAGAGAAGCAGAAATTCAACCCAACGCCAGAGGGAGACTGGCTACAACAGGCCTGATGCTCCAAGCCCTTTCTGATTGGATGGATCCTCCGCAGCCTCTGGCTCTGAGGCCCGAGTTCAGGGTTAATGCGAATGTTGGGCTGTGGCAGCCCCCACCAGCCCTGCCCTCAGGTCCAGGGAGAGAGGCAGCAGAAACCGTCTCAAACAAGGAACAACTTCTAGGATCAGAGAGGATTGTCTTTCCGCTGCCCCCCTTTTAAACTTATACATGAGTACTATTAATACTTAAACTGCTTTAAAAATGAAAAAGGAAAAAGAAAAAGGCATGTTCCACCCCTCCACCGCCCTTGCAAAGACTAGAGAACCTTGAGCGGCGGCCAGCAGGCCCCACTGTAATCTAAGCAGGCGGGGCCCTGCCGGGGATGACCCCAGAGAGTGGCCTAATGACACTTCTACAACAACCTCCATTATTGGTGGCAGCTCTCTCAAAACATACTCAGTTCGTATTTGAAAGTTTCAGACCAAAGACAAAGCTGTTCTGCAGATTCGTTCTGGTTAAAAAAAAAAAAAAGGCGGCCAAGCTACATAGCTACACAGAACGTACTGCACAACACGTCGATCCTGCCGCACGCACAGGCAGGCTGAGGGTACTAGTGGCTCTGAGGGGACTAATACGTTTTCTGTGGCTTTGGGGTGACTAGGAAGACTTGCTGTGGACATTTCCTGGGCCCAACTAACCCATCTGTCCTCGGTGGTATAGAATTTGGGGCTGTCTCTTGAGGAACATCCTGGAGTTGCCTACAGGCCACCCTGTGTGGAGGGAGGGTGGCCGCCAGCCAGCCAGGAGGCAGGGGGTTCCTTGACTTCAACTCAGGACTGTCAGCCTTCCCTTGGCCCGAGCAGCTGCCAAGAGCACCATCTGCCTTCCGCTCCTTGCCAGCAAACACAGCTCAGAAAGTCCTGCTCTGAAGCTTTCATCAAAAGCCCACGGATGATCTCCGTAAGAGAACTGTCTGAAGGCTGTCCCTCGAGGTCAGAGAAGGGACATGGCTAGCAAATATGACACTATGGCAGACATTGCTACTTGATCACAGAACCCTACCCTGCTAAGCCTGGAGAAGGCTCCAGAATTCTCAAGGTAGCACCAGAACTAATGATTGGAGTAGCTCATGAGATGAAACCAGTTTTCCAACTCTGCTCTGTAGATATCCTGGTTGGAGAACTGAATGAAGCTTGGTGAGTCATCAAAAAGCTACACACTCAGGGTCCTTGTAGAATGGCTTTTTCTGAGCTGACATACAAGTTTATGCTTTTGGCCATCATCATAATATGGTACCCAAACTGCTCTGAGACCTCTAACTGCGGGGGGGGGGGGGGGGGGGGGGCTCTTTTGCAGGCACTGGCCTCATGCCTCTAGATCCCATGTTTGTGGAGCTACACACTAGACATTTTTTAAGAGCTAAGGCTTAGGCTGGGTGCAGTGGCTCACGTCTGTAATTCCAGCACTTTGAGAGGCTGAGGCCTGAGGATTGCTTGAGGCCAGGAGTTTGAGACCAGCCGGGACAACAAAGCAAGACCCTGTCTCTACAAAAAAATTTTACAAAATTGGCCAAGAGTGGTGATGCATGCCTGTAGTCCCAGCTACTCGGGAGGCTGAGGCAGGAGGATGACTTGAGCCTGGGAGTTTGAGGCTACAGTGAGCTATAATCACAGCCCTGCACTTCAGCCTGGGCGACAGAGCCAGACTATCTCCAAAAAAAAAAAAAAAGGCGCTAAGAGTTAGGAAGACACTTTAATCCTAGGGGTAGGTTGTGTTGTTATTTTTTCAACAAGAGCCATGTAACTGATAGGCCTTCTCTTTTCACCTTCGCTACCAGGAAAACTGGAGCTAAATTTCTGCAACCACCACCACCCTAGCACCTGGGTCTCACGTGCCCCTACTTCCTCTTCACCTTGAGCCCGTGTCTCACTTGTTTTGCCTGGTCCTAGTCTTACCAGTTCACTGCATGTATGTTTTTGTCGTAACCTGACTCAAAATATTTAGGGACTGAGATGTGGCGAATGAGTAGTTTAAAAACAAGACAGCAGCCAGGGCATGGTGGCTCGGGCCTGTAATCCTGGCACTCTGGGAAGCTGAGGCGGGAGGATCGCTTGAGCTCAGGAGTTTGAAACCTGCCTAAGGAAAAGCGAGACCCCATTTCTACTAAAAATGGAAAAATTAGCCTCCCGAGTAGCTGGGACTATAGGCGCACACCACGACACCCGGCTGAGGCAGCAGGATTGCTTGAGCCCAGGAGTTTGAGGTTGCTGTGAGCTATGATGGCACCAGTGCACTCTAGCCTGGGTGACAGAGTGAGACTCTAGCTCCAAAAAATAGAAAAAGAAAAAAAAAAAAAGGAAAAGAAGACAGCATGTGAACAGTGAAAGGGGTGGCACTGGGAGGACCCTTGCCTGCTAGGGGAGCCTGACAGCTCGTGCACTGCCCTGGCTCATTCACTGGGGCCTCAGTCCAGCGGGAAGCTGGGCTCTGACCCAGGGGCAGGGATGGGGACCTGGGGAGAAAGAGCAGGTTGCCCAGCCCGTCAGGGTAAGCACCAGGGCCAGGGAGCTTCCTGCCTCGGGTTGGGATGCGGCCACCATTCTAGGCAGGACAGGGTCTCATCTCCCTCTACTTCTCACCACCCTCCAGGGCAAGGACGAGTAACTCAGTTCCTGGGGAGGGAACTGCAGAATCCCTGGCCTTGAGCCCCGAGAATTCCAGCCCCAGCTCTTCCCAGGTGCTCCTCCTTGGGGCTCGCCTACAGTGAGGGTCCCTGGACATCAGGACGCCCCTTCCCTCCTCCTCCCCACCCCACCACTCACCTCCAGCACATTCTTCTTGCTGGATTTGTCTTTGGGGGCCCAGGAGAGAGAGGCCCCCTTCAGCTCCACCGTGTACTCAGGGGTGGAGAACTTGGAGGGCTGCCTCTGTGGGACAGGGAGGAAGGGTGGGCAGGGTCACAGGGAGCCCTCAGCTCAGATGGGCCTGCTGCTGCACCCTGGCTATAGGGACAGGATGGGGTTGCCGGCAGGGCCAGGCAACAGCTCTGGGTGAAAGGGACCCGAGGGTTCCTGGAACCCAGAGATCCTGCTGGCTGGCTTGTCCCTTGCTGCCTGCCCGCCCAGGAGTCGGACGGAAGGAGCAGAGCCCCATCCCTGTGAGCAGGTGTGTCCAGCCCCCAGCCTCCCTGCCCTCCAGCCTGGAGCTGTCCACCCTCAAGGACTGCTCCCCCTCCCCAAGTGGCTGAAACTGCTTGTCCTGGGGTGAACCTCCTGTCATCACCGCCTCCTTGCCAAGGCCCAGCTCCTTTGACACTCATGGACCCGCTATCTCAGACCTGGTCTTTTCTAAGCCAGACAGAGCAGCTGGGGTGGTCCCTGCCCTGGGGGCCTGGGCCTCACCAGGCCAACTGCAGTTGAGGTCTTTGAGTCCTTGAAGAATGTCAGGACACCACCCTCCAGCACCGTCCAGGAGGCACTCCAGTGCTTCTTCCTAGATGGGGGTGGGGAAGCGGCGGGTGGGCAGGACTTAGATTTGGTCCTAGGCTGAGGCCCCTCTCCTAGCCCCAGGACCAGGGCACCTGACTGTGAGGGGTAGACTCCCAAATCTAACACCTGGTAGCCAGGTGACCTTGGGCAAGTCACTTTAATCTCTCGGTGCCTCAGTTTCCTCACAGGACCTCTCATGAAGTCACTATGAAGATTAATAAGAGCCTGGCATGTGGGAAGCGAACATCTTTAAGGCCCACCCTGCCCTGGTCTAGGTGCAGAGGGGCTCTCACCGGAGCCGCTTTCCCTTGTCCACCGTCCTGGTGCGATGCAGCACCCCTGCCTTGTCCAGGGTCTTGATCTAAGAGAGAGAAGCGGAAAGGGCGGGGTAGTCCAGGGTGAGCCATGGGGGGCAGAGGGTAGTCTCCCCCTCAGCTGCAACTCCCCACGGGCTGGGATCTCCAGAAACTCCCCATTTCTTCTGTGGTGGTCCTGCCAGGACCTTCATGACACCCCCATTACCTTCTCCTCAGGAGGGCTGGTCTGGGCTGGAGTGTCACTGTCCTGGCTGGATTTTCGGATGCTTCGAGGGGCAGGCACAGGGACCTGGGGAGAAAGCCACTGTCATGTATAGGCCCCCCGGCTCCCCCCAGCACTCTCCCTTCCCCGGCTGGTTACCTGGGGCAGCTCCCACCGGACGGAGGAGTCGTCTGGGTTGTAGAAGTACGGTTTCCCGTGCTGGTCCTCCAACCTCACCCACTGTGGGGAGAGGGATGATCAGGCCCCCCCCCCAGGTCATGAGAGGGGAGAAAATGCTCCCTCCAACCAGGGTCCAAGACAGCACCAGGAAGCTCGGAGAGGCAGATGCAGGTGACCCCGAATCTTGGGCTGGCTTAGTCTGCGTGGGAGCTGCAGTTTACAGTACTAAGGGGAGCTACTAGTGAGGAAAGTTGAGGTGAGCGACCCCGCGGCTGTCTGGGTCCATCTGCCCCCTGCCCCTACCTGCTCTTGGGTGAAGTGGTTGGTGTAAAGCGTCTGCTTGTCCTGGCTGATGTGACAAGACCAGCCGGGGGGTGTGGTCAAGGGAGAGGTGGGGCCGGGCTCACCGAGGGAGCCCACGGGGGAATAGTCTTCCTCCGGGTAGCTGGTCAGCAACTCGGGGTAGTCCGTCTCGGGGGTGGGGGGCTGCGGGGGCCAGAAGGTGGAGTCAGAGGCTCCCGGTGCCAGTGCTGCCCCGGCCCCGCCCTTTTGGACCAAGCCCAGCCCCTTGCCTCTGGGTCCCTGGGGCTAGGTGGGGCAGGAGGCGGGGCCGGAGGGATCGCAGAGATAGCCCCGCCCCTCAACCCTCAGGTTGGGGCCAGGTGGAGCAGGGGGCGTGGCCAGGGACTCCCAGAGGGGGCCCCGCCCCTCACCCTCGGGTCCCTGGGGCTGCCGGGGCTCAAGCTCGGCTGCATCTCCAGCTCTTCGTCCTCCGGCTCGTCCTCCCAGGCGGTCTCGCCGGTCAGGGGGTTGTAGAAGAACACCCTGCGGCTCTCCTCATCCCAGTACTGGCCCCACTCGGTCTCCAGGCTCTCGCGGCTGCCCACCGAGGTCGGGGAGGTGGCTGGGCTAGCGGAGCCCTCGGCAGTCTCAAAGGGTGACTCCCAGGTCGTCACTCCCGTGTCCGGGTTGTAGTAGTAGGGACGCCCCGTGCTGGCGTCCGTGTGCGTCTCCCACACCGGGCTGGGGTGCGGGACCGCGGCAGCGCCCGGCGAAGTGGCCCGAGGCTGCCTCTCTACGTTCGCGTACACGGGCTCCGGGGGTTCGTCCACCTACGGGAGTAAGGAGGAGACGTGACTTTCAGGGGACCACTGGGCTCACAAAGTCCCGACTCGGCCACTTGCCACCTGGGCGACCTTCCGAAAGTCACAATGCCTCCCTGCCTCGGTTTCCCCGGGTATAAAATGTCTGCTCTGCCCATTCCGGAAATTGTAGTAAAGATAGAATGAGGAAATGTTCTTGAAAGTGCTTTTCAAAGTATTCAGTGCTGCAGATGGATGGGACAATTGCATTAATTACATTTATTATCAATAATATGGATAACCCAGATCTCACAGCTGTGTACTCAACAGAGGCAGTAAGATGTTGGGCAGGAACAAAGAAGTGGCCTGGGACCCACCGCTTTTGGTGGTCCCCATTCAGAACCCTGTGCATTCTACAGCCCCCAGGGAAAGCTCCCGCCCCTCCTTCCCTCCCAGCCTAGAGAGCTCTGGCATTGGAATGAACATGGCCTCTGGATTTGGGGCTAGAATGTTCCAATGTGGAATTTGCAGGTGTCAGAACCAATTCCAGACAAGAGAGGGAGAAAGAGATGACAGCCAGATGGGCCAGAAATGGACAGGCAAAGGAAGGTATGACCCTTTCCGCCTCCAAAACAAAGTGAGGGCGACTGGGGGGGTTAGTCCCACAGAAGGTGAGCCTGGTGTGTCTACCGTGCTCACAGAACAGAAGCTCTCCTGGTGCACACCTCGGGGCTCCCTGCTGGCTGCAGGGCAAAGTCTGAGTCCTTTACCAGGCATAAGAGGCCACGATTGCCTGCCTGTCCTTCTACCTTATTTCCTGCCACTCCTTGCTCCTTGCCCTGAACTCTAATCCAGTTGTGAGAAGTCCCCACCCTCTGCTGTGTCTCCTGCAGGCCTGGCTCATTTCACAGCCTGCCCTGCCCCAACTCCGCCCCTTTCTTACCTGGCTGACTCCTTTTCCTTCTTCAGGACTCAGCCCAGGTGCCAGGTTCAAGACCTTTCCTGAGATTCCTCCCACGTGTCACCACCCTCAGCCCAGCAGAGGTACAGATAACTAACATTATCAAGCCCCATGTAGAACAGCATTCAGGGATTAATACTGTTTTCTAAGAATACATAATGCCCCAGGGAAAAAGCAGATTTCAAAATGGTAGAGTTAGCATAATTTCCATTTTGTGTTTTTTGAAACTTTCCAAAGTGCTAAGAGAGGTCCCTCTCCAGGCATTTTGATGATAGCAGTTATATTTGTTTTTGTTTTGTTTTATTCTTTAAACTTTCCTGCAACCTCAATGTTTTGCACCACAAAACTTCTAAACATCATAGAAGTGCCTTGTCAACTGTGACATGTTCACTAAGCTCTAAACTCCTCAAGAGGGGAAGCATGCCCTGCCCACGGTAGCCTCTCCCTGGGTCTTAGGCAGGAGCCTAAAAAAACATTCATCTGTTTTTCACCAAACTGATGCTAAAACAAAACAAAACAAAACAAACATTCATTTGTCCAGCAAAGATGTGCCTGCTCTATGCCAGGCACTGTTCTAGGCACTGAGGATGCAGCAGTGAACAAATGGACACAATCCCTGCCCGGGCAGGGCAGACACTCAAGGGCACATGTGTGTAAATGGTGGCAAGGGGGTGATAAGGGAACGCACAGCATGTCAATGATGATTACTGCTAAGCAAGAAAGCAAAAACAGTCAAAGCAAGGGGGCATGACAGTTTTATACATCATGCTGGTCCCAGGTACACAGGGGGCAGGGAGAGCTGGGAACGCCAGTCCATCAGTTCCTCACTCCTCCCCCTTACCCCTCCTGGTTCCTGCGTGGCTGAGATGGGACCCCCCACCCCACGTCTCCTTCGTCTCCCCCCAGCACAGTCCTCACACGGCATCCTGCCGTCCAGCCATACCAGGCCTCACCAGCCCCCAACACAAAAGGCATCTTCCTACCTCTGTGCCCTAGCTACAGCTGTTCCCTCGGCCTAGAATTCCCTTCTCTCATCCCCTGCTACCCAACTCCTGCTGCTCCAAGGCGCTGGGCTCATAAGCCTCCCCAGAGAAGGGTCTAACCTGCTGGCACTCTGCTCGGCGCTCTGGTAGGGTCAGTTAGTTGTCCACCATCTGCCCACCTTCTCTGCCCCATGAGGGAGGATTTTCTTGAAAGCGGGACCCAGGATGCTGTGCCTGGTTCCATCTGTCCCCCAGCAGCTGGCCCAGTGCCCCAGAGCACACAGCAGATCCACCAAAAACACTGCTTGAGTACACTAGTCAATCTCATGCCAAATTTCAGCAACACACACGAACATACCTGACACTACAGGAAAGACCAGGGTGAGCTTTGGGCAAGAACTTCCTGAGAACGAAGGTTTGAACCACAGAAACCAGGAGACTCCTCGGGAGGACAGGACGGAAGCAGTGGATGGAGGAAGAGGAATGAACCAGACACACCTCCTACCCACCCCAGCTGGGCCCACTGAGGCAGTGGCTTTGCCTGTCCCTGGGGTAGGGTCGCAAGGGCCCATGGGGGGTGGACGAGCCCACGAAGGAGCCAGGCTCTTCGGGGCAGAGATTTCCACCCAGCAGGCTGTGGGCCGTGGCTCTGAGTCCATGAGGAGTCCCAGGCTGGTGGGCTGACGGGACCTGGCACACATGAACACCCCCAGCAGGCACAGAGGAAATCTGGGAGGTAGATGTTTAGGTCCCCAGCATGACGGGGCTGTCACAAGGAAGAGCAGATGCAGCATCACGCTGTGGGGGTGGGGTGGCACCCTCTGAAGGAAGCATTTGGAGGACTGGGGCTGCCCCAGACACAGGCTGCTGCTGGGGTAGTGAGGGGCCCTCGCTGGAGGTGAGTGGCAGAGTCCACTCCCTGCTGGGGACGCTGCAGCTTCCTTGAGGCCCCTTCACCTCTAGAACTCTCCATAGAGCCCCTGCAGTGCTAAGTTCCTCTCCTGGCAAAACCTTAGCTGGGCTCTGACCTGCTCCTGGGGGCCAGGTGGGGCCGGGTCCTCCATGCCCTCTGGCCTTCAGGTGGTTATAGCAGGACCTGCCACCCCTGCCCAGCTCATGGAGATCCACACAGGACCCACCCGCAGCCCTTAATCAAGGACCTCACTTTTAGGCTCGTGGGTCATATCCTAGAGATAAGAAGAGGCCTGCCCACCTCAGGCCAGAAGACAGGCCAAGAGGGGCCCCAGTTCTCGCCACACCAGGCTGCCCGGACCCCCAGCACTTCCTCCCAGTGGCGCGGCCCTTGTCTCCACTTCCCTCCCTGTCCACGAGCAGGTGGCAGCCCTGCCTCTCCTGCCCAAGCTGACCACCTCTCAGGAGGTCCAGGCTTCTGAGAAGGAAAGAGAAAAGGCGGGACAAGCCCCAACCTCCAGGAGACTCCCTGCTCTGAATCCCAGATCACCCAGCTCCTAGCAGGGGTCCCTCTGCCACCCCTAATGCCACTGTCCCCTACCTGTGCCCGCAGGGCCCGACTCTGCCTCCTGGTCAGTTTGGCGATAATGTCCACCATCCTGGCCCCTCTGACCTTCTGGGACGGAGCCCTGGGAAGGTTTTGAGGGTGGAGCACAAGGACACAGCCCCAGGGCTGGCACCCAGTGACAGGGAAACAAGAAGTTGCCTCGAGATGGCGAGATGGCGGGAGGCTGAGACTCCAGCCCATTTCCTGTCAGGGCTGCGGAAGTGAGTGCTGCCTGAGGTCAGGGTGGGTGGGGTACAGGGGCCTCAGGTTGGGGTGTTTTATGCTTCCAGAAACACACACCATTGGCTGTCCCCCTTGGTGCTCTGGTGACTGATGAGCTCTGGACCCCAAGCCCAGACACAGCCACGGGGAGCCTGCTGGGGAGGGGGTGCTGCATGGAGGGGGCAGGCGGAGGGGACAGGCAGAGGGGACAGGCAGAGGGGCACCGGCTGGCCTGGAGTAGCTCCTGGGGCGGAAACAGGACAATGAGTGGCTGTCAACTCCTCCAAGGCCCAGGGAGGGCGTGATGGGAAAGAGGAAGCTTGTGGGGGGAGGGCAGGGGTTCCCAAAGAGGAAGGGTCTGGGCAGATGTGGTAGCAGAGGGAACCAGTGTCTGGATCCTGCCAGCCATGCAGAGGATGCGAGGGATTCTGACCACACCACTACCTGCCCGCTGGGCTGCCTGGTCTCTCTCCTCCAGACCTGGTCACCAAGGCGATGTGTCCTCCCATACCTGTGTGCCCACATGCACCCAACTCCTGCCTGCACATCCACGTCCATGTACATGTCTGTGCCCCCCACGCTGTAAGGACCCAGAGGAGGGGAACAGGCACCAGCTGCCCCTCTTTACCAAGGTCAGATCTTCCTCCTGGCCTCTCCTCCCTTCACCCTCTCATGCACGTGGGCATTCAGCTCCGGCCAAGCACAGTGGACACAAGCCCCAGTGAGCTGTGGCCCCTCCTCCAAGCCCTTGGGGACCGTCTTATCCTCTCCCACCAGAGGTGCTTCCTCCCCAGCCCCAAGGGCCAGGCAGCACTCTGCCAGCCCACTCCCCCCATCAAGGCCAGATCGCTCCCAGTTCAGGCTCTGACCCCTACTCTCCTGCCTTGAGCCCCAGTGATCCTTTTGTCCCCACCGCCATTCTCCTTTCTCCCTGGCCCACGTCCCCCAGGCCCCTCCTCTCCTGCACCCACTGTAGGCTCAGAGAAAGGACACCCGAGTAGAGCCAGGTGTGGTGTGGATTCAGGGAGAGGGACACCTGGTGAGGTCCCATTGAGAGCAAGTCTGGGCCCCACACCCTACTCTGTCCTTGAAAACTCTCCCATCACTTCCCACTGATCCCCTATGCCTGGCTCAGAAGCCCAGACCCCAGGTGCAGACTAATCCCGTCCTCCTTACCAAGGTGGGGGGCAGGAGGGAATCACAGAAGTCTGGAGGCCTCATACTTGTCACACATGGGATCCATCTCTGTCCCTATCCTGAGGCCAGGGTCTTGGACACACTGCCCCCACCAACATGGGTCACCAGGAGAGATGCAGCCAGGCCCCAGAGAGAGGGGCAGCCGCTGCAAATTCCAGTGTGGCCAGAAACTCTGAGCCCCAGGGAGGGGCTGGGAGGGGGAGGGGAGGGGACAGGTGAGGGAAGCGCCCTCAGCACTGCCCTGCCTGCAGGTGGAACAGGGGGCAGGCTCCCCCTGTGGCAGGGATCAGAAGAGTGAGGGTGCTGGGACCACAGAACTGGCAGCCAGCATCTCACCTGCTTCTCTTCCCCTGTAAGGGTCAGGCCCACACGACTGGGGTCTGCCAGCGGTTCCGGTTCTGGCCCACACTGCAGGGACTGAGCAAACCTACAGTGCTCCAGCCACTCTTAGCTACAGAGGTTGGCTCTCAGCCCTGGGTCTGGGCTTCCCCTCCCAAGGGAGAGGAGGTGATGACCACAGGGCTCCCAGTGGGGTCCTCCTCCCTCGACCACACCTTCTCGCCTCTGAGAGGGGAGGGGCAGAGGACATGCCAGAACAACCAGCTGCACAACCCCCGCCTCTGCCCCTCTGACCTCACCCCCCCTTCCCTCCTAGGAGGTGCTGGGGCAGAGGCAGGTGCACTAGGAAATCCTATCCTCTGCCGCCAGAGGCAAAAGAAATGCCCCCCAGTTGCCCCCAGATCAGCAACTCAGCCCAGGGATGGGCTCAGGGGCCGCGAGGGGTCATGGGCTCCCCTGTGGACTCAGTGAGCCTGCTAGGTGCCACCCCGGCTGGGTGGAGGGAGAGCGGGAAGGAACCGTGAGCTTTGTCTCCAGGAGCTCAACCGTGTCCACAGGGTGGGTCCCTCCCCCGGCCACACCTACACCAGCCAGGACAGAGGCTGGTCTCACTCTGTGACCACCCAGCCTGGCTCAGAGCTACACAACCACCAAAGGTGGGGGGCTGCGGGCGACCCTGCAGGGTCCTGGTCCTCAAGCCTCAGAGTATTTGGGGGAGCCATGCCTGGCTCAGCTCTGAGGCTCTGAAGGAGCTGGTTTGGGCTGGGGCCTGGGCAAAGTATTTTGTTTTAAGGCTCCTCAGGGGATCCGACCTTGCAGCCCAGGTGAGGCGCCAGGGCTCACAGTAGTCTTATCACGGGGATGTAGCTTGAGATTCCAAACATAATGGCTTTAGGTGAGATTCTTCTCTTGGGCTTGGGGTGGAAGCTTGGGTTGAGCAGAAGGAGAAAGGAATGGAGTGGGAGTCCAGAGACTTGGGTTCCCGTGTAGACAGCTGCAGCTTCTCTCTGAGCAACCGCTTGAATTTCTGGGCCTCAGTTTCTTTATCTGCAGAATGGGGCTGTCATCCCCGCCCCCTTACAGGGCTGGTTTCTGTGAAAGACTCGAGCAGGCCCCTGGGTTCATGGGGAAAAGCAGGGCTGCACTTCTGCTTTTCCGACTTCGCATTTCCTTTTGACTGGGTGACCTAGGCCTTGGACTCTGCCCTCAGCCTCTGGGTGACCTCATGGGGCTGCCTGCTCGGGCTGCTCCTCCAGGGCAGGGTGGGATCTGGGGTGGGGCCCCTTCAGGGACTCGCGTCACCTGAGCTCTCAGTAAGGCTGGCAGAGACCCAGCAGAGCCTGCTGGGGCCGGGAGGATCAGAAACAGTTCAGCAGAGAACCTCCCAGCCCAGGGAGGTGGGAAGACGTGACCAGGGGGTGGCCACCTTTTGCCTGTCCCCTCAAAGGTATCCATGTCTGCATGCACCATTCCTTCTCCCGCCCCCAGTGGAGGGCACGGGGCCTCCTGTCCAAGCCAACCTCCCCAGCCTGGGCCTAGAGGACCCTATAGCCTCCCACTTGCTCGGAAGTGACCTCAAATCTCCAACCCTTCCCCTCCTGACTACCTTTGTCCCTTTGGAATTTCAACAAACTCAAGGTCTCTCCATCTCAAAAAGAAAAAGTGTGCTCTCTGGACCCCAATCACATCGCCTTTTACCGGCTAATTCCTTTCTCCCTTCCTCCTTGTCAGAGCTGACTTCTCTGTCCCTCCCTTAGACACCAGCCCCCGGCTCGGAAGGCCTTCCACATTCCCTTGATGACAGATCCGGTCCTTCTCCGGCCGGACTGGGCTGGGGCTGCGCCGCCTCTGCCAGGGGCTCAGTGCCGGGTGTCTCACCTGGCTTCTCGCTCTGCCGCCTGCGAGAGCGCGACCAGCTGTAGGTCACCGACTCGCAACCCCCCTCTAGGCTCACACATCCACCTGCTGCCTGGGTGTCCTTTGTAGGCCTCAAAAGATGTCCAAAATCAAACTGGCTCCCTTCCCTGTGTCAGCGTCACCCCTGTTACTCAGGTAGAATCAAATCATCCTTGACTTCTTCCTCCTTAGCGTCATCTGTCACTGAGCCCGGGTGATCCCCCTGCCTGAGCCTGTCAGACCCTACGGGTTCACAGGTAACACGGGTTAGAAGGACAGGGAAACACTGCCATGAGGAAGCCAGCACACACGACAGACGGACACCCCACAGGGCAATTGGTCTGGGCTCTCGAAAGAGTCAGTGTCAAAGCAAAGGAAAGGGTGGGGGGTGTTCAAAAGAGATTAAAGAGACAACCAGAAGCAAGGAATGACCTTGGACTGGATCCTGGTGCAAACAGACCAGCAGAGTGAGAGAGAGACAGAGAGAGGGAGATGTGTTAGGACAATGGGGGCGACCTGACTATAGCCTACGTCTTAGACCACATTCAAGAATGAGTGTTAAGGCCGGGTGTGGTGGCTCACGCCTGTAATCCTAGCACTCTGGGAGGCCGAGGCGGGAGGATCACTCGAGGTCAGGAGTTCTAGACAAGCCTGAGCAAGGGCAAGACCCCATCTTTACTAAAAATAGAAAGAAATGATCTGGACAGCTAAAAATATATAGAAAATATTAGCCGGGCATGGTGGCGCATGCCTGTAGTCCCAGCTACTGGGGAGACTGAGGCAGGATTGCCTGAGCCCAGGAGTTCGAGGTTGCTGTGAGCTAGGCTGACACCACTGCACTCTAGCCCAGGCAACAGCGAGACCCTTTCTCAAAAAAACAAAAAAATTAAAAAGTGAATTCTTTTTACTTATCTGTAAAAAAAATTTGAAAATTTTCATAATAAAAATGAAAAAAAAAATTCCTCAAACTTTTTTACTATTTGCCATCCTCACTGTTAGTACCATACAATGGTACAAGTTTTTCATTATTTCTCATCTAGAAACAGACTTGCCCTTCTAGCTCTCCCCTACCCTGAGCTGTCGCTGACAACGTGATTTCTGTTCATTTAAGATGCAGTTCCAGGGCTGGGGATTCTGGGAATATGGCAGCTTAAGCATATCCTGCTTCTCCGCTGCTCCCACCTGCAACCTTGTACTGCTCCCACCCGCAACCTTCTGCTGCTCCCACCCGCAACCTTCTGCTGCTCCCACCTGCAACCTTGTACTGCTCCCACCTGAAACCTTCTGCTGCTCCCACCTGCAACCTTCTGCTGGAGTACACGGGGGCTGGGCAGGTGGGTGGGCAGGACCTGGCTAACACAGGTGAGAGGCTGTGCCTCAGGTGGAGGCTGGAAGCCGGGGAACCCTGGGGTGGGCTGGCCTCCCTTGAGACCCGGGGGAGGGGGCGGGGGGGGGGGGAAGGGTGGCCCTTATACCAGATCCCCAGCCCCCAGGAGCTGAGGAGAAGCAAAGAGGTGGGCTAGGCACTCTACCCTTCAGACCAGGAGGCCCGAGGAGGCAGGGAGCAGGGAGAATTCCTGCAGGTGTCCTTATACCAGAGGTGTCCCAGGCCTACGGGCCCATTGGCAGAGACCACCACCCTTTCACCACTCTAGGGCCCTCCACCAAGTGGGGTGTCCAACAGCTTGACCCCAGCCCTAAGGAGCAAGGACATATAAACTCCACCCCTCCAACAGCTCAGCAGCTGGAGAGAGGCAGGACAAACGGAGCAGCACAACCCCCTGCTGCTGTCAGACCCCAGTACAGCTGCGAACCAGAACATGCTAAAGACACCGTCACAAATCATGAGAGAAAGACGAACTTGTCAGTAAAAGGTCATGGGACGACTGGGTGGGCATCCAGAACAAAATAAATAAGGCGGATCCACATCTCACTCTGTCCACCCAGAAAAACCCTCAAAGGATTAAAGATTTAAATGTTAAAAAAATGAAGCTATAAAAATACTCAAAGAAGAAAACACAATTCTATATACTGTATATGTATAACAGACTTTGTAACAAAGACTCAAAATTAAAAGCCATAAAATAAATGATTGATACATTTGTCTATTTTAAGAAAATTTGTGTCACAAAATAATACTATTAGGAAAGTCAAAAGACACATTAAGGGGACAAAAATCATAACTCATGTAATAGACAAAGGGCTATTTTCCCTAATATAGAAGAAGCCTACAAATCAATTAAAAAATCCAATAACCGGCTGGGCGTGGTGGCTCACGCCTGTAATCCTAGCACTCTGGGAGGCGGAGGCACAGGCGGAGGCGGAGGCGGAGGCGGGAGGATCGCTCGAGGTCAGGGGTTCGAGACCAGCCTGAGAAAGAGCGAGACCCCCATCTCTACTAAAAATAGAAAGAAATTAACCAGACATACAGTTTAAAAAATGATAAGGGTTGAAAATAAAAGACTTTATTTTTAACGTAATATAATGTAAAATAAAGAGTGGCCATATTAAAAATAGAAGGGTAAAATTTAAGACTAAGCACTAAAACAGGATAAAGAGAGACGACATATAATGACAGGAAGGCACAATTTGTAAAGATAGAACATGCCAAATCTGCATGCTCCCAATTGTCCCATTGTTAAATATGAAAAGCAAAAACTAATAAAAACAACAGAAGAACTTTATAGGGAAAATTTGAGAGAGAGGTTTAATAAAACTGTATCAGAATTAGAATAAGAGACCAAAACCAAAAAGGATACAAAGGAAGTGAAAGTTTGAATTATACATAATCAATAAACTTAATAAACTTGATTTGATACATATGAGACCTTCTATCCCTTAAATAGAAAGTATACATTTTTTCAATATGTCTATGAAAAACTTAGAAAAAATGATTTGCTTGGCCACAATCAATAATAAATTTTAAAAATGTAATGTATACAAATCTAGAGAAAACAAATGCTTTCCTAGTAAAATATAAAATAACCAAAATTAACTAGAGAACCAGTAGAAACTTGAATAGACATAACTATCACCAAGAAAAAATCTGCCACTGAAAAAGCACCGGGTCCAGAGGGCTTCATGGGAGGAAATTGTAGAAACCTTTAGATTTTGCCTCTGGCAACACCTTCCTCCTCCAGGAGGCATCCCTAGAGCTTCCTCTGGCAGCAAGAGCCT
The DNA here is from genome assembly GCF_020740605.2 of Lemur catta. Lineage (NCBI taxonomy): Eukaryota > Metazoa > Chordata > Mammalia > Primates > Lemuridae > Lemur > Lemur catta. Next base: position 41,149,530 of record NC_059142.1, on the reverse strand, counting down.
GCACCCCGCAGACGCGCCACGTCATGTCATAACCGCCCCATAGCGCATCGCCACCCGTATCATGTTCTTCCCATGCCCCAGGGCCTGGCACTGACCACCCGTGCAGCTGGCATGTCGGTACTGATGCCCGTCCCCTCCCACCACTGGACACTGTGGGCTCTAGGAAGGGCAGAGAAAATAGGCGCAGAGGGAGGCCGACTGCTGGGGCCCAGGAAGGAGGTGAGGAGGCCGGTGGGCTCGTCAAGGGCCCAGCTCAGGAGGCCTGGGCCTGCAGGGAACCAGGGGCTGAGAGGTGAATAATGGGGCCGGGCTCCGGGGAGATCCCCAGAGGACCATGGGGCCGCCTCACGGCCTGCAGGGGACGGAAGGGTAGGTGGGGAGAGCTCTGGGTGGCCAGAGCTATGTGGGCTGGGGGGGACCCAAGAACCTGCTCTCTCACAAGCCAGGTCACAGGCTGGGCAGCGGGGCTCCCGGGCCCAGCAGGTGAGTCACGGGGAGGGAACGTCAGGCCAGCTGTGAGGAAACCAGCCAGCAACCCCAGGGCTGCCCTGGCTGGGGGGCGGGGAGCTGTTGGGGGGGGACAAGGGGCTCCCTGGAGCCCCCTCAGCTTGGCCGCAGCTCCCCTGCTGTCACCAGCCCCGCTCGCCAAAGGCCCCTGGCTGGCCCCAAGGGAGAGGACAGGTGGATCTGTCCCGAGGCCAGTTGCTGTATCTCAGTCACAGCCACCTCGGGCTTCCCTTGGAGTTTGCGCCAGGAAGTGGGAGCCGGTCTGGGGTCCAGAGAGGAGGGGTCGCCGGGGGGTGTTGGGGTTTGGACCGGGATAGGGAAGGGCCCGATGGGGAGTCTGGGGGGCGGGGAGGGAGCGGGAAACCGCGGCAGCCCCCTTCCCCAGGCGAGGGGTCACTCACGGTTCCTGGAGGAGGGAGAGGAGGGAGAGGAGGGCCCCGGGCTCCTTCCCGTGCAGGACGCCCGCTCAGGTGCGGCGCCGCCCGGGCCGTTGATGTAAGAAGCGGCAGCAGCTGGGCTGTGACTCCTCCTCCCAGCGGCCAACGTCCGCCAGCAGGGGCGGGGTCCCGGCCACAGCCAAGGGGCTCTCCCACCTCCGGGGCGGGATGGTGACCGCACCCAGAAATCAGGACTGCGGCCTCGGGGGGTGGCCTCGGAGGCTTTAGCCGGGCTTCCCCGGCTCCCTGAGCGGCCACCTTGGGGGAGAGGTGCCCACGCAGCTCCCCTGCCCTCCCCCACCTCTCCCTCCTCAGAAGCCTTTGCTCCTGCCCTCTCCTGAGATGTCAGATTCTGCCACTGCACCCTCAGCTGCAGATAGCAAGGTCAGGGCTTGGAATTCATGTCCAGGACAGGGCTGGGCGCGTAGGTGTGTGCAGAAAAGTGAGCACTTGTTTGCCTTTGGCTTGTACTGTTCTTGCTGAGGGTAACAGGGTGGCTAACCCTGAAGGCCACCTGACTGAAATGGCCCAGAACTGACCTGGACACAGCCACTTCCTGGCTGTGTGATCTTTGGCCAGTCACTAAACCTGTCTGAACCTCTGTTTGTACTCAGGGCAAATTGGGGTACCTATGCCTGCCTTTGGAGATGCTGGGAGCTTAACCCTGGGTGCAAGCCTTTGAGTGAGAGCCCACAGGACTGTTAGCTCCTTTGCGACTGTGTCTTATGATGCTTTGGGTCCCCAGTGTCCAGCAGGGTGACCGGCACACACCAGGTGCTCAATATGTGCTATCTGAGTGAACGGTGAATGACAAGGCTGTAAAATGCCATACATGGCAGAGGCTCCTCTCTTCTGGGGGTGCCCTGGCCCTGCCCAGCAGCCTGCCCGGAGCCCTGAGCTGATGCCCTGCAGAAGGGCACCCCTCACCCTCGCCAGCGACCTCCCTTCTCACATCCTTGCCTCTCTGTTCTGGGCCCTCCCTCATCTTCTCTCCCAGGATCCCCTCTCAGCAGCCCTCTCCTCCCCATCCTCAGCCTCCCGGTCTCCTGGCTCTTGCCCATCCAGTTAAACTTGGGGAAGGCTCCACCCTCGGCCCTATGCCCGCTCTGGCCGGTCGTCTACACGCCATTCTTATCGTCACCTTAGCGCCTCTGCCTTCAGCAACCTGAGACGCCAGGACCTGGGGGACCTCCTTCCTCCTTGGTCTGGGCTCTTGCGGGCTGGCCCTGGGGCAGACTTACAGAGCCCTGGTTCATGGTCAAGGGCCGCCTCCTCGCCCCTCCTCAGCACACACTCTCTGTGCATGCTGTCCGAGGGCAAGGCCACTCCCCCACCTCCAGGGCACAGCACACTCCCACCGTCGCCAGGACAGAGAATGTGCCTGGGAGTGCGCCACCGGGAGCCTGCCCAGAAGCGAAGGGGCGCTGGGGAAAGGAGCGCTGGCATCCGGCCACCCACCCCAGAGAAGCTGCCTGCCTGCTGGCAGAGCCACGGGGCACAGGGACCCGCCTGCGTCCCCGTCCGCCGGGTGCTGTTCTCCACCCTGGCCACCAGGGGGAGGGCTGCCCCCGAAGAAACCCCCGCGAAGGCGGCGCAGACCCGAACGCAAGCGCACCCAGGGGGACCCCAGGCGGTCTGAGGGGACCGCCCGCCACTGCCCAGCGCTTCCACGGCCCGCGCCGTTTAAGGCTCGCCGCAACCCTGATCGTTAGGTACAGTGCTTACACCCGAGGACACTAGGCCTGGGGGAGGTAGGTGGCTGGCTCATCGGCAGCTGGCAGGGCACCCAGCAGAGTCCAATCCGAGCCTCTGCCCCTCCCTTTGGGCTGAAGAACAAACCGAGACCCCGAGAGAGGAAGTGAAGCGCCCGTAGGTGATCACGCGCCTGGCGCAGGATCCGCGGTTTCTGCGCAGCTTGTTTTGCTCTCAGGCCGCCCCTCCCTGAAAAGTTGCTAAAGTTCGAGATGTCAGGGCCGCCGCGAGGATTCTGAGGATGTAAGAGTGTTTTTAAAACGTCCTCTATTTTCGATTTCCCAAATTAACACCACTGAACTCGGAAGAGGAAAGAAATCCCCCCCTTACCATAACTGGACTTCTTTCTGAAACTAACTCATCTAGAGGTTTTTGGTTTTGGTTTTTTCAAAAAAAAAAAAAAGGAACTGAAATGTTGGAAACAGCCCAAAAGTGAAACGGACGCTGGACTTTCACATCCATCTCATCTGAACCCCCAAGCTCCGGGGAGAAAGGCGAGGCAGGTGGAGCCAGTGCAGGTCCACAGGCCCGTATCCCGCGTCCAGGTGCGTTTTGGAATACAGATCGGCTGGGACTTTAGAGACTAGGACAGCACACACCTGCCAGAGGTCACGTAACCTCCCGGCAGGGCTTGGGCTGCACCCTGCCATCAAGCTTATTTGCATTTCTGCAGCAAAACATGAATATTCACACTAAGTGGGATAAATAAAGACCATCAACATCCTCATATCGGTTCATGTGAAATTTTGTCACGGGGTGAATTACAAAAAACCTTTGGGCTTCCAGGGAGCTTTGGCCCTTGGGAATTGCGGAGAAGGGATTGTGAGCCTGTACCACTCTCGTTTTGGGTTGGGGAAAGTGAGCTCGTCCGAAGTCGGCGGACACAGGGCCAGGCGTCCAGCGGGACGCTAAGCCGAGCAGGTCCCCTGGCACGTCCCCTCGCACCCCGGCTCCGTGCAGGCGCGGCCACCCGCCCGCCTCCCCGCGCCCGGCTGCGTACCTGCTCGGGGCTCTCCTCCCGCTGCGGGCCGCGCACGTCCAGGATGGCCTCGTAGACATTTTCCGAGTCGCTGCGCGCCAGGGGCCGCGGGCACACCCAGGAGCCCGCCACGCTGCAGGCCTTGAAGCGCCCTGCGCTCCCGAGGAGGCCGGCAGGAGGCACGGCGGTGGCGCGTGCCAGGTCGTCCAGGGACTGCGCTGGCCGCACGGGCGCCGAGGGCCGCACATACAGGCAGGCGGGCAGGCCGGGCGCCAGGTTGCTACGCGGGGTCGCGCCACTGCGTCGCGCGGGGCCGCACAGGGAGCTGGCACGGCCCCGGGGCTCGGAGGGGGCGCCGTCAGGGCCCGCGGACGCCGACGCGCTCACGAACCGGTAGTCGTAGGCGAGAGGCTCGGGAGCTGCGGGGCCCGGGAGCGGCGCGGGCGGCGGCGGGGCGGTGGTGGCACTGCCGAGTGCCGGCAGCTCGCGCACATATTGCGCTGGTAGGTAGAAGGGGCGGCCCCCAGGCTCGCGCCGCACGTGCCACCAGTGCTCGGTGCTGCGGCGCAGCAGCCGGTAGCGCTCGTTGGGCTGGATGGCTACGCGGCGTCCGTCCTTGCCGGTGTACTCGAAGGGGTGCTCCACCAGCACATACACGTACCCCTCGACGTCCGCCGCCATCGCGGCCACGGCGTTTTCCTGCAGACAACAAGGAGGGGGCCAGGAGTGTCAGGGCCGAGGAGCCGGGAAGAGCCCCGCGCTAGGGGACCGAAGGCCTGGGCTGGAATCCCATCCGGCACTGGCCGCGCGCCTGAGGGCCTGCTTTCCAGTCTCCAAAATGCGGATTTGCATAAAATCGCCTCTAAGGCTCCCATTCTTACACTCAGTGATGGAATTCGGACGACCCCTTCATTGGAGTTGATTGTAAGATTTGAGCCTTGCTTCAGTTCCGTGGTGGCGAGATTGTGGGTAATACACGTCCAACTTTACTGCTAGGGAAGCCTTGGCTCTAAGACGAAGGGTGATTGCCGACGATAAGGTGGACACCACATTTGCCTAAAAGTTGACTGAGCCTCAGCTTTCCCGTCAGTGAAGTGGGAAGAACAGCCCATTTCCCGCCGCTCCCTGGCCCTGTTCCGCCCTGACACCCCCAACCCGCGAGGACTCCGCCAGAGGAAGCGCCCCCTCCATCTGTTAGTCTGCGCCCTGCGCCCGCGGGGTCAGGCTTGAGGTGCGGGTTCTGGGGGCGGCCCCCGAGCAGCTCTACCCTGGGGATGTCTCTGCCTTGCTTAGTCCAAGGGACTTGGCGTAGGAGACCCGGCTGCCAAGGCAGGGGAACCGGTTCTCTCGGTTTCTCTTTCCTTCCCCAGCGGCTTCCCCGCAGAAGTGAACCCAGAGCCCAGCCCGCCCAGACCGTCTCACACCGCCCCCTGCCTTCCAGCTCCCACGCCGCCTCCGCGGCGAGGCTTGGCCCTCGCGGCCTGCCCACCTGCGCTGTGATCACTCCACTGCCCCATGAGAGTGGCCCCTAGAAGATGCACTTTCTGACAGTGACTACCCATGCCGGGTCCCTAGGGCCCCAAAGCTTTCTGGAGTGGTCACCACAGGCCCCCTTGGCCCCATGCCTGCTCAGCCTGGCTCCCTGTGTGTCGGGAAGGGGGCAGAGCCTAACTGTAAATCTGCCTGTGTCCCTCCATCAAAGCCATGGGTCGGTGGCCTCCTGCAGGAGTGGCTGGTCCCTCCACACCCTTACACTGACCACACCTCCCGCCCCACAAAAGTGTCCCGGGACCAGGCGTCGGGAGCCGGGCTGCTTGCTGAGGCTGGGGCAGCGCAGGAGCAGCGTCCGATGGGGGCCCCTAGCGCTCCTTCTCTGCTTTTTCTAGGGTTCCTCGATGGAGGAAGGGGTGTAAATTGAGTCACTGGGCACTCTGGGCCCTGGAGGCGATGTCGGTAGCTGCCCAGAGCTGAGCCAACAAGCCACAGGGAGGAGGACACTCCCCTCACGGCCCCTTCCCCTGGCCCCCAGCAGCGCACTCACGTCGGCTGGGCGGGCGTCCGGGAGCCCACGGGCTGGGTGGGCGGAGCCAGCGGCTGGAGGCAGGTTAGGCCCCCGCCATGTCCCTGGGCGGGGCTTCCAGAGGCCAGGCCCGGGAGGCTGCGCGCGGAACAGGAGCTGGGAAACGGAGAAGAGGGAGAGGGACGCTCAGGAGGACTGTCCCCAATTCTCAAAGCACCCATATCTGGGAGGGGCGAGGAGGAGCCTGATTGCCTCTGCCAGGGCCCTTGGGGGGCTTTGGGACGCGCGCCAGACCTGGAGCAGGCGCTGGAGAGGGGCCGGAGCCGGGAGGGCTGCGTCTGAAGTGGCGCCGGCTGGTCGCGAGCCGAGCCTAGGGAGGGGAGGGTCCCGCTCCTGCCCCGCCTCCCTCCCCCACCCGCTGCGGGACTTGCTGTTCTCGAGCCCCTGCGTCCCGTAGGCGCGCGGCTCTGGGAATGGCCGGCTGGGGCCGCTTGTCTCGTCCGGGCGTTCCTTTTCCGAGCGAGGCCATTTGCATCCGGAATCACCAACCACCAGCGCTTTCCAGCGGGACTGCGGCCCTACCCGCGCCGGGCCCACCCCCGCCTCCCCAGGCCCTTTCCAGGGTTCCCACGGCAGGGACTCCCACCGGAGCGCAGTGTCTCGGGCTGAGTGGGAAGGGGACCCGGCCTCAGCTCCTTCCCCGACCTTGGGGGAGCGAAGAGAAGAGGGTAGGATGGGGGAGCGGGAGGATCCCTGGAGCACAAGAACGCACCCGTCGCCAGGAGGTCCCCTGCGTCCACTGCCCCGCGACTCGAGCTACAGCGGCTTCGACGCCTGGGTCGTCCCTGGGGTCCTGGGCCTGTCCCCTCCCGCCCTGGGACTTGAGGGCAGCCCTTCGCCTACCTCCTCCTCCCCAGGGGGATGCGGCCCTCGCAGCTCCCGCCCCAGCGCAGAGCGCAGGGGAACAGGCGCCCGGAGCTCCGGGGTGAGGACCTGCGTCTGCGGCACCCTTCCCACCCCCACGCTCCCTCAGCGCCCCCCGCCCGGCCCCGCCGGCACCTCCGGGCGTCCGCTCGCTGGCCTCGTCTCCACTTGCCCCGGCAGGCGCGCGCGGGCTCGGCGTCTGGCGCTCCCTCCTCGACCGCCGGCTCCCGCGCTGCCCTGTTTCCTCCGCAACAATATAGCTAGGGAGGCACCGGCGGAGAGCGCCCGGCAGAACTTCCTCCCGGGCTGGGGCTGGGCTGTGGTTGCGAGAGACAATCCCCGGTGTCCTGGCTTCCTGTCCCCTCTGGGCCGGGCCAGCGCCCCAGGAGCAGAGACGCCACCCCCTTCGCCCTGCACCTCCCGGATCCAGGGCCACACCTGGCTGTCTCCAGGGAGGAGGAGGAGGCAGCGGGGCTGAGATGGTGGGATGAGGGTGGCGGCAGCCTCCCCACTAGCTTCTCCTGGCCAGATTGCCCTCCCACTGCCTTCCCAGATTGTCCCCCTACCTCCAGGAGAGAAGGGCCACCCTCCAATCTGTCCACAGGGTAAGCTCAGAACAACCTCCTGGAGGCCAGGATCTCAAGTCCAGCCCCAGGTTCCTCCACCCTGGGGGTCTTCTCTTTGTGAGTTATCTGCCTCTCTGGGGAAAGCAGCCTGGCCCCTCTGACTGGCCCCTGCACTCACTAGACATCACAAGCCCCGGCCTGGTGGACCCTGTTCTCAGGGACCTCAAGGAACACTTGTGTCCGCCTAGGTGCTGAGAACAGCTGCTTCAGGCTAGTGTCTGGGAGAAGGACGGAGCCCCCACCCCAGCCCCAGCCTCTCTCGACACCACCTCATGAGGCCTGAGTCTAGTCACTTTCTTGAACCCGGGTACCTCTGTATCTTTGCCCCTGCTAGGCAAATGAGTCTACACCACCAGAGAGTCTACATTGTGCTGGGTATCTCAGTGTGTCCGAGCCCTGGTGGCATCTTGGGATCCTCCAGGGCAGGCTCCTGCTAGAAAATGGTGGCTGAACCCTCCCCACACCCTACCTCTTAGGTCCCTCTTGCCCCGAGTTACCCAGCAAGCAAGGCAGGGTAGCAATAGCTGGTACCCAGTGGTGGTTCTCGTCTGGGGCCGGGCAGGTCTGATGCCCCACTCCGCCACTTCCTGGCCTTTAGACCTTGGGAATTTTGCCTTATTTCTGCATCTCGGTTTGCTTCCTACAGACTGCGGGTGGGAGCACCTACTTCGTAGGATTGTTGGGAAGATTAAATGAGATGCGCTAAGCACAGTGCCTAACACATGGTAAGTGCACACGATGTCTTAGTTATTATTGCTACTTTTATTATGAGATGAGCTCTTTGGCGTTGGGATGGCTAAACCTCCCATCTCCCTTTAGGCAGAAGGGGAGAAGGGGAAACAAGTGTCCTCAGAAGCACCTTGCAGGGGGTGGAGGGGCTGAGCCCACAGTGGGGCAGCACCACGTCAGGTGCCCCGGCCCTCAACCCCAGTTCCTTTTCTCCTCTCTGGACCTGCCATCTAATGGCCCCAAGGAGGTAAGGCCCTTGGGGGAAGCTGGGGCTCCCACATGGGCAGAGGGTCCCCCCTTCCCACGGTGGGCTGAAAGTGTTCTTCAAGGACAGGAAACTGTGGACCTGAATGTTGTCTTTTAATGTCCCATTTCCCTGCAACCCGATTGCCTGTCCCTTAGTCTTACAATGGACAGTGGTGGCCTCCCCTGGAGGGACCCCTGGTCTTCTCCTAGAACTTCTGAGGGAGGCCAACAGCCAAGCATAGGCCATGCTGAACCCGAAAACCATGAGTCCTGAATCCGGGGCCCTGCTCAAATAGCCCACCCCTCCTAAGCCCCTTCTCTTTCCTGTATCCCTGAGGTTTCACATGATTTGGTGTCAAGGGTGTGTGCTTGGACATGTGAGGCACAGGAAAAGCAGCCGTCGTGGTGGAATCAGCTTCCATATGAGTGTCTGTGAGTAAACCTCCCCAAAGTCCCTGAAATCCTACCCAACGGGGGACCCTGACTGCTGGACGTGGCAAAGGTGGCAGGTGGCATACACACTGACACTGTTGCTTACTTACTGTCCCCTTGCTGCCCACTCCTGGCACACGAGCCCCCTGCCCGCAAGTGTTTGCCACCGATGCCCCCAGGGCCTCCCCTGTGACTAACAAGAGAGTGAGGGGCCCCATCGGATGCTAATGGATGGCTGGTGGCCTCCCGCAAGCGCAAGCAGTGTAAGGATTCAGAAGCCAGGCCAGTGAGTAGAAAGACCAGGTCTTTACTGCAAAATCATTCAAAAATCACACAACACCGCAGCAATTCCTTCAATACAAAGCACTTCTCAGGGCCAGGGCCCCACTGACTAGCAACAGTTTATTGCATAAAATAACATTTTAAAATAGTGTCGGCACTACTGAGGTTCACCTCAGCGTTCCCCTGTTGGGTAAGAGTCAATTCCTCTGAAAGCATTAGCAGCTTCGCAGTCAGGGTCACGGTCACGGGGAGGGGGCCAGCTCTAATGCTAACAATCCTGCAGGTGGGGGAGGCCCCTCCAACCAGGGCCTCAGCCCTGCGGCCTCCTAGGGCACCTTCGGTGGGGGGCAGATATCCTCACAGGCCCAACAGGCCCAAGCCCACCGGGCCAGAGCAGGGATGGCCCCAATCAGGCTGCGTTCGTGGTGAGCGTTAATGCGGGCTGTGGGGCTGGGGTGGGGATAAGGACGTGCCTGCAGGTTTAGGAGGCTGTGGGTCTGGGCGCAGGTGAGGGAGGAGGAGCCCTGTGGTGCCTCCACCTGCCTGCCTGCCTGCCGCCTCCTCTCTTCTATTGCACATTCTTCCAGCTCCTCGGGCTGGGCCTGTGACTCAGCAGCAGATCACCCCCAGGGAGGGGTGGGCAGGCTCATTCCTTGACAGTGACAGGCAGATCTCCACCTGAGGCCTCCAACTCTAAGCTGAGGACCCCAGGGCTGAGACAAGAGGGCCTGCTGGGTCCAGCGTGGGCGGGTGGGTGTGAGGCAACAGAGGGAGCAGAGGAACCACACCCCCACAAACCTCAAGGGTCTCAACATAACTGTGAAAACAATTCCAGGCTCACACCCCAGCCCCAAGAACCCCCTCGAAAGGCAATCCTATGCCAAGGAAATTTCCCAGTCTCCGGCAGCGCCCTGCTGGGCAAGTCCAGTGAAGCTTTGGGAATTAATGGCTTTGTAAGACTGAGGCTGGGGTTGCTTCCTCAGGGCAGCTTCTCTGCCCGTCCCTGCACATCTCAGCAGTGGAAGGACCCGGTCATTACTCCACAGTGCAGGGCCCAGCAGTCACAGCGCCCAAGGCCAGCCCCTGCCTGGGCTTGGCTGCCCTCTCTGGGGTCAGGCGGGCAGGGGTTGTGACCTGAGAGCCCACAGCAGGTGGGCCTGCGGCATTGGTAGCACCGCCCTGCCTGTCTGCCTAGGAGTGAGGAGGGCATGAGGATGAGGGGCGGGCAAGGTGATGACCTTCCCTGAACCAAGGAAGGTGCAAAGTGCTAACAGTGCTGGTTGAGTCATTTCTCCTTCTCCCGCTGGGACCAAGAGCCCAGGCTAGAGAAGAGCCAGGGGCTCTGACACCAAGAAAGGGGATGGGCCCTTCAGGTGAGGAGTGTGGGAGCAGGGAGGAAAGACGACACAAGGAGAGGAAGCAGGGGTCACCGGGACTGGCCCCACCCTGCCAACGGGCAGTTTGGTGCAGGGCAGCAGGGGCGGAAGAAAGGCACCCGGTCCAGCCGCCAGGCCCCGTCCGGCATTGGCTCACCTGCCCAGCTACCTGCCGCTGCCAAGCCAGGCCTGAGTGGCTCCTGCACATCTGCTCAGGGTGAGAATGTCTGGATTTCATGGGTGACTTGTGCAGGCTCAAGAATAAAAAAATATTTTCTGTTGTAATATGAAGGGGAAAAACCCACCTTAAAAAACTAGACCTTTTAATCAGGAATGTGGAATTGAAAATGCTCCCAAGTCTCATTTCCACAGTGTTTGAACAGCCCTGATGGAGGTGCCATGACAGTGGTGGCCCCCGTCCAGTGGAGCAGAGGGTAGCAGAGTGGTCCTGGGGCATCATCAGGGCGTCCTGGGCTTTCTCTGGGAGGCCCGTGCTCTGGTCACATCTGAGGGTCTTCCCGCCAATGGGACACAGCTGTGACACAGGCTGTGCCCAGGCTGTTGGCACTCACCCCTGGCCTCCAGGGTGGGGTCTGGAGGTGGGGATTAGGTGAGAACATTCTGTTCCTGGTACTTGCGCCGGCGGGCACAGCGGGGGCAGCCCTTCTTCACCACGGCCTGGCAGCCCTGGTGGAAGACTGTCTTGCACTCGGCACACCTGGGGAGAGAGAGGCACGTGCTGCTCTTGCTGGCTGGGTGGGAGGCCAGGGCTGGCCAGTGCCTTTGGCCAGAGCCCATGACACGGCTGTGGCTGTGCCACTCTGTCCCTAGCAAGAGAGTCTTGAAACAATGCTTGCCAATAAGTCATGCGATACACGCTGATATTCTCTGTCCTATTTTGTTTTTTATAAATGCTGCCTGAGGTTCACTAAATGATTTCTTGCCTATGTTTGAAAGACTCTGCAGTATAAAAGTCTGCTGAATCCTGGCCAGCAGACACCTACTGTAATGAACTAGCGCTCCCAGCATTAGTGGGAACTCCCCTCCCACATGGGTTTAGGAAGGTTCGCGTGAACTTTTCCATTTAGAGGCTCTTGATAATGAGCAGTGACTGGGAACAAGAATGATCATGACAGCAGCAGAGGCAGTGGCAGGTACCACCCACCAGGTGCCCACTTTGTGCCGGGCCTTGTGCCAACACTGCAGGGCAGTAACTCAATTCAGTCCCTCCTCAAGCCATTCACAGCCTGAGGCCCTGGGAGGCCCTGCTCAGAGAGCCACCGGAGCCCTGGGGGGGCCCATCTCGTTCCCCGAGCTAGACCGGAGCTGGCAGGACTGCTCAGGCGCAGGCTGTCCTGGACAACCTCCCACCCCTTGGCACGGGCACAGAGTGATGTCCAATGTCTTCCTGCACCTCAGAGCTGGGCCTGCCACCCCAGGACGCTCGACCAGGCTGTGGGTGTGGGGCGTGGGGGCTGAGGGGTGGGGCTGCGAGGTGCTGGCTGGTGTCCCACATACCTGGCTGTGGTGTCAAACTCAAAGGGGAAGATGATGTCGTGGTGGTGGCAGATCTGGCAAATGAAGCCACGCTGGGTGCACAGGTCGCAGTGGTAGACGTGCTGGGAGGCAAATTCGATCAGGGCCTTGAGGAATCCTTCATACACCCCCTCTGCGATCTAAGGAGGGCAAGCGCAGGCCACCAGGCCTTTCAGCAGCTGTGCCGAGGCTCCCCGGCACCCTGCCTGGAGATCTTCTACCCTCAGTTCCCACGTGGGCCAAGCAAACCTCCCCAAATCAGGCTGAGTGACGCAGGTGTCCGGCCCTTGTGCACGAGGTTGCTTGGGGGTTATGGAATTTACAGATGAGACCTGAATCCACTGTACCCTCCCTGAGGACAGGAGAATTCCCAACTCTCAGCCCTGTGTCCTGGGATTTGCTGGCATGCCTGCGTCTTCCAGGGGGTGGGGGCACAGTCACTGTCCCAGAAGCCTGGGGCAGCAAGGCACCCTGTCCCAAGGTGCAGAAAAGCTGAAGATTGCTTCTTGCCTTGGTAGACTACAGGCACCCCCGACCCGTCTCCCTTTCCGATTTCTCCAGGAATGAGGTCCCTCTGGAGGGGTAGGCGGGGGAGGCAGCATGAAATCTCACCTGCTGGAGGTCAGCGACACTGAACCTGTGGGGAGACTCCAAGAGATAATTCCTGTGGTTAAGCCTTCAAAGAAAACATAAGAGATTGTTTAGAAGAGGAGACCGGGCCAACCTGTGCTGTTTGTTTTCCCAGGGTGGGGCAGGGGCTAAGAGCACAAGTCAGCCTGCCTGGACCCAGCACATGGACTCCAAGGTGACTAACCAGCTGCTGGGACCTTGGGCAGGTTACTTAACCTCTCTGAACCTCAGGTTTCCTCCCCTGAAAAATGGAGTTGTTTTGAGGATTAAATGACATATTTATTTAAAGCATCTGCCACTGTGCCTGGCGCATAGGAATCACCTAATTAATAACAATGAGGACAACAATGACAAATGTTAACACTTATGCCAGGAACTAGGCTAGGAGCTGTGCACGTATTCATTCATTTAATCCTCAGATCCCCATCATAAGCCGTGAGGCTGGAGCTATTATAACCCCATTTTGAGAAGAGGAAACAGGGTAAATAACTTGCCTGGGGTCACACAGCCAGTTAGTGGCAGAGCTGGAGTTTGAATGCAGGCGTCTGGCTGCAGAGCCTGTGCCCTTATCCTCCCTGGCAAGGCCTGCAGACATCGACCGCTGTAATTACCGCATCATCGCACACCAGGCACAGAGCTGGGGGCAGAAATGCACGGGATGTGGCCTCTGCCCTCCTGTAGCTCCCGGTCTGGCCTTGGGACAGACATTCCTCTCTGGTTTCAGTGCCACGTGAGAGGAACCGAGATGTGTCCCACGCACAGCAGATCCCGTTTTGGAGCTTGGGGTGGGGAGCAGAGGACCAGGGCTCAGCCGCCAACCCTGCTCTAGTTTCCACCACACCAATGGCAGGGATCCTGCCGGTTACATCCTGAGGGACAGAGAGGAAGCACCTGCCGAAAATCCCCTGGTACGAAACGCTGCCTGGCCTTGCTGTGTGTGTGCGTGGGTAGTGGGGGCGGGGGGAGAACAGTCTGTGTCACACGATGCTTGGGAACTTGCCCCAGGATGCCCTGGACATTGGCGGGCAGGATGGTGCCAGCCCTGGGCCTGGGCCCCCAGGGTGCGGGCTGTGTGGCATCTAGAATGGGGGCTCAGCCGCAGTCCCCCTGCTGGCCTCAGCTGTGGTCCAGGGGGAGCCCCATCTGGGGTGGCGGTGATGAGTCCCACCAAGCAACCAGGCAGCCATGGGCGAGAACACTGCCAACTGGCCACTCAGGTGACCAAGCTTCCAGCTTTCTGAGGACAGGAGGCTGCCATTTACCACCAGGAAAACACAGGTGTGGGGGGCGGGGGGACACACACAGGCTGGCCCTGAGCTGGCAGGAGAGTGGGGCTGACTTGGATGGAGAGTTCTGTCATCTGCCCTCTGCCCACAGTTATGGAAGCCCTGGGAGCCCCCGTCCCCTGGGCCTGTCATACTCTCAGCAAGGCCCTGCAACTGGTTTCTCTGCAACGCTCAGTCAGGCCAGAGGAGAGAGAGCGCTGGCCCCGGGGTGAGAGGCCGCTTCTCCTCCTGCCTCCAGGAGAGAAGCCATGCGCACTGGGGCGCACCCCAGGCCTACTCTGGGCCTCAGATTCTCCACCCGCACAATGAGGGGGCCCGAGGCTGACTGCCTGGCAAGGGACCAGAGGAATCTCTACGGCTCTTTGGGAGAGAATGCAAGACAGAGGAAAAGGCTGCATCTTAGCCCTGTAACTAAGGGAAGAGCCCTGGCCACCCCCTGGCCACCCTCCCTGGCTGTCGGGAGGAGCACCTGAGGTCTGATGGGTGGACACCCCTGTGGGGCATTTCTGTGATGGTTCTTTCCCAAAGGCCTGAGAGGACACTCACAGGGGCTTCTCTGGCCCTTGGAGACGTGTCCCAGGCCTGCGGGACAGAGAGCCTGGCCAGGCTGCTGCCACCAGCACAGGGCAGCTCCTCCCTGACTTCGGCTCCCACATGCAAGGGCTGCCCAGGCCTCAGCCCTCTTCTGCGCGGCCTCCCTCTGGCCCACTCAGCCCAGCCTCCCTGCTTCCCGGGGTGATCCCCACACCAGCCCTCCCTGGCTCTCCCTCCACCACCCGCACCCCGCCGCTGCCAGCGCAGTCTTTCCTAAACCACTGATCAGACACGACAGTCTCATGCTCAGAACCCTGCAAGGGCTCCCCACTGGTGGCCTTAGTTGACACACGGGCCCTCCGAGCTCTGGTAAGCTGTGGTCCCACCTGCCTCCTGCCACGGGTCCCTAAGCTAGGAAAGGCCCCTTCCCGTCCTTTCTTCTCTTTAGTCATTTTTCTAAACCCCAGTTCAATACACACACGATGGCCAGGAGCGGTGGCTCGTGCCTGTAATCCTAGCACTCTGGGAGGCCGAGGCAGGAGGATCGCTCGAGGTCAGGAGTTCGAGACTAGCCTGAGCAAGAGCGAGACCCCCCATCTATACTAAAAATAGAAAGAAATTAGCTGGACAGCTAAAAATATATATAGAAAAAATTAGCCGGGCATGGTGGCACATGCTTGTAGTCCCACCTACTCGGGAGGCTGAGGCAGAAGGATCGCTTGAGCCCAGGAGTTTGAGGTTGCTGTGAGCTAGGCTGACGCCACGGCACTCTAGCCCAGGCAACATAGCAAGACTCTGTCTCAAAAAAAAAAAAAAAATTATAAAAAATACACACAGGATGCCACTGGCATCCACAGCGTGAGGTCTGGAAGCAGGTGGTGGTGGATTCCAGAAGGTACCTGGAATGGGCTGCTTTACTCCCTTTCATAAATATCCTTCCCTTTGAAGACTATCTTTGCAAAGAAGAAAAATATTTTTTTAAAGAAAAAAAAGAAGAGAATCTGCAAACCCTCAGCTCAGATGCCATCTCCTTGGGGAGCTCCTCTGACCCCTGCCACGATAGGTGAGGTGTCCTCCCTGGGACCACATGCCACGCTGACCCAGAGCCATCTTTGGTTTTTAGGCTCTGAGCCCTTCATGTGGCACTCACAACTCAGAAGGCCATTGGAACTTGGGGACCACCAGCCCACTTTCTAGATGGGAAAGCTGGCATCCTAGAAGGGAAGCCACTACACTGACTCACGCCGCAGGTTTGGGGCAAGGCAGGGGCTGTGGGTGCAGTGCTGCTGTCTGGGGTGAGCAGCAGGGCCAGGCAGAAAGAGGCAGGACTGGCCCTGGTGACCAGCACAGGCCAGCTCAGAGACAGGTCAGTGAAGTCCATGAATAAGCCATCTCAGCAGGGTGGGGATGGCTCAGTGGGGCCGGCACCCAGAACCCACCCTGCAGGCACCTGGTCTACACAGGTCTGCAAGTCTCTGCAGATGCGTGGCCCCCTGGCCAAGGGAGGGTGACGAGGCCCTACCTGACCCAAGATATTTCACCACCCTGGTCATGGGGGCAGGAGGGCAGACTCTCTGGAGCCCTGGGTCCTGTCATCTCCAAGTTGGGAGTGAGTCAGCACCCGCTGAGAGATGGTGACCAGTCATCCAGCTGATGATCTGAGTGGACAGAGCCACCCAGGGGAGAAGTCTAAGGTCCCTCAGGACCTCGTTGAGGGCCCACGGGGCCTGCACTGCGCACCCTGGGCCCCGAGGAGCACTGCAGGCGTGGCTCCGCGAGAACCACAGCCGGGATGGAGAGGTGCCCTTCAGACAGGTGCTCTGTGTGCCAGCCCTGTGGGGAGGGGAGCCTGGAGGGGCTTGTGAGCTAGTCCAAGTCCCCAGAAGCCCGGCAAAGGCAGACGCGAAGCCCATGCTGGGCAGGGGGACCAGCTCTTCCCCCTAAGGTCTGAGGCCTGCCCTCCTGAGGGCCCCAGGAGAGCACAGCCCCTCAAAGGCCGCAGCCAGGGCTGTGACACAGGGCCAGGAGGTGTTTATGGCAGGCACAGAAAGGCCTTCTAAGTCCATGCTGAACCCCAGCATCACAGCCCGTTCCTGAGCACGAAAGGCCCCAGGGTACCAGGCCCTGGGTACTGAGAAGCTTCATGAAGGGCATCCTGAGGGTCCTGCCCTCATCTTGCACTCTTTGGGCAATTTTAGGAGGGAAGCTGCCATGGACACAGCAAGCAGCCCTGGGATGGAGGACTGGCTGGGGCAGGGAGGGAGACAGGGCCCCGCCGTCTGTGATCTGGCCCTCGCCTGCCCGTCACCACACTCCCCACTTCCCTCCTTGCTCCAGCCAAAGTGCTCCCTGATCTTCCCACGGATGGTGCCTTTGCTCATGGCCTGCACATGCTGTTCCTTCTGTCTGGAACACTCTTCTTTCTTTTCTTCCCCTTCCTAATTCCTAATTCATTTTTCACGTCTCACCTTAGAAGCCATTTCCTCTAGGAAGTCTCCCCGCTTTGCCCTGCTCTGATCTGGGCTGCCTGTCTCACCCTTGTGCTTCCAGGGCATCCTAAGTCTCTCTCTTGGCCCTTGCCCCTGGCTGGAGTTGCCAGCTTACTCATCTGCCTTCCCTGCCAGACCGGAAGCTTCCAGAAGGTAGGACCTGGCTCTGCCTTGCTCAGTGTTACATCGCAAACCCCTAGCCTAGTGCTTGGTACTTAGTATATT
Organism: Lemur catta; assembly: GCF_020740605.2. Taxonomy (NCBI): domain Eukaryota; kingdom Metazoa; phylum Chordata; class Mammalia; order Primates; family Lemuridae; genus Lemur; species Lemur catta. The sequence continues at coordinate 41,132,520 of NC_059142.1, read as the reverse complement.
CTCAATAAATATTTTTGAATCAATAAGTGAATATATGAACAAAACCACTCCCAAAGGACAAGGTAATTTTCCAAGCTCAGTGGAAAGATCTCTGCCTGGCCCTGGCATTTCTCCCAAGTGGATGCCTGGCCTCGGGCACGGGTCCCCCGTGTGCATGTGTACATGCGCATCGTGCTCACCTCTTGCTCAGCTCCTTCAGGGCGCCGCTGCGGCACAGGCCCAGGTAGTCCCCAAGGAGCTTCAGCTGCTCGCGGCTCCGCCCAATAAGGCGCATCTGCTCCACATGCTCGTACAGCGACGCGTTCACCAGCTGCAGGTTGATGAGGGGCTGGGCCCGGATCTGCGTCAGGAACTTGAGGGCCTGCCGGCAGACCTGGGGGGTGGGAAGAAAGGCTGTTCAGGGGGCACCTCTGGGCCGGGCATGGCATTACCTACTCATTCACCTGAAGTACTAGCTTCATTTTACAGTTGAGGAAACAGGTTCAGAGAGATGAAGTGACTTGGCCAAGGTCACACAGCTCATAAATGGTACAGTTGAGACTGGAACCCAGTTTGTCTGACTCCCAAGCCCACTTGCCCCCTAATGGCAGCTGCCCTTCCTGGCTGTGCTCAGACCAAGGAGGGCCACCCTGGTCACCGCCCCTCCCCACGCCTTCCTGTCCTCCCTGTCCTCCCAGCCCCACTTTCCTGCCTGAAGGAAACAGGCGCTCCCCTCCCGCCCTGACTCAGGAACCAGGTGTCTAGTCTGAGTCAGGCTCCAGCCACAGGAAGCCGTGGATCAGACACAGCTTAGCGAGAGGCTTCCCCTCCCCACGGCTCTCCCAGCAGCGACCACCAGGCACCCCGCCGCGTGTGGACTTGAGTGACCAACCTCAGCCTCTCCTAACTGATAGGGCGGTGACGGTTCTACCCTCGGTCCTGACCCTCATTGCCAATGCCAATAACTGAGCACCCACTATTTGCCAAACACTGGGCTAGGGATGTTGGCCATGTCCCCCCTTTGCCCTCAGAACAACCCCTGAGGGAAGGTGTCCCCATTTTACAGATGAGGGAACAGGCTCAGAGGAGCTAATGTGGTGTATCCAGCCTGCCTGTGGAAAGGGAGCCTGGGCCTGACTGAGGTGCCGTCCCTGAACACCAGGCTGCCATGCTGGCTAAGAAGTCCCTCTCCCCTGTGGCTTCCCCACTGTGTGACAAGAACAGAGGAGCTGAGACGTTCCCCATGGTCGACTACTGTGTAGTGGTCAGGAGTCCAGCTCTGGGTCACACCTGGATTGAATCCTGCCTCCACCACTTCCTGCCTGCAGGACCTTGTGAAATGTACCCTCTCTGTGACTCAGTTTCCTCATGTGTAAAATGGGGAAGATAAGAGCACCCAAGACCTGTGGGTTTGGGGCCTTACTGTGTGCTGTTGCTGCTCAGGCTGACCCACTCGTGCGGAGGCCTGGCTGGCACTAGCCAGCATCTGCCCAAGACTGGGGCTTCTTTCTCATGGGATTATTTTGAGTTTAGATGAACAGAGGTCACCCATGTGAGCTCCTGGCACAGGGCCTAGCATGTAGCACATCCTCGGTAAACATGCACTGCTGTTGGCTGCTGCTTGAGTGTCTGGTGTGGCCCTGCTGTCCCTTTGAGGGCTGGGGGACTTAAAAGGCCCCCAGGAGACCTGCCCCTGTATTAGGGGGCTGGGAAGACCTCTGGCCTCCTGTGTCCCAGCTCCACCAGTATCTCCTGCCTCCCCGGGCAGTGGATGACCCCTTCTTTTTCCATATCCTAGGACCCTGAGGTACCAGCCCCTCGGCCTAGGGGCAGCCCAAGGGCTGCCTGGTGACTTAGGTCATGCTGCTGTTCCCCAGCCCCAGCCCAGCTCTTCCTGTGACTCAGCCCCAGGCCCTGGGTGAGGCTCAGATGAAATAACACGCAGGAATGTGCACTGCACACTGCCAAGCGCTGCAGATGGGCCGGGGCCTCATGCTCCCTGGGGGCTGTTCCTACCCTGTGGGAATGGAGGAGACAAAGAAAGAAACCCCAGGCCTGGGCTGACACCCTGCCAAGTGCCAGCCAGGCCTCAGCACAACTGGGTCAGCCAAAGCAGTGACAGTGAACAATAAGGCCCCAAACCTATGGGCCAGCTACTTTACTTTGATTGTTTCTGTCTTTCAGGCCAGTGATCTCTGAGAGCGAGACAGGGATTTCCTGATCTCAGATCTGCCTAGAAAAGTATTGTGATTTTCTAGTGAGAAAAAGGAAGTGGTACAAGGATTACAGCAACGAATGAGAGACGGTGCAACAGAAGTATCAGGGTCTTGTAAACAGTGAATGTGTTTTATGGTCAAATGGTTCTTTCCATTTTTGGTAATTTTAATATTTTATTTTACATTTAATATTTTAATTGTATTTACTATTTAATTTAATATTTAATTTTCTCTGTATAGTTAGTTAAATATTTAACACTGAGGGCAGGGGTAGGGACAAGGTAAACAATAAAAAACCCCAAATGAAGCCGACTTGTTTGGGGTTTCCCCTCCCCAGGGAGGTGGAAGCTGGGGTGGAACTGACTCAGTCACTTCCCTATCCTCTGACGAGGACACAGCCACACCAAGCCTGCACGGCCACAGCTTCTGCCTCATGTTCCTGTGCCTGTCTTAGTAGAAATCGGTGCCTTTGGAAGAAAGCCAAGTTTGCGCCCCTTGGGGCAGACCCTGACCAAGGGGATTCAGGACAGGACGTGTGCCAGGCCTTGGGGAGGGAAAGGTCACCCTGCCACACCTGTCCTCCCAATACCCGACACACACTGTTACAACCCCCTTTACAGATGAGGAACCTGAAGTGAATTCACTTGTGGTAACACAGCTAGAAAAGCTGCTAAGCTCAGCTGGAGAAGAGGAAAACCTGAAAGTCCTTAGAGAACATCCTATTTGAAAGCATTTGTTGAACATAAAAAAGTACCTAAGACATAGTATGCACCAAGCATGTTATAAAGCAGCGTAAGGCCAGCGTGATCCCAACTTTATAAAAAGTAGATGCATATGTAAATAAGTGTACAGAAAAGGGTATACCCTGAAATGTGACAGTGATTGTTTCTGGGCTATGACACATAATTTTGATTTATCTTTGGGCGTTTCTGTAATTTAAAAATGTTAAACAATAACCATGTATTATCTTAATAAAGAGGGAGCTTCAGAAAAAGTGCTCTTTAAAAACATGAAATAAGTAAGCTCCTGCAGGGCCTGCAGGGCAGTGCAGTCACCTGGCCCTTGCGGGGTTTGCAAAGGCAAGGCTGACACCAAGGGGGTGCAGCCATGCATCTGTCCAGCCTATATAGGTAGGATATATATCTAATCTATCCTTCCAATCCATCCATCCATCCAGTTGCTGGTCTCTTAAACAGTTTTGTCTGTTGCTACAGAGGACCATGCTCAGACTCCCACCTTGGGACTGAGGCAGGCATTGACAGGGCTCTGCCCAGGGACTATAGACAGGCACCGAGCCTCTCTCTTGGTGAGCCCCCCTACATTATTGTGCCTGAACCAGTGACACTAGCTTCCCTAGAGCCAAACTCTTCCAAACAGATAAACAGCAGCAGCAAGGAGGGGACACTCCTCCGTCTCTCAGCAGCCCTGTGTGGCCCTGACAGGCTGGGCTTCAGACTTACCAGGCGCTTGGTGAGGTCCCAGTTGTGGATGATCCTGGCTGGAATCACTGAGGCATCATCTTGGTGGCAGATGTCACAGTAATAGAGGCCAGAGAAGGCACAGAGCTTGGGTCGTACAAAGGAGAAGCCGATCTGCCGGGAGCAGCCTGGGGAGAAGGGTGGTGGTGAGCGGCAGGGCGAGAGTCAGCTCCTCCGGTGACATGGTAGCTACTATGATGGAAAGGACCTGCTAGTGAATTTTTTAATTTAATTTTATTATTTTATTTATTTTTGAGACAGTCTTGCTCTGTCTCCCAGGCTAGAGTGCAGTGGTGTCATCATAGCTCACTGCAACCTTAGACTCCTGGTCTCAAGTGATCCTCCTGTCTCAGCCTCCTGAGTAGCTGGGACTACAGGTGCTCACCCCCACGCCCAGCTAATTTTTTCTATTTTTAGTAGAGCCAGGGTCACGCTCTTGCTCAGGCTGGTCTCCAACTCCTGAGCTCAAGGGATTCTCCCATTTCAGCCTCCCAGGGTACCAGGATTAGATTACAGGTGTGAGCCACCACAGCCAGCCTTCATTTTCTTTCAAAGGAAAGATAAAAATAATCATCACTCAGATTTTCAACACTCAGAATCAACCCTAATTCAGTCTCTAAGGGCCAGTAAAGGAAAAAAAAAAAAAAAAAGAGAGAGAGAGAGAGAAAAAGAATACAGAAAAATAAAAAGAATCAACCTTATTAATTAATTTTTATGACAACACACTGTAATAATTATCATCGTCATTTTACAGCTGAAGAAACCGATGCTCAGAGATGTTAAGAAATCTTCCTGGTCACACAACAATTAAGTGGCATGGCTGGCATTCAAATCTGGTTTGGTTGGTTCAAACCCACTTTCTGCTCCATTACCCCTGACTGCCTGTGTTCAATGTCTCCACTGCTAGCTCAGCAATGCCAGCCTCCCTTGGCCCACCCCTCCAATGGGGCCCAGAAATGGAAGCAACTCAGTCGGCGCCTCAGCAAACAGAGAAGGAGCCGGGGAGATGGGGCTGGCCCCAGAGGAGGGCAGTTTGTGCACGACCTGGCGTCAGCTTAAACCCAGAGCTGCCTGATACCTCAGGACAGTGGGGCAGGGCCAGCTTCAGCCTCCTTGGGTGGAGGTCCCTCTGCAGTGAGGGGCGGAGGAGCTGGGATGGGGTGTGCCCAGGGCAAAAAGCTAAGGCCCAACTCAAATCCTGAACACTTGCTGTGCCGCCCCCAGGCCTTGGGACCAGGGGCCCACCATTCTGCTTACCAGCCACCGCATCCTGCCCTTCACCTCATTTTTTTCAAGGTTCCATTTCAGAATTTGCAAAATTCAATAACTACCAGCTATTTTGTGGGGTTATTGCAAAGTTTAAACGTGACAAGTTTCTAAAAATGCACTGTAAACTATGAAATCCAACCCAGATACCTGCGGTCGGTGTCTGGCCACTGAGCTGTGCGTGCTGGATGGAAAGGAAGCCCAAGCTTCCCGGTGTCACGCACGATCCTGCTGCAGGCTGGTGGGTGGCAGCCATGGTGAGAGCTGTCCCTGCAGGGTTCATGCCCATGAGCGGGGAACCACTCCTCAAAAGCCCTGGAGTCCTGGCCACCACCCAGCCTGGGCCCCACAGGCTAAAGAGCAAAGTGTGAGTGCTGGGGCAGGTGGGGTGAGGCTGAACCCTGGCTTGCAGGTGGTTTCTGCAGGAAGCTCTGCGCTGCCTAGCTTCTCCCATCCTCTGGGGGCCAACCGCAGACCACTTCCTTCTAGATGCTCGAAGCAGGCTTCCCTCCAGTCTACTCCAGCAGGAGAGCTCCCAAACCAAGCCTCAGCCTCTCGCTCTGGCCTTCTGCAGCAGGGCAACCTCCCCACAGGCCACCTGAGGGCACCATGGTGACGGAGATCCCACCTCCCCTTGGAGGGAGTGGGAAGAGACAGCAATGGAATGTGGGCAGGGGGACATCACACAGCCCTGAATGATACAGGGCGGGAGGCCCTCTGGGGTCCTGCCTACGAGCACAGGCTCTGGGGCTCAACCACCAAGGTCCTGATTTTTCCTCTGCCACTGACTAGCTGTGTGAACCCACGACAAGGTACTTACCAGCTGTGTGCCTCAGTTTCCTCATTTGTAAAGAGAGACAATAGCAGCGCCTGTCTCTACAGGCTTGTTGTGAGGATTAAATGAGATAATCCAAATAAGTATCTGACCCAGTGCCCAGCACGGAAGTATCAGATTTGATGAGAATGGTGCAGCAGGTGTGCTGACTTGGAGTATTATTATACTAAATAGGAAAAAACCAAGTTGCAGAACAACATACAATTGACCCTTGAACAACATGGGTTTGAAATGTGCGGGTCCACCTATACGTGGATTTTCTTTCACCTCTGCCACTCGAGAGAAAGCAAGACCAACTCCTCTTCCTCCTCCTCAGTCTGCTCAATGTGAGCATGACAAGGATGAAGACCCTTATGATGAGCCACTTCCATTTAATGCACAGTAGATATATTTTCTCTTCCTTAGGATTTTCTCAGTAACATTTTCTTTCCTCCTGCTTACTCCATTGTAAGAATACAGTGCTGGGTATCCCAAAAGTCTCCATACAAAAAGTTTTATGAAATTTTGTAATGAATATTTTGTAAATAAAGGTACATTTAGCTACAATTTTCCATTTTCCCTATGAATGGTGACTTTTGGGACACCCCATATGTAACATATAAAATATGTGTTAATCGACTGTTTATGCTATTGGTAAGGCTTCAGGCCAACAGTAGGCTGTTAGTAAAGTTTTTGGGAAGTCAAAAGTTATACGTGGGCTGGGTGCAGTGGCTCACATTTGTAATCCCACCACTTTGGGAGGCCGAGGTAGGAGGACTGCCTGAGCCCAGGAGTTTGAGACCAACCTGAGTAACATAGTGAGACACCATCTCTACAAAAAGTTAAAAAGTTAGCTGAGTGTGGTGGCACGTGACTATAGTCCCAGCTACTCGGGAGGTTGAGGCAGGGGGATCGCTTGAGCCCAGGTGTCACTTAGCATCTTCTCAATAACCTGGGTGACAGAGTAAAACTCTTAAAAAAAAATTTATATGTGGATTTTTGACTTCACAGGGTGGGGGTGGCCAGCACCCCAACCCCTGAATTATTCAAGGGTCAATGATACATACAGAGGTTCTGTCCAATACAGTGGCCATGAGCCATATGGAACCCTTTAAATGTAAATAAACGGAAATGGAAAATTCAGTTCCTTAGTCATGCTGGCCACATTTTAAGCCCCCAGTAGCCACATAGCTATGGCACTGGACAGCGCAGACCTAGAACATTTTCATCGCGGAAAGTTCTGTTGGACAGCACTGAATAGCATGAGCTCCTTTTTATAATTTAAAAAATTGTGTCCACTTGCAAAAAGTTTGCAGAAATATTTGGAAGGATATCATGCCCCTGCTCTGAAAGAATGTGACAGCACAGTAAGAAGAAGATGAAGGGGGTGGGACTCCCAGAGCAGCAGCAGGTGGCACAGCTGCCACCCCAGGTCCCACCCCCCAGCAGGAGGGGGCGGGAGGGGAAGGAGAGCAGGGCGCCCTGCCTATGAGCAGGAGAGCCAGCCCCAGTGCGTGCTGGGGTGGAGTAGAGGCCACAGGTCAAGCCTCATCTGCTGCCCCATCCCAGGGGAGGGACGGGGCATTTGCAGGGAGGCAGGAAGGGTGGAGAGCCTAAATCAGGACCCCGCAGGAGGCAGAGCGAGGCTGGCTGGCAGGGTATGGGTGGCCGGAGAGCAAGTCAGCACCTGCACAGAAGCAGCCCTGGGAGTCGAGGCCTTTCTCCGTGGGGATGGCCACCAGGTACTGCAGTAGGAAGCCGTTCTCCCGCGTGGCGAACTTCAGCACCTCCTGACAGTTTTCATCCAGACTCCCGCTGAGTGTCACTGCCTCCTCAGCTGTCTCCAGGTAGGACGCCAGGACCTTGCGGACCAGGTCCCTCCACAGGGCCGCCTCCTTGGCATTCCCAGCCTGCAGCTTCAGGACGGCCTTGGCCGTGATGATTTTAAAGAAGGACGGGCCCCCGAGGCTCGCGTCTGGCAGGATGTCTCGGATGGTCTCAATGCCATGGCTGTCGCTCAGCATCTTCTCGTTGTTTCTCACACGGAAGCATTTCAAAGACTCCAAGGACAAGGAAAAAATATAGGGCACCCAGGTCTTGTCCATGTACAGGTACAGAAGGGACTCCTTAATAGCGTCTGGCTCTGGAACTTGGGCAGATGACCAGTCAAACTGCGTGCCCTGGAGGGTCGCAGGCTCCGAGGGCAGGTCCAGGTGAGAGGGGCGGTCACCCTGGGGCCCCTCAGGGGGCCCCTCAAGCTGGTCCGGGTACTCGATGTTCACCCACTCATCCTCCGGCTGAGGCCGGGCCTTCTGCAGGGCCTCCCGCACGCGGTCCAGCCAGTCCTCGGCTTCATCCTGGGACGAGGCTCGCAAGGCCAGCTTCTTGCCAGAGAACACCAGCTCGAAGCGCCCGTCACTGTGGGCCGGCCCCACAGCCTCGCAGCGCAGCAGGGAGCAGTTCTCTACACAGGTGCGTTCCTCGTCGCTCAGGTAGAGGCGGAATTCCAGTGGGGAGAGCTCGCAGAAGAGTTCCTTCCAGATGCCCATTGCCCCCCGCCGCTCCACTGTGCCCAGTTTCATGAGGCCCCGGAACGGGTTGGACAGCCCTAGAGGCAGAAAGAGGCATGTTAGAGTGTGGGCCTGTCCCCTTACTGCCCAAGGCAACCTCTGGTGCCTGATGTCCTGTGGTGGGCGTGGACACAGCAACTGCCCCCAGAATGGCCAGACGTGGGCCACTGTCAAACGGGGCTTCTGAAAGCCTGATGGTGATATTTTTTGAGCGCCTCCGCCCCACCCTCCCCCTCAGCAGTTGACCTTGCTCCTTGTATTTCTCTCAGCAAATAAAAGCACTCAAAAGATTACCTCCATGTCCGGATCACCACACTCACCCCCTTCCCTCCTGTCACTTCTTTTTTTTTTTTTTTTTTTTTTGAGACAGAGTCTCACTCTGTTGCCCGGGCTAGAGTGAGTGCTGTGGCGTCAGCCTAGCTCACAGCAACCTCAGACTCCTGGGCTTAAGCGATCCTACTGCCTCAGCCTCCCCAGTAGCTGGGACTACAGGCATGTGCCACTATGCCCGGCTAATTTTTTGTATATATATATATTTTTTTAGTTGGCCAGATAATTTCTTTCTATTTTTTTAGTAGAGACGGGATCTCACTCTTGCTCAGGCTGGTCTCAAACTCCTGACCTCGAGCGATCCACCCGCCTCGGCCTCCCAGAGTGCTAGGGTTACAGGCGTGAGCCACCGCGCCCAGCCTCCTCCTGTCACTTCTGTGTGAGGCTAACTCTCTCGCCACCTACTCGAGGACAAGGACATCTGACCGGCAGTTCTCCCTCTCTCCTGGGTCATTCCCATCAGCACACAAACAAGCTATTGTTTCTCTCATCTTTAGAAACCCTCTTGTCTCCACTCACATCTCTAATTACCACCTGTTTCTCGAGCCCCTTTACAGAAAAACTGCTTGAGGAGGTATGGAAACTCCCTCTCTCTCCTTTCCATGCTCCTATCCCCCTTGAACCTGCTCAGATTAGGCGTTTGTCTCCTCATTCCACCAAAACTGCCCCTGGGACAGTCAGCAATGCCCCCCTCGTTGCCAAACCCAAAGGCCCCTCCCCAGCCCTCATCTCCCCTCCGTACCCCCGTCCTCCCAGGGCTGGTACTCAGAGCTCAGTCCCGGGGCCTCCTCTCTTCTCTGCCGACACCCCCTTCCTAGCTGATCTCACCTGCTTGCAGGGCTTTATGCCAATAACTCCTCATTGCTACCCCTAGCCTAGACTTCTTTTTTTTTTTTTTTTTTTTTTTTTTGAGACAGAGTCTCACTTTGTTGCCCGGGCTAGAGTGAGTGCCGTGGCATCAGCCTAGCTCACAGCAACCTCAGACTCCTGGGCTTAAGCGATCCTACTGCCTCAGCCTCCCGAGTAGCTGGGACTACAGGCATGAGCCACCATGCCCGGCTAATTTTTTTGTATATATATTTTTAGTTGGCCAGATAATTTCTTTCTATTTTTGGTAGAGACGGGGTCTCACTCTTGCTCAGGCTGGTCTCGAACTCCTGACCTCGAGCGATCCACCCGCCTCGGCCTCCCAGAGCTAGGATTACAGGCGTGAGCCACCGCGCCCGGTCCCCTAGCCTAGACTTCGCTCTTGAACTTGAGATTCATGTCTACACCTGCTCCTTGTGCATCTAGTGGGCACCTCAAAGTCGACACATCCAAAATGCATCCCCAAGTCTCCCACTGCAAACCTGCATCTTCCCTAATGTTCCTCATTTATAAAATGGCAAAATTCATCCCTGCAGTTGCTTGGGCTAAAATCCTTGGAGTTGCCCTAGATTCTCTTTCCTTCACAGCGATGTCAGCAAGTGCTGGTGGCTCTACCTTCAACACACATGCAGAGCCCCACTTCTCACCAGGTCCACCCCTACCTCCCGGGTGACAGTGACCTGATTAAAAGGTTAGTCAGAGCATGTCCCTCTGCCCAAAGCTCTGCAGTGGCTGCCATGTCCCTCAAAGCAGAAGCCCACAGGCCCCTCTACCGTCTCCTCCACACGTGCCACTCTGGTCTCCATTGTTCCCTGGACATGTCAAGCGTGTTCCCAGCGTGAGGTCTTTGCATTTGTTCTCCCTGCTTGAAACGCACAGATCGCCTGGTGCCTTCCTCCACCCCAATCTCCTCAAATGTCACTTTATTTGTGGGGGCTTCCCTGACCACCCTAAATGTCAACGGTGCACTCTCCACCTCGGCACTCTCTCAGTTTTCCAAAGCATTTATTACCACCTGTCCATACTCTACGCTTACTTGTTAACTTTCTTATTTCCTGTCTCCCCCTAAATCCCATGAAGAGAGGGACATTGTTTTGCTTCCTGCTGTGTCCCCAGCACCTAGAATAATGCCTGGCACATCACAGATGCTCAATAAATACTTGCTGAATGAATTAATGAGTGAGTGACGCCTGTGTATCCATACACTGCTCAATGCTCCCTGCTCCCCAGGGGTCTGTCACCAACTAGGGGTTCCAAATGACATGCAATTCTCTTCCCGCCAGCCTGGACCAGCCTTGGGGTTTTCACACTGTTGTATAGGGTTTCCTGCCCCTCAGGGAACCCAAAGGCCTGGCATAAAGCGCACCTTCTCTGGCACGGTCAGAGGCCGCTGCCAGCACAAGGGCTGAAGGACACACATAGCAGGAGCCCGCCTGGAGACCAGGCTCCACAACACCACCTGGCCCAGGGCCCCGCACCGGCACAATTCTCTGCTGGGTCACTGCAAATGGAAAATGAGGAGAGACTAGGGCACACGTTTTTGGTTTGTTTTGATGAGGAAGCCCTGTATGAGGGTTACAGAAAAATTAGGTTCTAGTTATTTAACGCTTTCTGGAATTTCACAGGGTACGGAGATCAAGCTGGCCTCACTGTAAACAGCACGTGGAGGACACTAAACAACAGCAGATCTGATAAACCCCACCGGAGTTATTAAATAAACCATCTAAGATAAAAGTCTTTGGAAGGATCAGTGAAAATACCTAGGGCTTCAAGGGACCGGGTTTGCTCTGAGCTACAGATAGAATCAAGAGTTCTCTATAATCACAAGTTTTATAGAGTAATTTCAAGGAAAATATTTTCTGTTTCCACAGATGAAACAGTATTTTTGTACTCTGTAGGCAGCTCTGAGCATCATTTTATTAAGATTTTATAAGAAAATACAGTACTTTTCCTGAAATGCCTTCCTGAATTACTGAGCACGAATGCTTCTCATTAATACATTCTGGGATGAGGTTTTTCTTGTGAGAACACACCACCCACTTGGTCATGGAAAACAGGACTTTAGAGCTGCTTTCCAAAAGGCACAGTCCCTGCAGATGGGGCCCACCTGGAACCCGAGAGTCACCTACCCATCTGCCTCCGGTGCACCACCCAGAAGTTCCTATGCTCCTGCGCTGGGGCTGCCTTGCTTTTCCTGCTTCCTGGGGAAGGCACACACGCTTTGTCTAATGCCCCCAGGGAGCAGCTTTTTCTTGGTCCTTGAGAAAAATGCCTGTGGAGACCAGGCCTTGCCTCTGGAGGCCCTCTGGAAGAAGCTACGGGGCAATCCGAAGCTCTCTCTGGGGGTTGCTCCCGGGGAGGCCGGTAGAAATCATCTTCTGAAATCCAGCTCTTGCTTTTCTGTTGAGAAAGAAGTAAAGACAAAGGTTGCTTTTCATTTTAAAGTTTTTAAAAAACCACTTTATTTATTTATTTGTTTGTGACAGGGTCTCGCTCTATCACCCAGGCTAGAATATGGTGGTGTCATCACAGCTCACTGCAACCTCCACTTCCTGGGCTCAAGCGATCTTTCTGCCTCAGCCACCTGAATAGCTGGGACTAAGGCACATGCCATAATACCCAGCTAATTTTTTTCATTTTTTGTAGATACAGGGTCTCACTATGTTGCCCAGGCTGGTCTTGAACTCCTGGCCTCAAGCAAGCACCCTGCCTCTGCATCCCAAACTGCTGGGATTATAGGTGTGAGCCACCTCACCAGCCAAAATCTTTATTTAGATATGACTCAGATACCTAAAATTAACCTATTTAATGTGTACAATTCCATAGTTTTGGTATATTCACAGAGTAGCACAACCATCACCACAATTTGAGTTTAGAACATTTTCATCACTCCAAAAAGCAAACCCATACCCATCTGCAGCCGCTCTCATTTCCCCCTGACCACCCCAGCTCTAGGCAACCACTAATCTACTTTCTGTCTCCATAGATTGGCCCGTTCTGGCCACTTCATATAAATGGAATCATGTAACGTGTAATCTTTTGTGACTAGCTTCTTTCCCTTAATGTGATGTTTTCAAGGTTCATCCATGTTGTAAGCATGTATGAGTGTTCATTCCTTTTTATTGCCAAATAACATTCCACTGTATGATGGCCCACATGTAGTTTATCCACTTATAAGTTGATGGACATCTGGCTTGTTTCTATTTTTTGGCTATTGTTAATGTAAGTAATGCTGTTATGAGCATTCATATACAAGTTTTTGTGTGGATTTACGTCTTAATACCTTGGGAATATCCTAGGAGTAGAATTTCTGGATCATATGTAACTCTATGTTTAACTTCCTGAGGAACTGCCGAACTGTTTTCCAAAGTGGCTGTACCATTTTACATTCCTACCAGCAATGCATGAGGTTCCAATTTCTCCACAAACTCTCCAACATGGGTTATTATCTGTCTTCTGAATTATAGCTATCCTGATGGGTAGAAGTGCTACCTCATTGTGCTTTTGATTTGCATTTCCCTAATGTCTAATGACATTCGGCATCATCTCATATACTTATGGGTCCTCTCTACATCTTCTCTGGAGAAAAATCTATTCAATTCTTTTGCCTCTTTGCTTTTCTTTTCCCTCCCTCCCCTCCTTCCTAGAAAAATCTATTCAATTCCTTTGCCTGTTTTCTTTCTTTCTTTCTTTCTTTCTTTTCTCTCCCTCCCTCCTCCTTCCCTCCCTCCCTCCCTCCTTCCCTTTCTCTCTCTCTCTCCCCCACCTTCCTTTCTTCCTTTCTCTCTCTCTCCCCTTCCTTCCTTCCTTTCTCTCTCTCTCTCTCTTTTTTAGACAGGGTCTTGCTCTGTCACCTGGGCTAGTGTGCAGTGGCATCATCACAGCTCACTGCAACCTCAAACTTCTGGGCTCAAGTGATCCTCCCACCTTGGCTCCCTAACGTACTGGGATTACAGGTGTGAGCCACCATGCCTGGCCCCTTTGCCCAATTTAAAATTGGGTTATTTGTCTTCTTGTTGTTGAGTTGTTATGGGTGAAATTGGTCCCCAAAAGACATGTTGAAGCCTTAACCCCTAGTACCTCAGAATGTGACATTATTTGGAAAATCGAGTCTTTGCACATTTAACTTGTTAAGAAAAGGTCATATTGGAGTAGGGTGGGCCCTTCACCCAGTATGACTGACATCCTTATAAGAAGAGGAGAACAGACATACACAGAGAGGAAAACACCAAGCAAAGATAGAGACATGGAAGGACAACAACATGTGATGACAGAGGGAGGGACTGGAGTGATGTGTCTACAAGCCAAGGAATGCCAAGGATTGCCAGCAATACCAGAAGCTAAGAAAAAGGTATGGAACTGATTCTTCCTTAGAATCTCCAGAAGGAACCAACCCTGCCGACATCTGGATTTTGAGCATTTAGCCTCCAAAACTATCAGAGAATAAATTTCTGTTGTTTTAAGCCATCCAGTTTATGGTACTTTGTTAAGGCTGCCCTAGGAAACTAACACAAGTTGTAAGGGTTCTTTATATATATTTTGAATACTAGACCCTTATCAGATACATGATTTGCAAATAATTTCTCCCATTCTGTGAACTGTTTTCACTTTCTTGATGGTACCCTCTGAAGCACAAAAGTTTCTCTGATCCATTTTGAGTCAATATCCATGTCAGGTGTAAGAAAGGGAAGTGACTTCATCCTTCTGCATGGGGACATCCAGCAGTCCCGGCACGCAGGGTTTCCGGCTCTGCTTCAGGGTTTGAGATGAGGGAGGCCTGGCGAGCAGGACTTGGGCCTCGCCAGCCACCTCTGCTCCCCACTTCTGTGCCAGCCCCTGTGTCCCAGGCAGCCAGGCCTGCCCCCTCCTTCTGCTGCTCTCACTGAGTCTGAGGTTGCTCACTGGCAGGGGGAAGTGGGGGTGTCTGGGGTCAGTGGGCTGTGGGAATGGATTCTGGTTCCTTTTTTCCACTATTTCAAGCCCTCCCTGCCTTCCTGTGCCTAAACATGGAAAAGCGGAGGCAAGGAAGCAGGCTGGGCCACCCTATATGGCTGTCTATACAGAGGAAATGAGTCACAAGGGGTGGGGCCAGCCCAGCTGTTTTGTGAAGTGCCATCAACCTCACCCTGATGTTGCTATTTCCGACTCCTAAATCAAGGCTGTGTTCCTTGCTGTGTAGACAGAGAAGAGAAGCCTGGCTCGGGCTGCCCCGCAAGGGTTGGTTTGCATGGCTTAATCCATTCCAATGCTACAAGACCTCTTAAGCCAATGGTGGTGAGTTTTTTTTTTTTTTTAAGAGGAGAAGAAGATACAAATTTATTTAATTTAACGTGTATACACAGGAGCGTTCAGAATGAAAACTCCATGAGTTCTGATTCGGCATCTGGAGGGGGTCTCCCAGAACTGGGGCCCTTAGAAATGGCAAGTGCTTCATTCTGCCAGCGACGGGATGGTGTGTCTGTCAGGGTGGCTACTGGGTGCCACCTGCAACACTGGATTCTGAACAAAGCCTGTCTAGGCCATCAAGGCCAGGGGCCTCCTGAGGAAAACAGGCGGAGGAACTGAACCCAGCAGCCACATGGCTGTGCCAGCAGCTGCACGAGCACCTGGGAAATTGGTGAGCCCTAGCCCTGCTAATGGTCCTGACGCGAGATCACTGTCCCTTAAGACTCAGCTCAGGGGTTATGCACCATCTCTTCCTGGAAGCTTCTCTCACCCACCCCCAGCCCACATCCCTCCTGACCCCAGCTGGGCCGGGCCTGACCGGGATCCCATGAGAGTCTGTACCCCCTACCCTAGCTCCTTTAAGCTGCCTGAGATGGTTATTTTTCTTGGTATCTCCAGCAAGAGTGCCTGGCTCAGAATCATAAAAGAGGAAGGAATAAATCTTGGCCATCCAAATGTGTTTAATGTACAGTAACGAAGGTGGGTCAAGGGAACTGGAAGGAAGGAGACAAATGTGAATTTTAAGATTACGATGTTCATTGGGGAGGGCTTCTCTCTCTATTGATGGCAGAGACTATTAGGAAATGTTCACATGGTCCATTGGCCACAGATCAGCCACCAGGAAATGATACTGTAGGGAAAACCTTTTGTTCTCTTAAGCAACAGGGAAAAACAGTGGGAACATAGGTTCCTTGGAGCTTCTGCACTTGGGCCTGGACAGAGCTCTGAGGCTGTGTGCCCTTCCCAGGGGGTGGGCAGGAGAGAGGGTGAGAGCATGAGCACCACTGTTTCCCTCTTCCCTCCCTTCCTCCTGCCCCTTTCCTTCTGCCTGCTCGCTCAGGGCCCACAGCTGAGTAGCTCTCTGTCCCTTTAGCGGTGGGGGGAAATCACCACTGACCAAAAATCCACACTGGAGCTGCACCTGCCACCAGGGACCCAAGACAGAGGAATGCCACCTTGAGGTACTACAGCTAAATCCCAGACAGGAGTCTGACTGAGGAGCAAGATGCCAGGTCTCTGGGCCACTGTCAGAAGGACTGGACTTTCTGTCCAGTCTGTCCTCAGCGGACAGACTGCCTGTACGCATAATTGGGGGAAGGGACCACATGCCATGGGGAGGTCCATGGGGACAGTGATTAGAACCAAGACTTAAAAACTCAGACAGTCTGAGTTAAACTGTGAACCCAACTCACACCCCCCAGCTTTGGGACATGCAGTCACCCTCGAGAGCTCTCCCCCTCCCCACACCTCTCCTCCCCATCACTCAGCGCAAGTGTAATTATGATGTGGAGACTGATTTGTCTAATCTAGGGTCTGTCCCCATACTGTAGGGCTGTTCCATCACTGTATCCTGAGCACTTAGCACGGTGGCTTGGCTCATAGTATGTTGTGTTCAATGAATTAAGAAAAATTTTTTTAAAGAAAGATTGAATGGTTCTCAGTGCCATAAAACTTGACAGTGGCCCCCAACATGCCCCCCAAAATAGTGTCAAATAAAAAGCACATGGCTAAGTGATGGAAGCATGGAAAGACAAGGACCGCAGGGGCAGACACGCAGGACACAGCCTGGCACTGTGCACAGGCAGGGAGCCCAGCAGGCCTGTGTGAGCCGGCAGGCTACATTGTGGTGTGCGGCAACTATGTGCTGCGTGGGGCAACAAATAAATCCACAACTCCCCTGGGAAAAGGACACAGGAAGGGGGCAGCATCCAAGGTTCTCACATTAGACTTGGCACCAAGCATTTCCATGTTTCCTAAGCAACCCCCAGCCATCATAGTCCCCTGAGGCCAGCAAGGAGGTGGAGCCTGCTCTGGTTAGACTGACCTGACCACCACGTCCACTCAGTGGTGCACCTTGCAAAGTAAACTTACTAGCTGGCATCTCGAGAGTCTCTTGACAGTTCAAGAACTATTATTAACTGACGCCTACTTTCTCCATGGTACAGTGCTCGGTGCTGAGAATACAGAAGTGAAAAGGCTTGGTCCTTTGTAGCATAGAGCTAACATTCTAGTAAGGAAGATGGAAATAAACAAGTAGACAAAGAGATAATACGTTAGTGCACATAATGATAAGTATTAGAAACAAAGTAAAGCAGATAAATGGGACAGAGAGTCATTGGGATGGTGTTTTTTAAGACATGGGGGGCAGGGAAGGCTGACACAACAATGAGGAACAGAAACCAGTTGGCTAAGAGGGAACAGGAAACATAAAAGCTGGAGGTTGGGAGGCGCTTGCTTCTCTAAGGAGGTGCAAGGAGGCCAGAGGGTCAGAAGTCAGTGAGCAGAGGAGCTTTGTTGACGAGTTAGCTGCCCTGTCCCATCAGTTCTGGGGCCCTGGCAAGACAAGATATCTGAGCCTGTAAAGCAGAAGCCAGACCCTGGGCAGGAGTGAACTAACATGGTCAAGGGCACTCTGTGGTGCCCTGCTGGGGCACACGGCCAACATCCCTAGGGGCCTCACTCTGCCTCTGGCTGGAACGAGGGCTGCAGAGCCTTGCTTCGACCTGCAGCATGGGTTGGCAGTTGCCTAGTCACAACCTTCAGGGCCCCATAACATTCATCTTCAGAATAGTAAATAAGGAGAGCCTGACCCACTCTTATACAGTTACATGATTTATATGGTCGTATTCAATAAATGGTGGTAGGTCAACCAGATATCCATAGGGAAAAATGAGAATTTTGACTCCTACCTTACACCGTACACAAAATTTAATCACAGATCATAAACCTAATTGTGAAAGGTAAATTACTAATGCTTCTAGGAAAAAGAAAACACAGGAGAATACCTTCAGAGCCTCAGGGTAAACAAAGATTTCTTAAACAGGACAAAAACCATGCAAACCATAAACAAAAAGATTGCTAAGTTGAACACCATTAAAATTAAGAACTTCTGTTCAGCAAAAAATACCATTAAGGCAAGCCACAGACTGGAAAAAGATACTTGCTTTTTTCTCCAATAAGAGATTTATATCTGAAATATACAAAGAGCATCTGCAAATCAATATAGAAAACACACAAAACTGAAGAATAATGACTTGAATAGACACTCCACAAAAGAGGATCAAATGGCCAATAAGCAAATGAAAATGTATCAATCTCTTTAGTCATCAGGGAACTGAAAATTAAAACCACTACACACCTACTAGAGTGGCCAAAATTTTTAAAAAGATTGGCAACACCATTGGCTAAAGAGCAACTAAAATGCTCATATATTGCCAGTGAGTGTACTTTAGTACAAGTGCAGCATCTACTAAAGCTAAACATATGCCTACCCAAGGACCAAGCAATTCCGATCCTAGGAAACACCCACAGAAATGAGTGCGAGGTTCACCGAAAGACATGTACAATAATGTTTGCTACAGCTTTCTTCATAATGGTCAAAGCCTGGAAATAACCCAAATATCCATTAAGAGGAGAATGGATAAATATATTGAGATACATTCTTATAATGGAATACTACAGAACAATGGAAAAAACAAACTATAGCCTCATGCTATATGTATAGCTAAATCTCACAGACATTATGTTTGGTGAACGAAACCAGACACAAAAGAATACGTACTGCATAGTTCTGTTTATATGAGGCTCAACAACAGGAAAAGTGATGTATGGCGCTAGAAGTCAGAACAGTACTTTCCTTTGAAGGGGAGCAGTGACTGGGAGGAGGTATAAGGGAGCCTTCTGGTGGGCCAGGAATGTTCTGTATCTTGATCTGGATGGTGGCCACAGAGTGCACATCATATGTAAATACACTGAGGTGTACACTGAAGATCTGGGTACTTAGAACACATCATTCCTCAAAAAGTTTTAAAGGGTGGAGTGGGACAATTCAATGGGGAAAGAATAGTCTTTTCAACAAATGGTGCTGGTACAACTGGCACACCTACACCCACCATATACCAAAATTAACTCCAAATGGATCACAGACCTTAATGTAAGAGCTAAAACTATAAACTTCTTAGAAGAAATCATAGGAGTAAATCTTTGTGACCTTGGATTAGGCAATGGGTATGTAGCTATGACACCAAAAACACAAGTGACAAAAGAAAAAATAGAAAAATTGGACTACATCAAAATCAAAAGCCTTTATGCTGCAAACAACCAAGAAAATGGGAGAAAATATTTGCAAATCATGTATTTGATAAGGGTGTAGTATCTAGAATACTGTATAAACAACTATTATAACTCAGTAATAAGAAGACAATTTAAAAATGGGCAAAGGTTTTGAATAGACACTTCTCCAAAGAAAAAACACAAATGGCCAAAAAGCACATGATAAGATTCTCAACATCTTTAACCAGGGAAATGCAAAACAAAACCAAAATGAGATATCACTTCTTACTCACTGGGATGGCTATACTAATTTTTTAAAAAATGAGGCAATAACAACTGTTGGTGAGGATGTGGAGAAATACATTGCTGCTGGGAATGTACAATGGGGCAGCTGCTTTGGAAAACAGTGTGGCAGTTCCTCAAAAGGTTAAACATAGCTATCATATGATCCAAAAATTCTACTCCTAGTTATGCATAAAAGAGAATTAAAAACATGTCCACACAAAAACCTGTATGTGAAGTTGTATAGCAGTGTTATTTATAACAGCCCAAAAGTGGAAATAACCCAAATGTCCATCAACTGATGAACCCATGAAGTGTGATACACAGCCATACGATGGAATATACAACGAAATATTACTCAGCAGTAAAAAGCAATAAAGTAGTGATACATGCTACAACGTGGATGAACCTTAAAAACATCATGCTAAGAGAAAGCAGCCAGTCACAAAAAGCTCTGTGTTGTATGATTCCATTTATATGAAATGGCCAGAAGGCAAATCTATAGACAGAAAGTAGATCAGTGGTTGCCAGGGGTTGAGGGAAGGGAGGTGGGGGATGGCAGAGGGATAGGGAGTGATTGGCAAGGGGTAGGGGGTTTCTTTTATGGGGGATGAAAATGTTCTAAAATTAGGTTGTGGTGATGGTTGCACAACCCTATGAAGATACTAAAAAATACTGAATTATACTTTTAATAGGTGAATTGCATGGTATGTGAATTCTATCTCAAGAAAGTGTCAAAAAAAACAAAAACAAAAACCAGGGTATATGTGCCTCTGCCCATCTATTTCATGGCCCTAGCTCCATCCTGAGTTATACGATCTAGAAGCTATGCCCAAAGGAGAGATGAGCATGGATGGAGCTGAAAAAGCAATGTAAGCCCCGGAGTGCAGCTGGCATAACACAGGGCTTCCGTGCGCACACAAACATACACATTCCTACCTCTGCTTTTCATGACTCTGTTTTGCTCTCCATGGTGTGGTTTAACTATGAAGTCCAGGAAGAGAAGTAGTCAGAGGCACTCAATTCTGTAAAGGTATTTGTTCTCACTCCCTTCACCTCGGCAACAGCCCTGGCTGCGCTACCTCTTCCCCGTCCTGTGGACTTTCCCTGTAGGTGCCCCGGGCCTTCTGGAGCAGCTGCCTTCCCTCACCCTGCTGGGGTTTGAGTTGCAGAAAGAGCAGACACCGCACACATACCTTTCCTACCAACACTCAGTAAATGTCAATAACTTTGTCTGGGGGGAAACTTCAAAGGCCACACAAGAACAAACATACAGGGCAAAAGAGCTCAAGTTCACAGCCTTTAGCGCTTCATTGGGCTAGTAGTTCTCAAGCCTCTTCACCCACGGTTCTCTCCAGGAGATGTCCAGGGATGGACTGGCTTATTCTAGAATAGCACTGTCCAATAAAAATACAATGCAAGCCACATATGTAATTTTACATGTTCTAGTGGCCACATTAGAAAAAGTAAAAAGAAATAGGTGAAATAAATTTTAATAATATATTTAATTCAACCCAATATATCCAAAATATTTCATTTTAACATATAATCAATAAAAAATTGAGAGATTTTACATTCTTTTTTTCATATTATGTTATCAAACTCCAGTGCTTATTTTACACAGCACGTCTTAATTTGGACTAGCCACGTTTTAAGTGCCCAACAGCCACATGTGACTAGTGGCCACCACAGTGGACAGTGCAGTTAAAAAACCTGGTTCATGTTGCAAAATGAGTAATTTCAAAGGCTGGTATTTTATAAAAATATTAATTTAATAATAACTAGGACTAAGGAGGAAGCCAAGGCTCAGAGAGGTGAAGTGACTTGCCCAGGGCCTTATGCTGGTGAGTGGTGCGGTCAGGTGAGAATTATCTTCTTCAAGAGTAGATGTGAAGATGACAGGAGATATGTGTGGCAAGTGAGCACATGCCTGGCTCGTATCTACTATTCACATACCAAGAAACATTAGCGCCATCATTACAATGCTATCACTAACCAGGGAGAGGGAGGTTAGTGGGGAGAAGGCAGAGACCCCTCAGGGTCACTAGCTGGGGAAACCCTGCAGTGACTCTGAGACATTTCCCAAGACCTCCTACCAAAGAGCTTGCGCCACTCACCGGACTGGTGGGTGAGGAAACCACAAGCTTCAGTCCAACTCCGTCACCCCATGGGGTCTTCTGCTGGCCACTCTCTTGGCCGACTGCTCTGGTCGTCTCTCTCACAGTGCTAGAAGACTGCTGGCCTGAGGTGCTCCCTGCAGGGACAGCTTGGGCAGTGTCCAGCTGTTTCAAGTCCAGGATGCCAGGTGTCTGGGAATGCAGCTCCTGCTTATGGCCACCATCTTGGGTTCCAGAGGCTGGATGGGAAGTAAAGGGCTCTGCAGGCAACTCATAGTGCAGGTGTGTGTTGGTGTCCAGGCCGTGGAGGGAGAGCGAGCCCTGGAGCATGGGGACCTCTGTTTCTTGGCTCATTCCATTGGTTGGCACAGAGTTTACCTGGGCTTTGCTGAATTCCGACAACACCCTAGAAGTTTTTAAACAAAGAAACCTGTATGGCAGGTTGATAGCTACAATGCCCAAGGCTACTGGGGCAGTGGTAAGAATGCAAAACTGCTGTTTTATGATTTAAAACAAACAAAAAACCACACCCTCTTAATTATCCACTGTGCTCCCTCCTCTGACACTCCCCACCAATGGCTCTTTTCCTGGCCAGAACTCAGGCAGATTGGGTGGGCAGGCGGGTTGTGGAGCCCAGGACCTCAGGTGAAAAGGCTCACGCAGCAGAGAAAGAGGACTCGATGCCAATGAGAACTGCCTGCCATTCTGAACAGGCTGATTGTAGGCCATGGTGTGTGGGCGATCATTTCCCCAGACGCTGTCTGCAGCAGAGCCTCCATGGACAAAGTATCTCAAAGGGGGGCTCCTCCACAGCACAAGTAGCTGAAGCACCAAGATTCTGCCCCCTGGGTTAATCTGCCCGCTAGGTGAAGTGAGGGCTAAAGAGGTTTTCTAAGCGAGGACGGAGATTGTCCCCGGGCAGGAATTGGGACAGCAGGGTTGAAGGGAGGTTGCAAGGGCTTGGCCCCTCAGAGCTAGACTGGGTGCGGGGGACAGGGAAGCTTCACGTTTCCGGAAATTGCTGTTGGAGCTCAGTGTACACAAGGAACGTGAGGGTGCATACAAATATACATGGGGTGTGCACCTACTCATTCCTCCTGGTGGGACTGCTACCCCCTTGTCCCCGTAGTGGTGCTTCCTGGGGCCACAGGGAGCCAATGTTACTGCCTTTGTAGACACACACACACAGAGCACAGAAACATGATTCTGGGCCTTCTGGAATGTGCATGGCTAGTGACTGCTCCTCACTTTCCTGAGGCTTCCGAGAGTCCAAGTCCAATTTCTAAAATAAACCCACCTGCTGCTGCCTCCTCTTCTGCTTATAAAACCAGTGGAATATGTCATGTACAAATGCAGGTTCAGATGGCAAGAAAATTGTCTGGGCTCAAAAGACTGTATGTATCTGCCCTGATGGCTCAGACTGGGTCCACAAGACACATGAACCTCCCCTTAATTTGGGCTCATGGAACTGAAGATTTTAAGACTCAAGTTACTTACCTGATGGTCTTCCCTCTGAGCTCTGCTCTTACCTACATTATCATAACCCCAAACAACATTTCAAGATGTTACAGTCAAGAATAGGTGACCAACCCAAATATTTATGAGCAATCGCTTTCAACATGGACACTAAGATACATCAATGGGGAAAGAACAGACTTTGCAACAAAGGGTGCTGGGATAAGTTGATAGTAACACGCAAAGGAATACATTGGACCACGATCTCACATCATATACAAAAATTAACTCAAAATGAATCAAAAACCTAAATGTAAGAGCTAAAATGATAAAAGTCTTAGAAGGAAATAGAGGTATAAATTTCATGTCTTTGGATTAGGCAATGGTTTGTTAGATGTGATATCTAAACCATCAACAACCAATAAAAATAGATAAATTGGACTTTATCAAAATTAAAAACTTTTATGCTTCAAAGGATATGACCAGGAAAGTGAAAAGAACCCATAGAATGGGGTGAAATATCTGTAAATCATATATAAGGGTCTAGTACCCAGAATATACAAAGAACTCTTACAACTCAACAATAAAAAGACAAATGGCCAATAGACACATGAAAGATGCTCAATGTCATTAGCCATCTGGGAAATGGAAATCAAAACCACAATAAGATACTACTTTATACCCACTAGGATGGCTACAGCAAAAAGACAGAGAACAACAAGTGCTGACAAAGACATAGAGAAATTAAAATTCTTATACTTTAGTAGTGGGAATGTAGAATAGGGCAACTACTGCTGAAAACAGTTTGGTAATTTCTCAAAAAGTTAGACATAGAGTTACATATGACTCAGCAATTCCACCCCTAAGTATATACCTAAGAGAATTAAAAACATATGTCCACATTAAAACTTATACATGAAAGTTCATAGCAAGATCACTCATAATAGCCAAAAAGTATGGGGACAATGTCCATTAACTGATGAACGGATAAAGAAATTGTGGTATATCCATACAACAAAATATTATTTAGCCATGGTACATGCCTTCATGATAGTAACATGAATGAACCTTGAAAATATTATATAATACTAAGTGGAAGAAACCAGTGGAAGAAACAAAAAGCCACATATTGTATGACTTAATTTATATGAAATATTTAGAATAGGCAAATCTATAGCTAATAGTAAGGTGGGTTTCCTTATAGGGTACTGAAAAGTTTTTTTCTTTTTACTTTAAAATTTTTTTTATTTTTAAGACAGAGTCTTGCTCTGTCACCTGGGCTCGAGGACAGTAGTGTCATCATAGCTCACTACAGCCTCCAACTCCTGGGCTCAGGTGATCCTCCCACCTTAGCCTCCTGAGTAGCTGGGATTACAGGCATGAGCCACCATGCCTGGTCTGTGAAAATGTCCTTGAATTAGACAGTAGTATATTCACAACCATGAATGTACTAAATACCACTGAATTATACATTTTTAAATAGTGGATTTCATGGTATGTAAATCCTATCTCGATTAAAAAACAGGTGACCACAGAGAGGCAGAAAGATGTTTGTGGAATAGTTATGGGGGGAGGCAGGCAGGTGATGGTTCTTGCTCTAAGGTCTCACTTTAAAAACAGACTGATGAAAATCCAAGCGTGCAACTTGCAGACAGTGGACAATGTTGAGTTCTGGAAGCAAAGGGGGTAGTTTCCACAGGCAGAAAAGGAAAGAATATTTGCTAACCAATTGTATGTATCCAAATGACTGTGACAGAATGGGGCCACCTTCAGAAATAAACTAGGGAGGCAGATTTTTGACAAATGTACCCTGTGAAGTCCCAGTTCTTCACGGGCACCTATGGTGTAGAGAGTGATTAAGAGCAGGGACTCCTGGGTCTATCTGGCTTCAGTCAGCACATTGCTGTGTGTCCCACAACAGGGTCTTAAAGTCCATGGACTTCAATTCCCTTATCTGTAAAATAGGAATGGTAATAGCACCCACCTTTTATGACTGTGACAAAGATTAAATGAGATGATATAGGCAAAATGCTTAGCAGAGTGTCTGGCATAAAGTAATTACTTATAAACATTAACCTCAATTTGTTATGGTAGATGTTTTTATTATCATTGATAAGATTGCTTAGCCTCCATGTACATAAATATAAAAATTTAGGGAAAATAGCCAAAGTACAGAAATACCCACTAGCATTACCAAAATGATTATCAGTCATAAATGAATCCTATCTATAAGAAAGATCTTGGCCGGGCAAGGTGGCTCACGCCTGTAATCCTAGCACTCTTGGAGGCCGAGGCGGGAGGATCGCTTGAGGTCAGGAGTTCAAGACCAGCCTGAGCAAGAGCGAGACCCCCATCTCTACTAAAAATAGACAACTAAAAATGGACAACTAAAAATATATAAAAAAGAAAAAGAAAGATCTTAATGTCAAAGTAAACTGGGTTTTAAAGTAAGTGACAATGCCTAAAGAAATGCCACCAGACAGCAAGAAGCTTGTGTGATAATTAGAGTTTCCACCAAATCAAAACCAAGGTCAAGGTGAAATCAAGTTCACAGAGCTTCAACAGAATCACTACTAGTCTTCAGGGTCCAATGAAAATAAAAGAGACAGGTGCAATATGTGGAAAAAAAGTCTCAGAGATGAGATTCTAAACGAAAAGCTAAAGAAAGAAAATTTTGAAAAATTTTGAAGACAATGCAACATAGAGATGAAATTGTGAAATAGCCACAATCCTTCCACTTCTGTTTGGCTCAGGGTAGTGCTTTTCAAAAACTTCCTATTCACAAATTTTAGAATGCTGTGCTTTCATTTAGAAAACAATCTTAAAAACATATATGTCTTACAGATGTATGTATGTGTGTCTGCAATGAACTGAAAGCATGGCCTGGAGAAGCTGGGGCACCACTTTATAAAGCAGTCTTGCCCAGTAAGTCAGAGCCTACAGTTTTCCTGAGCATTGTGGGCTCTTGTGTTGATGGAATATGGTGTTATTTTGGCAGGCAAGGGTCACTAAGAAAAGCACAGAGGTGGGCTGCATATGGTAAAAATCATTTCCCCCAAGGGAAGCCCTCATGACAATGACATCTGACAAATATTAAAAACCAAAGGTTTTGTACCAGTCAATATAGAAGCCATTAGTGGAAGAACTGATGTCACAGGCACCTAGTAATAAAACAACAGCAATACCACCCATGGAGCACTACTGACACCTGTGTGGCAGGGACTGTTCTAAGCACTTTATATATCTTAACTCATTTAATCTCCCCAACATTCCTTTGAAGAATTTTTATCCCCATTTTACAGATGACGACATCAAGGTCAGAAAAGTCAACTAACTCGCCCAAGGTTGCAAAGCTGGTAAAGGGAAGATTCACGCAGCCTGGTTCTTGAGTCCACATTCTTAGCCACTGGACTGTACCCACACCCCTCAGTGATTATTACAACACAGAGCCCGTGAATGCAGAGGAGCTATTCAGGACAGTCAATGCTCTATTCACAAGGCAAACTGCAATTTGGTTTCTGCAAAACAGAACCCCTTATGTTAAATTAAGAAATTTCGGCCGGGCGCGGTGGCTCACGCCCGTAATCCTAGCACTCTGGGAGGCCGAGGCGGGCGGATCGCTCGAGGTCAGGAGTTCGAGACCAGCCTGAGCAAGAGCCAGACCCCGTCTCTACTAAAAATAGAAACAAATTAGCTGGCCAACTAAAATATATATAGAAAAAGTTAGCCGGGCATGGTGGCACATGCCTGTAGTCCCAGCTACTCGGGAGGCTGAGGCAGTAGGATCGCTTAAGCCCAGGAGTTTGAGGTGGCTGTGAGCTAGGCTGATGCCACGGCACTCACTCTAGCCAGGGCAACAAAGTGACACTCTGTCTCAAAAAAAAAAAAAAAAAAACAAATTTCATTTTAAAGACAATGTGGCATAGAAATGTCTAATAGATGTTTTGATTTTATACTTGTAACAATAAGCACAAGGTATTTATGTCTAATTTAAAGTTACAAATATTTAAGTAATATGATAATAATAATAACAACAACTTAAATGAACTCTTAAGTGTCTGTGAGAATCTTTTACCCTTGAAATATACATTCCAAGAAATGCTGGCCTCTGTGGATGCTGAAAGACTATTTTCAAGGTCCAGCTCTAAGAATGATGGCGTTGCATGTGTGTTTGTGTATCTGTGTGTTCTGTGTTTGCCAGTTCCTCACATCACTGTCTAGTGTTCAAGGCCAGGCACGCTTATGGAGGCAAGGGCAGGAGTTCGAGATTATTGTCCAGTGATCATCTATACATTCTGATCCTCACCCTTGAGTTCCCCATAATACCCAGGACAACAATTCCTACACACAGTGAATGGTTACTGATTCAATGACCTCAAGCTGGAATTTTCCAATCACAAGATTCATGACAGATAAAGGTGCAGCACATGACAGAGAGAAGGCCGGCTGGGCTGTGGACCAGATAGAGACATAGGAGGGCCTGAGACAGGGGAGTGAGCCTAAGTCACACCACGAGCCTAAGTCACGCCACGGACCTGTCATGCTGGGGGCCCAGCCATTTCTACAGGCAGGGACTACTCCTCCCTAATGTATTCTACCTAAATTCCTCTGACATCTGAAAGCTCCATCTAATACACTCAGTGTTCAAAAGCTGTTTCTGGGGCCTGCCGGACATTTTCATGTGTACAATTCACTAACAGGCATCTGATTTGATTCTCAAACAGCCCTATGAGGGAATCTCTAAATCAGAGATGAAGAAATAGAGCCTCAGAGTCAACAGTTTGCCTGACATTACTGGACTTGTCAGTGGTGCAACAGGACTCGAAACTAGGTCTGCTCCAAGCCCAGTCCACACCACCACCCAACCCTGTGCTATTCCCATGCTGGGTGGGAACCCTGGAAGGACCAGAACTGAGTTGGGGGATGGTGAGAGTGGAAAAGAAGGTCCTAAGCACAGGCTGACTGAAGGAGGCTCTACTAAAAAGTTACCATTTTCCACTTATCAGATGAGCAAATATACAAAAGTCTGAAAACACCTTCTGTTGGCAAGGCTGAAAGAACACAGGTATATTCCCGTAGGAGTGAAAATTACAAATTAATTTATCTTTTAGGTCAGCAGTTTTGCTTCTGGGAGTTTACTGAACAGAGACACTTGCATAGAACTAAAAGACCACATACACAGGTTATTTATGGCAACACTGAACTCCAATGTCCATTAAATACAGGGCTGATGAAGTAAACTAAGGTGCATTCATACAATGGAACAATATGCAATACAAGAAAAAACAATGAAGAAGCTCTGATATGAAAAGAGCTCCCCCAAAATAAGATACAAGAGTGCATATATACTGCCTTTTGTGGAAAAGTGGGGGGTAAGAAATAAGGAAGAAATTTTTAAAAATCTCTATATTGGTATCTGTTGTGGATCCACTTAGAGTCTTTAGAAGAACATGCAGGAAATTAATTGTTATGCTCACGAGGGTGGCGGGGAAAGAAGAGGGTGGGTGGGGGACAGGGGTGGGGAGACAAGACTTTTCACTGTATATGTTTTAGATTTTTTAAACCATAAATATGGATTATGCAAAAATTAATTTTTACTAAGGCTGTGTGATGAAGGCTCTGCCCCAGGCTCCCTCTCCCGTGGGGTCAGCCTGCCCCACGTAGTCCTCACACACTCACCTGGCCCACCTGCCTGCTACCTCCTCCACGCAGCACTCAGGCTGTGTGTCCCCCAGGAGGTCTTCTGTCAGCTCACGCCCTTACGAGATATGTTTCGTATCTGTTGGAAGTTGTAACTGCGCTCTAAACTATTAGTTTCCTTCCCTCTAAATGAAGGAGACAGTAATGTTTTGCACTGGGCCTCGCAGAAACTTGGTGGCTTGTTAAAGGTCACCCAGGGGCAGAGCTGCAGCTTAAACCAGCTCTGAGCCCTTCTAAATCCATTCTCCCCGCTGTGCTGTGTTGCCTGTTATAGCTCCCAGCAACTCCAGTCCCTGGAGAAGAGCGACCATGTGTCCTCTGGCTTTCTTTACCTCCTAATAGGGTTCAGTGACAGACAATCACATGCTATAGGAAGGAAGGGAGACGAAAGGAAAGAAGGAAGGGAGAAGAGAGGGTGGGGAGGGGTGAGGCAGGGACACTTACTCTTGCAGAGACCGGTCTGAATCATCGGCATTTGCTGTGCCCAGGTCTGAGTCGTAGGACATGGGCTCCTCAGAATGGTCTGGACTCTTGGAGCCATTCTCTTGGAGTAGGCAGCTATCAGAGTTTAGGCTGCAGGACAGCTGGGACGAACTGGCCGTGTCCAGGCTGAGGGAGGAGGCAGTGAGCTTCCTGTTCCGCCGGATCTTATGGCCTGAGTGCTGGACTTCAATGTCCTCCGAGCCTGAGGAATGGGAAATTGAATCCAGAGACTCCTTCCGCTGTAGTTCTGCACCAGAGGTAGAGAGAGGGTCGAGCTCAGACAGTGGGCAAAGCCCAGAGAGGGCCAATGGGGTGAGTGTCCACTCGTTCAAGATGGCGGACTTATAGGAGAGTTCAAAGGACAAGGATGTTAGTCCCTGCAGGAAGCTAAGGAGGAACTCGCTCTCCTCGGCGTCTCGAAGCAGGGCTGTGGGCTGATAGTACTCGCACAGTCGGGCCTGCTCCTGGAGGAGCAGCTTCAGGTAGCACTCCATCAGGCCGTCGTTGAGGGCCAGACGCAGCCATGCCCGGCAGCGGCCCACATCCGTGTTGACAAAGATCAGATGCTCCAACTCCGAGATGATGTGTCTGGGAAGGGGAGAACAGACTCGTTTCAAGAAACTACCTCACATCTATAACCAGTCAGTACCAAGAAAAAAAAAAGGAAAAAAAGAAAAAATAAATTACTTCACATCATTGAGACGTCCTTTTATCCACTGGTTAGCAAGAACCAAGAATAACTACTGCAAATATATTATATATAGGCATGAAAAATTCTTGCATAATAGCGTTTGAAGAGGAATACAGAAATATTAAGCTATAACCCCAATTTTTTGAGGATGGTGTCACGAAGGATAACTGCCATGTTCACTACAACTACCCCTGGGACCCCTGACGTCATCTGCTCATTCAGATGTTTGCAGAGCTCCCTAAGGGCAAGGTCCTTAAAGCTGTGAAGATACAGGGTACAGACGTGGTCCCTGCCCTCAGTCCAAGGAACTGTCTTTCAAGGGCATACTCGGGCCCTTCCATTGGTAGAGCCGGGGTGGGGGGCTGGGCAATCACTTCTCAGTTGGAGTAAGAAAAATGCCATAGAAAGGGCAGTATGTGAGCCAGGCCCTGAGGAGGTTCAAGGGGCAGAGATGGAAGAACCTTCTAGTCACAAGGGACTGACAAAAAAAGGCATAGAGGGGAGGAAACCAACAGCCCTGTAAGAGGAGTGAGGAGCACTCCAATTACTACTCGGGGAGGAAGAGGGTCATTGGGTAGCAAAGCCACGTAAGGGAAGGCCTTGAATGTCAAGCTGATGAGGTGACCTGGGACAGTGGTTTCCACACTGGGCTGTGCATCAGAACCCCTGGGGAATTTGAGTGGGATACAGATTCTGGAGCCCCAACCTGGTCAGTCAGACTCCAGGTGAGCATCTAGGGGCCTGTGGGGGACGGGTTTTTACACAGGAAAGGGACTTGACCGCAGCTGGGTGGACTGCAGGGTAGATGCTCTGGAGGAGGAGGTCAGACCACAGGTGTCCCAGACTCAGTTCCTGAATCCCCCAGTCTGGTATAAATGCCCTTCTGAGCTACCACAGCTCCCTGTGAGGGACAAGGCACCTTCAGGCTGGAGGTGACATTAAATAGCCCTTAGAGGCAAAGTGCCAGCTGCTTGCTCAAAGGCACAGGCAGATAGGGGCAAGGTCAAAAAGATAAGTGTCTCAGGGTTAAATATTGAGATGCTCTGCCTGGGTTCCACTCTTTTACAAAAATAACCACATACCTTGTTACGGATATAATATTTACAACACAGATGTTCAAATATTCTAAGACAGGATCAGTAAACTTTTTCTGTAAAGGGCCAGAGAGTAATACTTTAGGCTTTGCAGGCCACACTACCTCTGTTGCAACTACCTAACTCTGCCATGGCGTGGGCTAAAAAGACTGCTCCCACTAAAGGTGACCAGCCCCGGGGCTCAAAGCAGCCATAGGCTCTTGCCTGATGGCTGAGGGTCTCAAGGGCTCCTGGCACACTGGCTGGGAAGCTTGCTCTAGAGATGAACCTTTCTATGAGACACTCTCCCCACTGCCACCCCACCTCACCCTAGCCCTACACTGGAACACAGAGCATCTTTGCTGGCTTCCCGAGCACAGCTGGAAAGGAAGAGCCTAGTGTCCCACACTCTGAAGCTCTTCCACGAAGCATAACCTTCCCAGCTGATCTTACTTGTGGGTGACAGCTTTTAGGAGTGGCCAGAAGACAGGCTGAGGCAGAGGCTTCTGGTGGGCACTTTTCTTCCTTTTTCCTCCAGCCTCCGCTCGGATGTGCTTGGCATGCAGGCCGTGGATAAACACAGCCTCCAGGGCGCTGCACATGGTGTTGGCATCTCCGTCTTCACTAGTGACCACCGTGTCCAGGGACACGTACTGCTTCTGCAATGCCTTCACGGATCCCACCAGCTTCTTCTTGATGACCTAGGCAGGGCCAAACAGAACACAGGTCTTTAGGCGGAAATCCTATCGCAAGCCCTTGGAATGTAACTCTCTGCCTGTTGCCAAATACGCGTGCAACCCCATGCACACACACCAGTGTACGTACCTATAGGTTTTACCTACAGGTAAAATTAGCACATGCTAATTATAGCAAATAAAGATGAAGCACAGAGAACAAAAGGAAAATCACACACTGCCCAGAGATAACTGCTGCTATTGTTTCGCATATCCTTCAGTGTGGATCCTCTTCATTTTCTAAACTGAACTTGAGTGAACTTACAACCATATAATCTCGTGTTTAAATATCGACTCCAGGCCGGGCGCGCGGTGGCTCACGCCTGTAATCCTAGCACTCTGGGAGGCCGAGGCGGGCGGATCGCTCGAGGTCAGGAGTTCGAGACCAGCCTGAGCAAGAGCCAGACCCCGTCTCTACTAAAAATAGAAACAAATTAGCTGGCCAACTAAAATATATATAGAAAAAGTTAGCCGGGCATGGTGGCGCATGCCTGTAGTCCCAGCTACTCGGGAGGCTGAGGCAGTAGGATCGCTTGAGCCCAGGAATTTGAGGTTGCTGTGAGCTAAGCTGACGCCACGGCACTCACTCTAGCCAGGGCAACAAAGTGACACTGTGTCTCAAAAAATAAAATAAAATAAAAAATAAATAAATAAATAAATATCGACTCCATTATGCTTACAGCAATGGAGCCTGGGCAAATCCACCCAGGACAGGGGTGAGGCTTCCCACCTTTTTTATGCGACCAAGATTCTGCAGAGAGTCAATAAGCCAAGAGGGAAAAAGTGCTGCTTTAGAACAATAAAAACATAAAGAAAATGAGCATGGTCTACATTAAAAGATCCTAGGCCAGGGAGCCAGAGGCCGAGGTTTAGCTGTCAGTAACCAGCTGGGTCTCCTCAGACATTTCACTTAACCTCTCTGAGCCTCAGTTTCCTCATCTGTTAAGTGGAAATAATTCTTCCTGATGCACAGCACTGGGGGCATCCCTCCCTTAGGGCAGGACTAGTTTCCTATTCATTCTTGTGTCCATATGTGGCACTATGCCTGGCAAGTACAAGTACTCAGTAAGTGTCTGTTAAATAAATATATTACAAATTGTACATAAAGTCTTTTGGAAATAGAGAGTAAAAATTGTTTGGTCATAATTATAAGTATGTCAAAATCACACAAGTGTCTGGAAAAGTACTAGAAGGGATTGCAGAAAAACTGGTTTGAATAATATTGGGTTATAGGATTATGGATAAAATATTTCACTCTTTCATTTTGATTTTAGCCAAAACATTAAATGTTAATATTCCTTGAGAAGTTACATTTAAAAAATTAATAGCTTTAATGAGATATTATCCACACACCATAAAATTTACCCATTTAAAGTACATAGTTCAATTGTTTTTAGTATATTCACAGAATTGTGCAACCATCACCACTATCTAATTTTAGAAGATTTTCACCACCCCAAAAAGAAACACTGTATATTAGTGATTACCAGGGGGGATAGGAGAGGGGCAGAGGGAGTGACTACAGTCACTAATCTACTCTCTGTCTCTACAGATTTGTCTATTCTAGACATTTTGTATGATTAGACATAAATATAACATGTGACCTTTTGTGTCTGGCTTCTTTCATTTAGTGTAATGTAGTCAAGGTTCATCCATGTTGCGGCATGAATCATTCCTTTTTATTGCCAAATAATATTCCTTTGTATTTTATTTATCCATCCATTAGCTAACAGACGTTTAGGTTGTTTCTACCCTTTGGCTATTATGAATAATGCTGCCATGAACATTCATGTATAAGTTTTTGCGTTGACTTATGTTTCCAGTTCTCTTGCATATATACCTAGGAGTGGAAGTCCATATGTAATCCTATGTTTAACTTCTCGAGAAAACTGCCAAACTGTTTTCCAAAGTGGCTGTACTATTTTACATTCCTACTAGCAACATATAAAAGTGCTAATTTCTCCATATTTTTGCCAACACTAGTTATTATCTTTTTAAATTTTTAAAATTTTTTTCAGAGACAGGGTCTCACTCTGTCATCCAGGCTGGAGTGCAGTGATGCAAACATAGCTCACTGTAGCCTCCAACTCCTAGACTCAAACAATCCTCCTGCTGCAGCCTCCCAAGTAGCTGGGACTACAGGGTGCACCACCACACTCAGCTCATTTTTCTCATTTTTTGTAAACACTTATTTTTGTAGATACTGGGTATGTTGCCCAGGCTGGTCTCAAACCTCCAGCCTCAAGCAATCCTCCTGTCTTTCCCTCCCAAAGTGCTGGGATTATAGGCTTGAGGGACAGGCCAGTCTGTCTTTTTTGATTATAGCCATCCTAATGGGTGTGAAGTAGTATCTCCTTGTGGTTTTGATTTGCATTTCCCTGATATCTAATCATAATGAGTATCTTTTCATGCACTTATTGGCCATTTGCATATCTTCTCTGGAGAAATGTCTATTCAAATCCTTTACTCATTTTATAATTGGATTATGTGTGTCTTTATTGTTGAGTTATAAGAGCTCTTTATATTTTCTGGATGCTAGACCCTCATTAGATACATGATTTGCAAATATCTTCCCTCATTCTTGTCTTTTCACTTTCTTGATACTGTCCTCTAAAGCACAAAAGTTTTTAATCTTGAAGAAGTCCAATTTTAAATGTTCTTTTAAATGCAAGATATTATTAGCATATTATATAAAAAATGCAAACACTTCATTCAACTGAGCATCTACTAGGTGTTGGGTTAGGTATGCAGAGATAAATAAGGCATACCCACATACAACGCACACCCTCACGCTGTCAGTCAGTTCGCCAAGCCCTCATTAGAAGGCTGAGCTGGCCCAGGGCTCTGTCCCAGTTCAGACAGGCCCTGGGGTGGGACGGGGAATGAAGCGTGGCAGAGGTGGGCTTTGCATGAAAGCCAGCTAGGAGACAGGTGGAGATGGACTCTCCCTGGCCAGGAATAAGGAAGGCACATCTCTGACGGCTGCAATTCCTTTCAAGTAGAAAGTTCTCTGACTAGGGGAGCAGCAGTGGGGAAGAAAGAGAAATCCTGGCTTCTCTCCAAAAGCCACTTCAGGATTCCAGTGAGGAACCAGCCCCAAATCTACCTGACCTTCCACCTCTCTGAAGGAACTGACAGAGCTCTGTCCACAGAGTGAGACAGCCCAGGCCCAGTGTGGTGCAAAGGGCTCTGCAACTGAGGGGATCCAAGGGGGCTCTGGTGAACTGGCCACAAACAATTGTGTTTGGAAAATCCTGGAAAATGGTAAACGTTCAGATACATATAAGCTACCAACTTACCCTGTTATTGAAACAACAAACTGGTGCCTAGGAATATTTGTATCTGACCAATTCAAAGGATTGGCCACACTGGGACCTAAAGGCAGAGGGCTGAAAGTCTGAATGGAAATTCTCCGGCTTCAGGTAATCTATCTCAAACCCTTACTGTTTTTTTTATAAAGTCCTATTTTGTTACCAAAAAGATGATCTAGGAAGGGGAGGATCTCCTCGGAGCCTGCTTCTGCTATAACTTTCTCTCAACCTCTCTTGTTGGACAGCGGCCATTATTTCACCATGAGACAAACTGATGCAACGGCTGCCCCCTGCAGCCCTTGCCCACCCATGCTTCCCCCCTGCCCGCCTACTGGGATGGCAGCCCGGGGGTCCAGTCCATTCTCCACCACTGAGAGCATTTCCACTCAGGCAGCAGCTCCCACGGAGAGTCACATGACACCTGCAGAGACAGATGGCAGCCAGATGAGCAAGCCCCCAACTGCCAGAATCTTTTCCCAGCAGGAGGTCAGCCCATCTTATGCAAACTGCAATGGAAAGGCCTTTGAGGAATACAAAAGTAAAAACTGACGGTGGATTTTAAGGAAGGAAATAGGGAAGGAAGCTATGTCAGAGGTCTCAGTTCTTGGGAGGTAAGGGGCTTGGGTGTGGTGGGTGACTCCATCTCAAGAAGTGGGGGGTGAGGGTTCCTCACACCAAAAGCTGCACAGAAAGCCAGGGCCCTCTGGGGTCAGGGTTCGGGGAAGGAGAGATTGATCAGAGGGAGTACTCAGGGTGCAAGGGGGATGTGGTGGCCAAAGGTGCCAAAAACCCGCTGGGGTTTACAAGTCACATTCAGGGCCTGGGCCCAGCAATACCCCGCCTCCTGCCACCCACTCCTGCCCCAGCCCAACCACCAGCTCAGTTGTGAAAGGTACAACTGGAACAGCTTCAAAAGGGAAGGGCTCTCTTGCCACACTTCTGGTTCTCCTTTGGGCTCCGAGGGTCTGGCTTGAGTAGAACAGGGACACGTCTAAATGAGACCACCGTGGGTTTTAATCATAATTTGCCACTAACCAGCTAGGCAGCTCAGGTGTGGTATCAGATCTCTCAGATGGGGCGTCTAAATGTGTAAAACACCTGCCACAGGGCAACATGTACCAGGTATAAATGGTATTTGTAATCCCAGTGGATGTGGCCACCCAAATTATAGGGCAAAGAATGCTACCGTCTAAAATAGCATGCAGGAATAGTTGAAGTCTGTTAAATCTCTCAGGGAAGCTGGCTTCCTCCTGGGGGTGGTTTGGGTGGGGACTTTGACCTGAGCCTGAGGGGACTGCTGGCTGGTCCCACCTCACCCCAGCAGCTTGGACAGATCAGGGCTGGGCAGGCACATCCACACCTAAACAGATCTCAATACCCAGCTGAGCATCAGGGAAATACCGCAACAATCAAGGCGCAAAGAAGTTAACAAAACCAAGGAATGTTTAATGGGTTCTGTTCTCTTTACACATATAGTCTCATTTATGTCCCTCCCTAGGGGTGCTGTTTTATTATCTCCATCGGACAGATAAGGAAAGGGACGCTGACTCAGGTGGAGGAACTTCCTAAGATCCCAGGGCTGGGGGCCCAGGGAAGGGGGTGCAGGGAACATTGGCCAGTCTGGCAGGAAAGGTTTCCAGGAGAGCACTGGAGCATGTGGTTTGGCAAGGAGAGAGGCAGGCTGGCCCTGGATGGTGGAAGGTAGAAGGTGCTCTGATGCAATCTGTGGCCTCTGGGATTGGCAGAGGGCAAAGGGGACCCAGAGCTGACCTCCCTAGTTCAGGCGCCACAGAGGGAGGCAGGCGTGTGTGGAGGGAGGGTGGCCCCTGTAGACCCAGCTCCAGTCAGGGTGCCGCAGACCCCCAGCAAGGGGGGTCCTCAGCCTGAGTACAGCCCCCCTGTGACTGTCCCACCCTTCACCACATTCTCTGCTCCCAGCTCCCTGGGGATTCTCAGGACCCTCCTCTCTGGAGACCAGCTCCACACTCTGGCCATCAGGATGGCAGGAAAAGGGGCGTGTGCTGCAGTCAAACAGTCACTCCCAGAAACATGCCTGGTTCTGAGCTTGGGCTCCTTCAAGGCTAACCTTGTGCAGCCCAGCATGTCAAGTTCGGCTTCTCTGGCTCCAAAACCCTGGGCTTTGAACCCAAAGCCACAATTCCAGAAGCCTAAGTCCTCTCCCTCAGGCTTGTCCTTCTAGACAGAGCCCTGAAGCTCCAAAGTTGCCCATCCCTAAGCCAGCTACAAGGCCAGGACCCTAAGGGCTTAGAGCACAACAATCTGATTACTAGCCTGGGCCCATTACGCCTCATCAACTAATTAGCTGAGAGTAATACTCATGTGGGGGGCATCAGTAAGTGGGTGCTCTGGCCAAGTAACAGTCTGCTAAAAAAACAAAGTAAGCTGAAGTTAAGAGAGGTCAGGGCAGGGCCAGATAAGAGATAAGTGTCAGAAAAGAGACAAAACGACTGACAACAGCTCGGAGGGAGCCAGGAGAACAGGCACGTGACTATTCACAAAATAGGACTGAGACTGTGGGGTTCAGGCCACAATTCAGGACACCTCTCTTTGTAGGAAGCCAAAGCACCCTGCCTATGGAACAGGGCTCACGCAGGCAGGACTCTGACCATCAATGACATAAGGACTCACTGTTGGAATCGGAAGGCGGCTGTGGTTGTCATGACTGCTGGGTCAGTACTCCATCAGCCCACTGAGTGGCCCAGATCCCAAATCTACCATTGTATGAGACTGGTTTCACTTTCTGTCCTCAAAACACTCTTCATTGACACCAAGAACCAAACTGAAGAGAGGTGTGGCTCCAAGGAGACCCACACTGAAGGGAGTGAAGAAAAAACTTGGGCAATACTACCAAAGGGCCCTTCAAACATTACCGGTGAAAGTTTAGTGGGGAAAAGTGACTTCTGCCATGTTGGAAACCCCAAATCACACCAGGTATACCTCCGCCCCTATGCATCGATTCATCCTCATACAGCTATCCAGAGTACACAAAGCAAGCTTCTCTGATCTCGTTCTCTAACCTCATTTAATTTGTACAATAATCCCGTGAGAGGAGAAAACTGAGGTTTAGTAAAAACAGGCCTCAAGTAAGAGACAGAATGCTCTGGTTTCCGCATTCTAATGCCTGAGCCTCTCACTGGATCAAACTGTCTCAGGTCTTTGGCTCAAAAAATTTCAGACAAACTATTACTTACAGACTCTTTAAAGGTTCTCAGAAGCTCTGTTTTATCAAATCAAGCCTAAAACCAACAAGAAACCGTCCTGCCGATCAGACTGAGAGCCCCAACCAGTTGAGCCCAGGTCCTTCCCACACTCTCCAAGTCCCAGAGCTGTCCTTTCTTAGATGTTCCAACACAGTTAGGAAGGAATTATCTCAGCTATTTTTCTCTACTATACTGCCTAGACTTCTGTATATGTCCAATTTCACTTCCTCCAGAGACCACAGAAGAAAGAAAAGAGAATGACTAAGATGAGACTTACATGACAAGAAGAAATGGATGGCCTGGCTTCAGCGCTCTTGCAACACTCAGTCCACCAGTGAACAGCAACCTCTGCTCTTTAGAGACTTCTCAGCCAGTCCTCACGGCCTTCCCTCTACTGCCTAAATTGTGTACCTGGCTGTTTGGAACAACAGCCTGGCATTGAAGCCATCCAGCTGCTGTACCAGTTGATGAGTCATGTTTTTTTCAGTTGGAAAAGAATGACAAAGTTATCTCCTGATTCAGGAAGGCAGCTGATCATTAAGACATGTGAATACTGAATGAGGAAGCAGCACCTCTTTCCACCTGAGGATAGTTAGATTTCCAGACAAATGTCCTGTGAAGGGTGGGATGGGGGATGGGAGGGATTAGGCCTTTGCAGCAATGAAGTGAAATTAAATGCCAATTAAATACCAGATGAAGGGTGAGACACTTCTAGCTTGTGATTCCCAGAACCAGGGCTAGTGGGTGAGGGCAGAACTGTGCAGTTGGTGAACACCAGGTATCTTTCTTTCCTCCCTCCTTCCTTCCTCCAATAACACCCATCTCTCCCATATTCTTGCCCCATATCCCATAGGATTCTGACGACCCCACTTCAAGTGAATGAAAACAGGATCTTCGACTGCCTCATTCACCACTGCATTTCTAGTACCTAGAGTAGTGCTTGGTACACCATGGTGCTCAAAAAATAACTGTTGAATGAGTTGCTGATAAAATAAAAACAAAGCACCTTCATTCCACAGACTGTGGAAAGTTGAGGTAAACAACCCTTGAATGGTGGGGCCACTGTGCAGCTCCTTCCATTAAACCAAGCTGCCAGCAAGGCTGAAAACCATTCAGAGATTGCGCCTTAGTGGGAGGATATTAAAAGTAGAACACATTCAGTTTTCAAAGGAATGAAACTGTAAATGGTAAGCAAAGACAATGTTCTTCAGGGCTCTTTACAACTGCCGTCAAATGGTTGACCCTCCAGAAGCCAAGATAGCAGAATTCGGAGGAAAGGTGCACCAAAAAGCCCCCAGCAAACTATAAATACCTGAGTATGGGACTGGGGTTCCTCAGGAATGTCCCTCTGCCTCAGCTACTCTGAGACAACTGGACTCCTGTGTTCATGGAACCCAAATAGCCAAAACTCAATAATCCCACACCTGTGAAAAGAAGCAGCGATGCAACAGACTCTTGTACCCACCTAGGCCTCAGCTCCCCAGGACCCACTCACCCATACTCTTCACATGTAATAGTGCCTCTGGCACCCACTGCGGCCCCTGTGTTTTGCGTTGGGACTGATCTGTAATCAGCTCCAGCATGGAGGAGCGCTGGGAGAGGCCTTTACAAGTGTCAGGACAAGGCACATGGACAAGGGTTAACCCCATACAGAACCTCCCCGAGGGCCAGAACATCAGCCAAAAGGGAGTGATGGCTTCCACTGCCCCAGGCTGAGCCAGCCCGGTGAGTGGCCATCTCTCACCTTCAAAGTATTTGAATGACACTTACCATATTCCAGCAGCCGGCACAAGTAATTTAATATGAATGCCAGAAGCACAATCCCTGGGGACCCGCACAGGGGAGACACCAGCAAAACCCCCTGCTTGACCCAAGAGTGGGGGGAGGGCTCTCTGCACCTCCACACTTATTTACCACCTGGGGCCCTGCTCGCACCAATCAAGCTGCTCAGTCTCTAACTGCCCAGCTCTGAGCAAGCACCTAGAGTTGGCAGTTGAGGGGCACCTGGTGGGAGTGGCAGAGGATTCTGCACTAAGTTCTCAGATTGAATGGGAGCTGGGTCAAGGGAAGAATGGAGACAGAGTTCAGGTGAAGAGTTGTGGTGGGGACAGCAGAGGTAAAAGGACACCGAGATCTCCTTTGTAATAAGATTGTGTAAGGGTGGTAAGAATGGAGACAGGAAGAGTTGGGGGTTAGTGTAGCAAAGACTTAGGGATGAGGTATCTTCAGGATGGCTGGAGACAGAAGGAAGTATATGGTGGGCTAGGAAGTTAGGGGCCGAGTCTGTGAGGACAAGACACATGTAAGACTTGGACTAAGGCAGAGATGGGAATTATCCAGAAGAAAGGGGTAAACTCAACAGGGCACCCACGTTGGAGGTGAGTCTTAAACGAAAGGGGGCAGAGGCAGGGTGTCTGGGATGAGCAGATCTTGGGGAGCTGGGCAGGGCGTGTGGGAGACTGGGATAAAAAAGCTGAGCCAGAAAAGGGGAAACCAGAACGGTGGGTCTAGGGGAGGTCTGCGTGGAGCATCAGCATTGCCAGGGGGGTGCGGGGGTGAGGATGAGGTTTGCGACAGCGAGCCTAAGGGACGTGGCCGAGATGGGGGTTGGAACGGGGATAAGTGGGGGTCACGAGTGAAGCTGAAAGACCAGTGGTGAGGGGATGGGGTGACAGCGGCGGTCGGGTCACGGGTGGGAGAAGACGCAGGGGACGGACCAGCGGTGGAAGTGCGGGTCGAACTCCGGGGTCCGAGTGGGGCCCGGCGCGGGCTGGGAAGGGTTGAGGGCTCCGAAGCCGGACAGTATCAGGCAACCAAGGGTTTGGGATCCGGTAGAGAGCTGGAGGCCCACCGCCCGTTCGTGTCTCGACCCCGCCGCCCCTCGGCTATCCTCCTCGCCCCCTAACCCCTAACTCACCAAACGGAGCGGGAGCGGGTAGGTGGCGCTCCCTGCCGTGGCAGCCCCTTAGCGTCGAGCCGACGCTGCGGCCTCACGGCCGCTGACAACAGGAAGCGGCGCTCGCGGCGCCTGACGCCATCACGTTGGCTCGGCGCTCCGGCCCCGCCCCCGTCCCACAGAGCCAATCGCGGAGCCAGGAAGGCCGCGGGGCGGGGCCGGCCCCTCCCGGC
Organism: Lemur catta; assembly: GCF_020740605.2. Lineage (NCBI taxonomy): Eukaryota > Metazoa > Chordata > Mammalia > Primates > Lemuridae > Lemur > Lemur catta. The sequence continues at coordinate 41,091,306 of NC_059142.1, read as the reverse complement.
AGCCGGCTGTTGGGGCGGGGCCGGCCCTTGGGGCGGGGCAGCCCCCACCCCCACCCCGGCAGCCGGCGGTTGAGGTGACCCGGACCCTATGCGTGGTCTGGGTGACTCCGGACCCGGAGTGCCAGCTGGGCTCGGAGAGACGAAGGCACCGTGCCAGGCGGAACGCGTCCGTCCTGCCCGCCTCCCGCAGGTCTGCGTCAGACCAGATCCTGGCTTCTGGGTTCCCGACCTCACTCGGCCTCTGCATCATCTGCGCGACATTTGAGCTGTCACCTCACCTCCCTCAGCGGAAAGTGTCGGCTTGTGAGTGGGACCGATGACGCCTGCCCTATCCGTGCCCCATCCCCCCGAGGGCATCCGCACAGCCAGGCTGGTAGAGCCCGGGGCCAAATTGGAGCCTCAGCCTGGCGCTTTCAGAAAAAACATACCTTGTTTTGACCACACCTTACCCAAGGGAGCACCTTGAGGTCCCCTTGGACACTCCCCTGCATGTAACTCGCCCGTCAGCCCCGCAGGGCGCGAAGCTCAGGGGCCCGCTTCTTATTCTCTGCTGGATGTAGTTGTATGGTTTTTTTTTCCATAGTACAAGTGACATCTCTCTTTCAAATGAACTCAGAACAAAATGTCATAAGTGGTAAAGGGCAAGAAAGGGGGTGTTGGCAGGACCGTGTCTTGGGCACTTTACACTTGCAGGCCTTGGTCAAGTGGGAGCCTAGGGCCAGAGAGTGGGCCCCGTGTGGGGCAGTGGGGCGGAGCCAGGCACCGCTACAAGCAGATCCCAAGGGCGCACAGGGATGGCTGGGAATGGGCCATTTCTTGGGCTCCATGGACATCGTCTGGGTGGGGGTTCCTGTGCTCCCTCGCCTCTCCGGGAAGGAAGGCGTCCCTCGTATCTCTCCAAAGGTCTGGTCCCAGTCATACTTACATTTTTAAAACCGACTGTTGGGGGCGTGACCTCCGACTGTGTGGGGGCTGCCTCTTCAGCAATTCTCTTCCTAGTAATGAAGACCTCCCCTCTTCAATTTTTAGGCCAGGTACCTCTGAATATGTTCAGTGCAGTTAATGTCCGAGCAGGAAGATTGGAAAGAAGGACGTAGAGACAAACTATTCTCTTGGTGTTAAACTCATTTTAAACAAGGTGGACAGCAAAGGACTTACTAGGGAAATCCCTTTACCTTGGCAAAAGGATAGTGTTTCTGGTCATAATTGGCACAGCAAAATCATTGGTGGCTTGACACAAGCATACCCTGCCCATAAATCAAGCACATCAGTTATTACATTGAATTTGTGCTCAGCTGCTGTCTGCCGGATTACTTGAAGGGAACTCCTGAGTAATCACTTGTCTGCTTTTCAGCAGCTCCTGTCTCCCAACTTTTTATCTTACCTCCCAAGGCTCCCAACTTCTCTGAAACGTCTGCAGGCTTATCTACCTCTTCTCATCTTGCTCTACATGTCTTTGTGAAGCTGCATAAAACCATGGATTGTGGTGGGGAGGGTAGAGGAAAGGGAAATGCACAAATGCACACACCAAGTGCACGTTTCCACAGAAGATTTTACAAATGGACCGTAAGCCCACTAGGAAGTCTCCAGATGAGGAAAAAAACTCACACTACCATGTCACTGGAGCAATAATAAAGGCAACTGCAACGTGCCTTGGGGCCCAAGAGGAGAACTTGAGAGGCATCCTGGAGAAGGCACCTTTTGATCTAAGCCTTCCAGGTGAATAGAGGAAAGGGCATTGCAGGTGAAGGGATGGCTAGGTAAGGGGCCAGGGGGCAGAAATGCGGGCTGAGCTCAGGGGAGGGTGCACCCAGCAGTAGAGAGGATGCAGGCTGAGCTCAGGGGAGGGTGCACCCAGCAGTAAAGAGGAAGCTTGGAAGTGACAAAAGGAAAGGGAAAGGGGAGGGAGCAGACAGACTGCACAAGGTGGGACAGGGGGATGCACTAACACAGTTGGAGGCCAGTGCAGAAAGAGCTCAAAACACTTGCAAGGGCAGTTCACATCTGCTGTCTGTCAGCTTAGATTTAAAGCACTATTCAGAGTTATTCAAAGCCAGATAGGAGAACTGAAGGCATCAGAATGCTCTGGGGACAGGTCCACAATGCAGATTTCTGAGCCCAACCCCAGCCCTAAAGAGTCACTCTAGGATGCGGTCTAAGAATTTGGGCTTGACCCCACCTCTCCTGTCCTCTGTCCTCACCAGGGATGGACCTGAAACAATAAAATGTGAGAATCTCTGCCCTAAATAAATCCCTTTGGAGGTTACTTTCTGTTAACAAACTTGAATTCTGTCCTCCAGGCCTAATCTAGGAGATGAGCAGTAAGGGAATTAACATCCATGGAGAATGGAAGATCCTACTGGTTGCTAAGTACACACCTGTGATGCACCTTATATATTCCTTACCAACCAACTGGAAGGTAAGTGCTGCTATTATCCCCATTTTGTACAGATCAGAAAACAGGCTTAAGAGAGGTTAAGTAGCTGGGTGTGGTGGCTCACACCCATAATCCCAGCAGTTTGGGAGATGGAGGCAGGAGGATCCCTTGTGCCCAGGAGTTCAAGACCAGCCTGAGAAACATAGTGAGACCCTGTCTCTACAGAAAATAGAAAAATTAGCTGTGCATGGTGGTGCATATCTATAGTCCCAGCTACTTGAGAGGCTGAAGCAGGAGGATCACTTGAGCCCAGGAGTTTGAGGTTGCAGTGAGCTATGATGACACCACTGCACTCCAGTCTGGGTAACAGGGTGAGACTCTGTCACCAAAAAAAAAAAAAGAAAGAAAGAAAGAAAAGAAAAAAACAAACCGAACCAAAACCAAAATGAACAAACAAAACCCCAAGAGGCCAGAGTTCAGGGAGCTTCTGGATAGCTGAACAAGTGGAGGTTCCTGGAGGGTGGCATGCTCGGGGAGGGCATGGACACTCTGCACCGCTCCCCTAATACCTCGCCCTGTGCCTCTCTTCAGCTATATCCTTTATAATAAGCCCGTAAATGTAAGTAACTGTTTCCATGAGTTCTGTGAGCCACTCCAGCAAATTAATTGAACTCAAAGAGGAGATCGTGGGAACCCCAACTTGAAACCAGTGGGTCAGACGTCCCAGAGGCCTGGACTTGTGACTAGTGTCTAGCAGTGGTGGTGGTGTCAGTTTTGGGGACTTAGCCCTCACCCTGTGGGATCTGAAAGTGTACCCCAAATCCACGAGGATCTCACCAGACCTAACCCCACGCATTTCTTCATCTGGGTGCTCATTTCTATTCTTTAAAATATCCTTTGTAATAAATTGGCAATAGTAAGTCAACTGTTTTCCTGGATTCTGTGAACCTTTTTGGCAAAGGATAGAACCTGAGAAGGGGGTTGTGGTTGTGGGACCCTCCAGTTTATAGCCAGTTGGTCAGACACACAGGTGACATCCTGGACTTTCAATTGACATCTGAAAGGGGGGCAGTTTTGTGGGACTGAACCCTTAGCCTGTGGGGTCTGACGCTAACTCCGGTTAGTGTCAGAATTGGATTGTACGACACCCAGTCAGTGCCCACAGAGAACTGGAGAATTGCTTGGTGTGGGGATCCGTCCCCAGATCTGATGTCGGAACTGAAGTACTAAGAATGAGAGTAGTGGAGAAAAACAGTTCACTTTTTTATATGCAGGTAGTTTTAAAATATGTCCACAAGCTCCTTCTTCAAAAGGTGGAGTCTAAATCCACCCCCCTTGAATGTGGGCTGCTTGTAGCGACTGACCTCTAACTATCCATGTCGTGTGGCAGACGTGACGCTGTGTGTCTTCTGAAACCAGGTCGTGAAAAGGATAACTTCTGCCTGGCACTGGCTCTGTCTCTACATCACGCGCTCTGGAGGACGCCAGCCGTCGTGCTGTGAGGACCTTCAGTCAAGTCGCGTGTGCACAGGCTCATCTGGGGAGGAACTGAGGCCTCTGACAAGTTGTCAGTGTGTGAATGAGTGACCCACCCAGAGATGGATGCTCCAGCTCAAGTTCCATCTTCTTCCTGGCCTCTCTCCAAGTCACCTCACCTTCCCTTCTCTGAACCGCTACGTTTCTTTGCCGTATTATTGTTGCTGTGACCATACATTGCCTCATTTCATCATCTTTCAAAAAAACTTCTCATTTCTCTGACAGGTTTCAGTGGACTCAGTGAGGATTTTCATTCATTTAGTAGCTGTCGGCCTTGTGTCCACCTCTCCCTGTCACTCAGGTCTCCCTTGGGAGCTGGCCTTCTGAGCTGTGGCTGGCCCACCAGGAAAAATGGAGGCAGGCATGTTTGGTACCCCCTGACCTGGGCACCCCCGTTCCCTGTCCAGGCTACAGCCAGGGATGTGCACCTAGCCCAAGGAGAGGCAGCTTATCCACAGGCTGGCCAGGCGAAGACTCTGGGCTCAGGCAAAACTCTGCCCAATCTAGGACAGGCTGCGCAAAGCAGAATCTCACTCTTGGTAGTTTTAAATTAGAAATATGGGAGGGCGGCATTGGAGACTAGTAAACATTGTACAAATTTGAGATAGTGTTACATAAAAACTATCTAAGCCTCACGTTGTGTACCAAGTTTGAAATAATGTAACTATGTCAAAATAGTTACATTGAGCTGCCTGGAATCCTGGTCCAAATCTTAGGAAGCCTAGAAGTACAAGGATCTCTAGTTTTGCTTTACTGTCAGCTTCCTGTTTATGTCCAACGCTCAATGAAAAATCAACACCCACCCCATTATAGAGTTTGAGCTGGCATGTGGAGTTTCCGTCCTTGTGACTTAACCATGCAACTAAAGAGCTTGGTACTGTACGTGGCCCATAGCTGGTGCCCAGTAAACAGCAGCAGCCAGCACCCTCCCCATCAGTATTGTTATTACTGTTAATGACTCTCGGACAGTAATCATGGGTTCTACTTCCCTGTCTCCCTACACCCTACAGCAGGGAAGCCTAATGGTTAAGAGGCTTGGGAGTCTAACAGTCCTGGGTTCAACCCTAACTCGTAGTATTACATATGTGGCCTACGTTCTTGGAGCCATTTCTTTATCTGTCAAATGATGATGGTCCCATGGATTGTTGGGCTAAATGATATAAGGCTGTAAAATGCCCAACCTAGGGCTTAGCACCAAATAAGCAAATTGTAAATGGTGGCTGCTGCCACTGCTGCTTCCTATGATTATTGCTATTCAGTCTTCTGCTTTAAACTCAGTAAGTGTTTTCTGCTGAGATAGGGTCTCACTCTGTCGCATGGGCTGGAGTGCAGTGGTATCATCATAGCTCACTGCAACCTCAAACTCATGGGCTCAAGAGATCCTCCTGCCTTAGCCTCCCGAGTAGCTGGGACTACAGGCACGTGCCACCACGACCAGCTAATTTTTCTATTGTTTCTAGAGACAGGGTCTCACTATGTTGCCAAGGCTGGTATTGAACTCCTGGCCTCAAGTGATCTTCCTGCCTCAGTCTCTCAAAGAGCTGGGATTACAGGCGTGAGCCACCTCGCCTGACCTTCAGTAAATGTTTGATGGCTCACTGAAGTCAACACACAGAGAAAGACACTCGTTTTTCATTCTTAGTAAGGAACTTTGGGAGGTCACGGGGGCAGGCATCAAGACAACAGGTGTGTGTCTTGCCCAGCACTGGTGAATGGATCGGCCAGGTGGGGAACTGAGGGCCGTTCACTTTGCCAGACCCCTCACCAGCATACATGCGGGGCTGCTCCCCAGCCGAACGGCTGGGGCTGCTGGGGCTTGCTGTGCTGTTCTTCCGTGGTGTGCACAGCTCTTCGTCTCTTATTGAACTGCCAGCATTCATTCAGTTAGGTAGAGTGTCAATTCTTGTTCATTCAGGTTTTCTTTTACACACTAATGTGCTTAACTCTCACCGACTTGCTAAATGTGATTTATTAATGACTTTTTAAAGATGGAGCAGAGGAACCCTTGCATCTTCTGCAGAGTTGCACTTGCGTTACCACTTGGAACAAGGCAGCCATGGATCTGCGTTGGGTGAGGCAGGAAGTGGGTGGATTTGGTGCTGGGTGGTGCTGGGGGTGCGGGAGGGTCAGGAGTGACCAGGGCAGAACGTGTGAGTGGAGAAGCAGCCCCTCCAACGAACGCGTTTTCTGCGAGAAAGGCTGCAAGAGGGCTGTCTTGGGAAATTACTGCTCCCACATGTTCTTCTTTACCTTACCCCCCAGCTCCTCCCCACTAGCTATTCAAGGGTTGGGATTTTTAAAAGGAAAACACAAACAAAAAGCCCAATGTGAATTTTCCAGCTTGAAAGGGTGGAGAACTCCCTACCAAGACAGGACACACATTCACACAGGAGATTGAGGGCCTGGGAAGCAAGACAGGACTCGGCCCCACAGTGCAGGGAGGCTCAGCGATCCAAACATTCTGGCAACCCCACTGACCCTATGAGAGGGGCCAGAAGATGGACGACCCCCTGTGGGCAGGAGGTCAAGTATGTCATAAATGACTGGTTCTTGAAGAACCAGGGGAGAGAGCCCCAGAACAACTGTATTTGAGGATGATATGTTTTCAGGTTCCCAGTGGCTGATCAGAGTGGGCAATGAGGCGGGGGAGCCCCTGGGAGTCCTCTGCCCACACTGCCCTTGGGGGAGTGTTGCCCAGCACCAGGGATTCCGGCCTCAGTCCTATTTTTCTTTCCTGTGGCCCTTGTTAGGTGTAGATAAGTATTTAACTAGTTACATTTTAATTTCTTACCATATGGGTGGAATTGGCAATGGATACAGTTTAGTACAAGAAAAATAAGTCTCTTACAAGCAATGCTGAGAAGCCAATGTTAGAGAATTTATTGACAGGCTGCCTGAGGCAGGCTGGGGCACTATGCTTCCTCCTCCTCCTCCTCCTCCTCCTCCTCCTCTTCCTCTTCCTCCGGTGCTTCAGCTGACTCCACCGGTGTGGTCACCACAACTTCCCTGAGCTCCCTGGGATAAGAAGACAATGCCAAGGCTTTCACTATTGAAAGGAGCAATTAAACTTTTCATTATCCCTCATTTTAAATTATCCCCAGCCATTTACCCTGCATCCTTGTTGAAAATCTCCTCCTCGTCAGAAGACTCCTTGTCGTGTATCTTCTCTGCCATATTTTTCTGGCATGTGGCATTGAGAGGTCTGTACATATCCCTAAGCCAAAGTGGCCGCCATCCCCAGAAAAAGCCCCTTGGGGGAAACACACACACACAAGACAATTAGTGATTCCTGCCATGTTCTAGGTCTCTCACGATGTACATCTCTGGTCTTATTAGGACTAAACACGTACCTTGGTCCATAATCACAGTGAGCCACATCACTACAGACCTGGGATCCTGAAAATAATTCCATGTGTGCTGGATTCCAGAAGCTCTCCATGTCTGTCCAAGAGGGCCCCACAATGTCACTGGGGAGACCTTTGTGCCTGGCTTGGCATGGAGTGCAGGCAGGATTTTCATCCCCACTTACCCCCTTGGCCAAGTGCTCTTGTGCAGTGAACAAACCACACAACCATACAGGGCAGAAGTGTTTTACTCTATCCAGAAGCATGTTACATTAGTCCCTTTCCAACTTAGTCCCACATGCAGCATTTGCTGGGGAGCGAGGGATAAAGTGCTTCTATTTTCCTAGAAGCTTTATCCTATAAGTTGAGTCACATCAAGCAAATGCCTGGGTCTAGCTAGCAAAGTTATCTGTCTTACAGATTTCCATACTGCAGGCTGTCGCTGGGGAGTGAGCTATGAAATCAGTTTCAAAGACAAAATATTCTTTTTGAATATGAACAGAATGGAAACAAATCATAGTGCATTGTTTTAGAAGCTAGTGTTAACTAAAATAAAATTTTAAGCCCCCCCCCCCAACTGCCCCACTCCCAACCCCCAGCAGCTGACTGAATGGACCCCCTTGTGGCCAAAGGAATATCCTAAAACCAAATTGCCTGCCAGGAGGAGGGAGGTCAGACAAGCCTCATCATGCCCCCCTCCCTTCTTGGAGACATCCTTTGTGACCCATTAACAGGCCTAAGGGTATGCAAGACAAACCTGCAGGTCCTCAATTTACACAACAAATCTCAGTCTGGTGGCTTATCTCTGATAAACAGCTCCTTATCTTAAAACATTCCAAGCATTTAGACAGAGCTTCATGTCTTTAACCAATTACAAGCCAAAGAATATTTAAACCCACCTATAACCTGTGAGGACTGAACTCTTATCTTTTTCTTTTGCTCAAAATTCCTTCCTAAGGAGGCCAGATGAGTCACGCTCACAAATGGTAAATTCCCACTAAGCAGGTTTTGTTAACCAAATATAGTGTGTTTTACTTCCCAACCTGATTCCAGTTATAGCATTAACATCACCTAAAAGATAGAAAGCCCCCATCTTAACTCAAGCATCCTAGCAGAGCCTTACCTTAACTTGAAAGACTCTCCTGTCTGGACCTCCCAGAGTGCTCACACCCTTATCTTAAATTAAGCATTTCCTTTCTGGTCTTTTAGATAAAGCCTAACTCTCTCAGCCAATTGTCAGCCAAAGAATCTTTAAACCCACCTATAACCTGTAAGCCCCTGCTTGAAGATGTCCCACCTTTTGGGGCCAAACCCATGTATGCCTCCCATGTATTGATTTATGACTTTACCTGTAACTCCTGTTTCTCTGAAATGTACAAAACCAAACTGTAACCCAGCCACAGCGAGTCCACTTGCTCAAGGCTTCTTGGGCATGGCTCCGGGTCATGGTCCTCAAATTTGGCTCAAAGTAAATCGCTTTAAAATTATTTTACAGGGTTTGCTTCCCCCCCCCCCCGCGCCGATAACACTACTTATGTCTATACAGCATATGTGTATTGATTTGTGATATAAAATGCAGTTCACAGCCCAAGTAGAGTATAATCAATGGAGAAGCCCCCAGCTGGAAAAGGACCGCTCTCTTTCTGATACTCACTAGCAGTGTGACCACGGGGCAAGATAATTTCCCTTTCTCCGTCTCTATTTCCATCTGATAAAAGGAAGACACAAACTACTTTCTAAGGTCTCTCCTACTTAAAATTCTATGAGGTTGAGATAAAAGGAATAGAGAGTAGGGTCCCAAAAACCAGTAGGATGAGAAGGTAGGTTTTCCTGCCACTCTAGAGGGAGGATTCATATCTTCTACCTTCCATCAGCCTTGAAGGAGACTAGCTCCCTTGCCCCCATATCATGTGGCCTTCCCTATCTCTTCCCCAGAGCCTATGAAAAGCCCTCCGGCCTGGCCTGATGCCCACCACCAGCAGGGACAGACACAATCACAACTCCCCCACCTTTCCTTGGAGGACTGGTGACAGCAGGTGCGTCCTTGCCAGTCCTGTCCAACTCAGCTTTGGCTGGGGAGCTAATTTTGCTAGAACCAGGCAAAGCGCTAGGGTAAGTCAGTATTCATCCTGCCTCTGGCAGTTTCCTCACTGTAAAATGAGGGGACTGAAATAGATGAGTTGTAAGTTCTCCTCTAGTTCTAAAATTCTAATTTAAAAATCGGAAGACCAATATTTACCCCCTCGAGGATACTTCTAAATCTCCTTGTGATGCTGTTCTGTGAGAATAAATCTTTATGATTATCCATCATAATGGCCACTATTTCCAAATCTTTGTTCATTCCTTTTAAGTCTTATCTACCCAGTGGAGTAACTTCTTTTTATTTATTTATTTATTAATAGAGAAGGGTCTCATTCTGTTGCCCTGGCTAGAGTACCTCTCTGGAGGTTGAGTTGGGGTCTCCTGCATGACTGAAGAAAGTTTGACGTCTGTAGAGGGTTCTGGAGATGTGGTAAGCCACAGGTCCGAAGGTTCAACTGTGAGAGTGGGCAATGTTGTATACTGGGCTTGATCCTGACCTGGTGATGGAACTGGCATCTCATAATTCACTGAAGGGTGAGCTACAACCTCCTTAGGGGGCTCTGGAGGCTGACCTGGAAACTCCTGCTGAGGTGGAGAAGGTCTGACCTCTTCAGTGGACTTTGGAGGACGGCCCAAGGCTTCCTGCTGGGTCCCAGATGGTTCAACCTCCATAGGGGACGCTGGTGGCTCAGCTGGGGCCTCCTGTTGGACTGGAGAATGTATTAACTCCTCAGGGTGATCTGGAGGCTGAGCTGTGGCTTCTTGCTGGGCTACAGAAGACTCAAACATTTCAGGGAGATTGTGAAGTGGGGCAAAGGGATCAGACTGGATTGCAGAAAATTCAGCCTGTTCAGTGGAAACTGTAGACTGAGCAGTGCCCTCCCACTGGACTGGGTAAGGCTCAGCATTCGTAGTGGGCTCTGCTGTAGTTATGGTAACGTCCAAATCCACATGGTTAACTGTGGTTTTAGGCAACACTGAAGGACCTCTGAAAATCATAGACAGATCTAGAGGTGACAGAGTAATTGCATCACCAATCGGACTGAAAACCGAATAGGATGCTGGGGGCTGAGTTACGTGCTGTTGCTGGCCTGGAGACGGTCCAATACCCACAGGGGGCTCTTGAGGTAATGCTGAGATTTCCTGCTGGCTTGGAGATGGTTCCTCAAGAAGCTCTTCAGGCTGAGTTGGGACCCCTTGATGCACTGGAGAATGTTCATCCTTTTCAGGGAAGTTGGGCTGCTGAAATATAACCTCTTCTTGGCCTTTCAGAGGTTTAAACTGCTGAGGGACCACTGAAGACTGAGCTGGGGCCTCCTGTTGGCTTGGAATTTCAAGTTCATTCGTGGACTCTGGAGTTGTGGTAACCACATGATCCACAGGCTGGATTTTCTTTTTTGTTTGTTTGTTTGTTGGTTGGTTTTGAGACAGAGTCTCACTCTGTTGCCCGGGCTAGAGTGCCGTGGTATCAGCCTCGCTCACAGCAACCTCAAACTCCTGGGATTAAGCGATCCTCCTGCCTCAGCCTCCTGAGTAGCTGGGACTACAGGCATGTACCACCATGTGCGGCTAATTTTTTTTATGTATATATATATATATATATATATATATGTGTGTGTGTGTGTGTCTGTATGTTTTTAGCTGTCCGTATAATTTCTGTTCTATTTTTAGTAGAGACGGGGTCTCGCTGTTGCTCAGGCTGGTCTCGAACTCCTGAGTTCAAACTATCCGCCTGCCTCAGCCTCCCAGAGTGTTAGGATTACAGGCGTGAGCCACCGCGCCAGGCCGATCCACAGGTTTTATAGTGACATAGTGTAACATTGGAAGCTGAACTTGAGAAACTGTTACCTCATGATGCTCTGCAGGATCAGCTAAAACTTCATTTGGGAGTTCCAAAGGCTGAGTTGGTGCCTCCTGCTGGGTTGAAGAAGGTTCCACCTCATTGACTGGCCCTGAGAGCTGAGCTGTAGCCTCTTGGTGGACTGGAGGAGTTCCCACCTCTGTAGCAGGGTCTCCTGGTACGGTGAGCTGCACATCTGGAGATGTAACAACATTGGGCAAGTCTGAGTGATGAGTTTGATGGTTATCTGGAGGCAAAAATGTTACTTCATGATGCTCTGAAGACCTAACTGGTTGCTCCTGCTGGATTGGAGGAGATCTGACCCGCTCAGGATGTTGCAAAGGCTGAGTTGGAGGCTCCAACTGGGCTGTAGGAGATTCAGTCTCCTTGGTAGGCTCTGAAGTGATGGTAACCTCCACATCCGGAGGTTTAACTGTAAGATAAGACAAGTTACAAGAATGAGGTTGAACTATCACCTCATGATTTGGTGGAGTTTGAGCTAGACTCTCCACAGGGGACTCTGGAGCTTGAGCTATGGCCTCCTGCTGGGTCGCAGAAGGTTCACTCTCCTCAGGAGACTCAGAAGGCTGAGGTGGCTGCTCCTGCTCACTGGGGAACTGCCTCCTGAGGAGGCTCACTGCTCCTGCTCATTGAACTTCAAATCAATTTGCATCAAAACCTCCTGCTCACAGGAGGAGTTGAGCCTCTACAGGAAAGCCTGGAGATTCAGCTGGGGTCTCCTCCTGGGTGGCAGAAGGTTCCACCTCCTCAAGGTGCTCTCGAGGCTCAACTAGGGCCTCCTGCTGGGCTACAGAAGATTCAGTCTCCTTGGTAGGCTCTGAAGTGATGGTAACCTCCACATCCGGGCTTTAACTGTAACATGGGACAAGTTACAAGAATGAGGTTGAACTGTCACCTCAGGATTTGGTGGAGTTTGAGCTAGACTCTGGACAGGGGACTCTGGAGCTTGAGCTATGGCCCCCTGCTGGGTCGTAGAAGGTTCACTCCCTCTAGGAAACTCAGAAGGCTCAACTGGCTGCTCCTGCTCACTGAGGAAAGCTTCAGCCTCCACAGGAAAGCCTGGAGACTCAACTGGGGTCTCCTCCTGGGTGGCAGAAGGTTCCATCTCCTCAAGATGCTCTCGAGGCTCAACTAGGGCCTCCTGCTGGGCTGCAGAAGATTCAGGCTCCCTGGTAGACTCTGAAGTGATGGTAACCTCCATATCCGGAGGTTTAACTGTAACGTGGGACAAGTTACAAAATGAGGTTGAACTGTCCCGTCAGGATTTGGTGGAGTTTGAGCTAGACTCTACACAGGGGACTCTGGAGCTTGAGCCATGGCCCCCTGCTGGGTTTCAGAAGGTTCACTCCCTCTAGGAATCTCAGAAGGCTGAACTAGTTGCTCCTCCTCACTGGGGAAAGGTTCAGCTTCCACAGAAAAGCCTGGAGACTCAGTTGGGGTCTCCTCCTGGGTGGCAGAAGGTTCCACCTCCTCAAGATGCTCTCGAGGCACAACTAGGGCCTCCTGCTGGGGTGCAGAAGATTCAGTCTCCTTGGTAGGCTCTGAAGTGATGGTAACCTCCACATCCGGAGGTTTAACTGTAACATGGGACAAGTTACAAGAATGAGGTTGAACTGTCACCTCAGGATTTGGTGGAGTTTCAGCTAGACTCTCCACAGGGGACTCTGCAGCTTGAGCTATGGCCTGCTGCTGGCTTTCAGAAGGTTTACTCCCTCTAGGAAACCCAGAAGGCTCAACTGGTTGTTCCAGCTCACTGGGGAAAGTTTCAGCCTCCACAGGAAAGCCTGGAGACTCAACTGGGGTCTCCTCATGGGTGGCAGAATGTTCCGCCTCCTCAAGACGCTCTCCAGGCTCAACTACGGCCTCCTGCGGGGCTGCAAAAGATTCAGTCTGCTTGGTAGGCTCTGAAGTGATGGTAACCTCCACATCCGGGTGTTTAACTGTAACATGGGACAAGTTACAAGAATGAGGTTGAACTGTCACCTCAGGATTTGGTGGAATTTGAGATACACTCTCTTCAGGGGACTCTGGAGCTTGAGCTATGGCCTCCTGCTGTGTCGCAGAAGGTTCACACTCCTCACAAACTCAGAAGGCTGAGGTGGCTGCTCCTGCTTACTGGGGAACTGCCTGCTGTGGAGGCTCACGGCTCCAGCTCACTGAACTTCAAATCAATTTGCATCAAAACCTCCTGCTCACAGGAGCAGTTCAGGCTCTACAGGAATGCCTGGAGACTCAGTTGGGGTCTCCTCCTGGGTGGCAGAAGGTTCTACCTCCTCAAGATGCTCTGGAGGCTCAACTAGGGCCTCTTGCTGGGCTGCGGAAGATTCAGTCTCCTTGGTAGGCTCTGATATGATGGTAACCTCCACATCCGGAGGTTTAACTGTAACATGGGACAAGTTACAAGAATGAGGTTGAACTGTCACCTCACGATTTGGTGGAGTTTGAGCTAGACTCTCCACAGGGGACTCTGGAGCTTGAGCCATGGCCCCCTGCTGGGTTTCAGAAGGTTAACTCCCTCTAGGAATCTTAGAAGGCTGTACTGGTTGCTTCTGCTCACTGGGGAAAGGTTCAGCTTCCACAGGAAAGCCTGGAGAATCAGTTGGGGTCTCCTCCTGGGTGGCAGAAGGTTCCACCTACTCAAGATGCTCTCGAGGCTCAAATTGGGCCTCCTGGTGGGCTGCAAAGATTCAGTCTCCTTGGTAGGCTCTGAGGTCATGGTAACCTCCACATCCGGAGGTCTAACTGTAACATGGGACAAGTTACAAGAATGAGGTTGAACTGTCACCTCAGGATTTGGTGGAGTTTCAGCTAGACTATAAAGAGGGGACTCTGGAGCTTGAGCCATGCCCCCCTGCTGGGTTTTAGAAGGTTGACTCCCTCGAGGAAACTGAGAAGGCTGAACAGCCTGCTCCTGCTCACTGGGGAAAGGTTCAGCCTCCACAGAAAAGCCTGGAGACTCAACTGGAGTCTCCTCCAGGGTGGCACAAGGTTCCACCTCCTCAAGATGCTCTCCAGGCACATGTAGGGCCTCCTGCTTCACTGCAGAAGATTCAGTCTCCTTGGTAGGCTCTGAAGTGATGGAAACCTCCACATCCTGAGGTTTAACTGTAACATGGGACAAGTTACAAGAGTGAGGTGGAACTGTCACCTCAGGATTTGGTGGAATTTGAGATACACTCTCTTCAGGGGACTCTGGAGCTTCAGGTATGGCCTCCTGCTGTGTCGCAGAAGGTTCACACTCCTCAGGAGACTCAGAAGGCTGAGGTGGCTGCTCCTGCTTACTGGGGAACTGCCTCCTGTGGAGGCTCACTGCTCCTGCTCACTGAACTTCAAATCAATTTCCATCAAAACCTCCTGCTCACAGGAGCAGTTCAGGCTCTACAGGAAAGCCTGGAGACTCAGCTGGGGTCTCCTCCTGGGTGGCAGAAGGTTCCAGTTCCTCAAGATGCTCTCGAGGCTCAACTAGAGCCTCCTGCTGGGCTGCAGAAGATTCAGTGTCCTTGGTAGGCTCTAAAGTGATGGTAACCTCCCCATCCGAAGGTTTAACTGTAACATGGGACAAGTTACAAGAATGAGGTTGAACTGTCACCTCAGGATTTGGTGGAGTTTGAGCTAGACCCTCCACAGGGGACTCTGGAGCTTGAGCGATGGCTTACTGCTGGGTCGCAGAAGGTTCACTGCATCTAGAAATCTCAGAAGGCTGAGGTGGCTGCTCCTGCTCACTGGGGAAAGGATCAGCCTCCACAGGAATGCCTGGAGACTGAACTGGGGTCTCCTCCTGGGTGGCAGAAGGTTCCACCTCCTCAAGATGCTCTCGAGGCTCAACTAGGGCCTCCTGCTGGGCTGCAGAAGATTCAGTCTCCTTGGTAGGCTCTGAAGTGATGGTAACCTCCACATCCGGAGGTTTAACCGTAAGATGGGACAAGCTGCAAGAATGAAGTTGAACAGTCATCCCCGGAATTTGGTAGAGTTTGAGCTAGACTCTCCACAGGGGACTCTGCAGCTTGAGCTATGGCCTCCTGCTGGGTGTCAGAAGGTTCACTCCATCTAGGAAACCCAGAAGGCTCA